>NC_142203.1:5945863-6305863 GCF_049639895.1 Pseudopodoces humilis
CCCAACAACACACAGGAAGTCCAAACTCTGAAACAGCTTGGGAAAGACAGAAATTCTCAGAAATTCTGAGGACACACTTTAGTTTTTGTCTATATAAACATTACTAGACACTGCCACAATGCAGTTAAATGCAGTTTGTCTTACTACATTGAAGCCTAATAGTCCATCTTTTAAACAGTTTTTTGTTTCTTAGGGAGGAGTGTTTGCATAGACAGGCACTGCTCTCAGCCTGGGTCTAACAATTCTTCCTAAGGAAAAAGATGAACACACAGTGTGAGACTGGACACATGTAGCACACAGCTCTTTTCAGTAACATCCTTTAAATCCCCAACCCTAATACAAAACTACAAAGCTGAGCTCCCCCTTATCCCTTGGGAAAAAAGAAAAAAAGGTAAAATTTGCAAATCTAATTTTTAAGGAGCCTGCCTGCAAGAGAGGCCTTTTGTCCACCTAAGCAAGAATGCAGATGGTAACTACAAGGTGGCGGCAGTAATAACACTTTCTGGTTAGTAGGAATCAACAGAAATTTCTGCAGTACTAACTCATGCATATGACTGCATTAGAAAACACTCTGGGAACAGTAAATCAGTAATACACATGATTTAATAGTTTTATGTTGGGGAACAAGCAGCAGCCCAGTTACTGGACATGTTACTAATAATGGATTACACAAATATTTCTCTTCCCAGTGTCCAACAGGTTCATACTAAGAGTTCCCACCTTACTCTTCAGCCCTGCTCCAGTGACTGGAGTGCAAAAGGTGTGGATGGATTTCACAGGCTCATTTCCTACCAGCAGCAGTAGTAAAGAAATCAGTACATCTGTGTTGCTCAAGCAGATTTTCACATTTCAGCGATGAAACTTTCTGATGCTGTTTTCAAGAGCATTATGGCCAACCTGAAGGAGTTTTATCACTTCACTGAAAATTAGTTATATTTTCTCCTGAAAAAAAAAAATACCCAAACAAAAACTACAGTGATGTAGTACTGGATCATTCTTATACCAGATTTCCAGTCTTGACCTAGAAGTTCCTGGCTGCAGAGATTTGGATTACTTGTCACAGCCTTGGGTATGCAGGTTCCACAAATCACAGTATCAGCAACGAAGAAAGATCTGATAGTGCATGCAACTTTAATTAATACCTTGTTTGTACTAATGGGCTAACTTGCAATATCCAGCTTTTCAACAGTGTTGGCTTTTCCAAGACTTTACAGTGAAGCAGTATCTGGCATATGAGATTCCAACCTTTCATGTTTTTCCAGTCTCTTTAACATTTTCAATACTCGCATTCTGAACTACTCCACAATATCACACCCCTAAAAACAAATATGAGAAAGCATGTCCTTGTCTTGGACACACTCTCAGCCTCAAGTAGGGTTGGGTGCAATGGTCAGGTGACGCTTCCTTCCCAAAAGCACCCCCAGGGAGGAAAGTGTCTGGGCAGGCTGCAGTCACACTCACACTCACACTCACAAGCATGCCAGGGATGATGATCAATGGTGGAGAGCCAGGAAGGGTCTTTGTATGGAGTTCCAGCAGGGTTTATTGCAGCCACGCACTGAAGGGGTCCAGGAACAAAGACACGTGGGCCCAGGGATTTTTATGGGTTTGAGGGGGTGGATCCAAGGGTCAGGGTCCAATAGGAACAGGGTAAAGTGGTGCATAGGAGGGGTCAGGGAGAGGGAGAGCCACTGGGATAACAGGGGTGGAGGATTGCAGCAAACTGGGGCCAATGGGGAAACAGGGAAGGGAGAACTTTATAGGGGAAAGGACATAAGGTAAAGAGGGACAGCCCATAGGCTCGCTGGGTACATATAACTGGGGTAGTGACATGGTGGTGCAAGGAACTATGGGAAAAGATTTTCCTTCTATTCTCATATGGGGGAAAACCATCTCTTCATGCTTTAATTTCACACATTAGAGACCTCTTTCTGCACCATTACTGCCCTTGGCTCTGGAGCCTCTGGAGCCTCCATAGCCATATACTGATTTAACAGGCTGCGCACACCAAACTTTTTATTTTATAGCTTCCACTTTGCTCTTGTTGATAAGAATACAGCCATCAGGCTGATCTCACTCTCACTGTTTCAGTTCAGCTCTGAAGTCATTGTGCCAAAGCTCCTTCACAGCAGAAAGCCTGCTTCATTGTAAGAGCAAGCTACAGGACAGAGCTGCACAAGGAAGTGTTGTGACAGCTGTGCAATCAGCACTTGGTGGCTTCTTCTCACATGCCCTTCTCATGCTCAGAGGTTTTCACCACACAGGGCTATCTCTGGGAGATCCTAAACTTCCACCAAAACACGCTAGAAACCTGTAAGCCATCCCTAGCATTAAGCATACTGTCAGGAATCTGACAATATCAAAGTACACTTTACACTTTCAAAAAGGCATCAAGCAAAGTCCAGCAAAAGAGCAGACAACGTATTATTCAAAATAATAGCAAATAATCAGTAGCAAATCTACAAAAACAAAACATTTTTTCCCCTTTAAGATGATTTTACTCTTTTCTATATGGGAGTATTACGCTGTAAATATCTTTTTACAATACAAAAAACTACAGACCACAGGTGAAAACCCAGAAGGTTATGTACTAATTGCTTGCAGCTGTAAAGATCATGATAGACAGGACAGCTAAACAATGCTAAAAGAGCCAATTATAACTTCAGCTTTTCCTCTTTTAATAACTGTCAGATTCTCCACATTAAAAGATGGAAGAATAAAGTCTACGACGTAGCTGCTCAAATGTACTGATTCTACAGGTTGTTTGGGTTTTTCTGTCCTTGCAAAAACAGAGGGGGAAGGTACATAACCAGCTTCTTAAACCAGTTTGAGCAAGAATTCCTGTTTGCCTTTTTTGACACCACATCAGTTCTGGACAGGAATGAATGGGCAACACAGAGGCCAAAACTTAAGTATGGGAACTCTTTACCTATGCAAAATTAAGTTCACAGCTTATGAAAAAGAGAAATAATCAGTTGACAAATATTTCAAAATTCACAATTAAGTAATATTTTATACAGAACAAACATTTATTAAGAAAAGCCAAGAATATCATGCTCCTGGGACATCTTTTGGTCATGTTGGTGCATGCTCTGGCTGCAGACCAACTTCATCAGTTTTCATCTGTTAAAAAAAAAGGGAGAAGACACATCTGGAAGAGTGACAGAGACACACAACCAGTACAAAGAGTCTAAGAAGACATACTAAAGATAAGTGCTCAGTTTTGAGGACAGGCAGCCCCAATCACCACAACCTCACACCACAGCTCCCTGTCCAGCCCCAGCCACTCTGCTCCTCCCAGCATGCCTCCCACGAGGTGAAACAACCCTCCTGAAAGGGAGGCCATGTGCCACCTCCTCCTCCCGCGGCACAGCGGCCATGTACTGAGTCTGCTGCAGATGTGAGGCTACAGACGTGGTCATCCATGTAGAGGAGTCCTGTGCAGGCAACTCTGCCTGGGAGAGGTGCTGGGCTGCAGACCAACATCGGCTCAGTGTCGGGATGTGACACTGGTGGCTGGGTTCTTTTCCCTTGGACTGAGATTGATGAGAGAGAGGCAGTTTTCTCTTGTTCAGACTTGGTTGTTTATTCTTCTCTTATCTATATTATGTGCAGACAGGGTAAAAGGAGCAACTTTTCCACCCAGTGACTTAAGAGTGCATATATCTAACCTACACACTCACATTCCCAGTTTCTCTACTTAACAGCTGTCTCCATGGTGTTATGTGGAATTCGGTGCTCTCTTGGGTGTCAGAGTCAGGCATCACAGACAAAGGCATATATCGTGCATCTCTGACCCCAACAGGCTCTCACCCTTGTCCCAGCACGGTGATGCAGGCACCTCAGAGAGGCAGACAAGGTGTCACATCCCGCTAGGTGTGTATGTGCAGTGCTGCGCCCACGGGGGAGTGTGAGGGCTGTAGAGAGGAAGTTGTCGGTGTTTCCTGCTCCTTGTGGAAGCTTCTGGTGTTCCCCAGGTTTATGTGGGGGTTCCTGGTGCTCGCTGTGCCCTTGTGGAGAGGATGCTGCAGCTGGCAAGTCCCTGGGTTTCACTTTGTCTTTATGGGGGCAGGTGACAGTGAGCTGACTGCACATAAACACGTCCATCTCGTGTACCGCTCGCTCATGGTCCCAATGCCTTCAGGTTGAATTGTCTGTTCCCAGGGCTGAATTCCCCTCGCCTTTTGCTGGCATAACCAGTGCTGTCAGATAACTTATACAGTAGAAGTTGCTTAATAAAGAAAAGGGCCGTGTTTCAAGATTTGTACAAGGTTACATTACAGATATAAACATGCATTAGGTGGGCCAAGAATATTTTGCTGTGTAAAAGCTGTGACCTTTTGCCCTTTGGTGTACTTGATTTGTGGAAACCTCCATTTTGCTCTCGTGCAGAATAAGCAATGTTTCTTTTCTGAATCTCTCTCTGTATCCGTGAGAGCCAAAATGGGCCACACCCATCCCAGCATTGTCTGGCTGTTTGCTTCCCTGGGAGCACAAGGAGAGAGGAACTGGCCTTAGTTCACACTGAAAGTTGTGATAATCCTTGATATTTAAGCCTTGATATTCAAGGCTTGAATGCTGGGCAGAGGCCCAGCTCTGAGTGCAGTTTCCGTATTTCCTGACCCTGCAAGTGGCGACGTTCACACATTTGAAATCCTGTGAGAAGGGGGAACTACAGCAGGCAGGAACACCTGGAGGGTAAATCGGCGTCTAGTCTAGGGAAGAGCAGGATGAGGCTGGTTCCAGCTATAGAGAAACCTGTACAACTCTCCTACCCACCTTGCTCTGCTTGGGGCTGCTGTGGTCAGCTTGCTTCTTTTTGCTCCTCCTTAGCTGGGAATTTCAGAGGAAGCACTTACACTGTGTCTGGAAGGCAGAGTTGCCTTGTCACTTCTGCAGAACAGCCCGGAGCATGATGCCTTGGCTACATTACAGGAGATAATGAAAAGGCTGTCTACTGCCCAGGCAAAGAGGCATGATTTGTTGCAGCCAAGACAGGAGGAATAAAGATAAATATAACAAAAAATTAAGGGGCAAGCAGGTGTCACCACTTAGAGCTTCTGGGAAAGCCTACATACTTACAAGGGTGCAGCATTAGTTTGCTTTACAGAAATTATTTTTTGTGTCATTATGCTTTCAGACATGTCTAAAACAGATGGGGTATATTACTGTTCCATTTATAGCACAAACTAAAATAGCATCAACATTGATTTTAAGCAGATTCACCTGCAATAGCTTTGGTTTGTCATTTGAAGTTCTGTTTTCCACATGAGGAAGATTGTCTTAGTCATTGCCTCAAGCCAAATTTATGCATGCATAAAGGTCAGGATGTTAAGTAAGTGATACTTAAAATTCACAAATAGTGGTCTTGGAGGGACACTGATGAGATTGTTGCTGACAGCCAAGCTATTAAATCAGTGGAGATCTGTTACTCTGTGTTGCTGATACATACACTTGACTGTGTTGATTTGCAGCTCAGGGACTGCTGTCTGGACAGAAGTTTAAGTGAAATGTAACTAGGTTTTGACTATCTAAGTGAACAGTATAGTGAATAAAAAGCTTTAAATGTCTGTGACATTTATTATTTTTGTCTGAGGATACAGGAGAACTTGAATGAGCTAAATGAGAAAATATTCCATCTATGAAACACTAATGGACTGTATGAAAAACAATGTCACTTAAGGTGACCCAGAAGTTGTTGCTGAGTCACAGATTCACAGAGTGGTCTGGGTTAGAAGGGACCTGCGAGTCCAGACTCTCTGCCATTGGCAAGGGCATCTTTCACTAGACCAGGCTGCACAAAGCTACCCCACCAACCTGGCTTTGAAGACTTCCAGTAATGGGGGCACCCACAGCTTCTCTGGGCAATCTGACTCAGAGTGTCACCATCCTCAGAGTAAAGAATTTCATCCTTATGTCAAATCTAAATCTATCCTCTTTTAGTTTCAGTCCATTGTTCATTGTTCTGTCACTATAGACCCAGGTAAAAAACCTGTCTATATCTTTCTTATGAGCCCCCTGTAAGTATTGAAAAGCTCCTTTAAGGTCTGCCTGTAGCCTTCTCTTGTCCAGGCTGAACAAATTCAAGTCTTGTGAACCCACCCATCAAGCCCATTGAGGTCTCTTTGAAGACAATCCCTTCTCTCAAGCCTTTCAGTTTGATGTCATCTGTAAACTTGCTGAAGCAATGTAAAATTAAAAGAAATTATATATATATATATATATGTAAATATATATTAATATATATTAATTATTTATATTATTACAAAATATAAAAGATTAATTTCTGTAAAGCAAACTAATGCTGCACCACATGACAAAACAGTAATCAAAGCTTTTCAGATTATAAGCATAGGTTAGGGACACTGGTTGCACATCTTGTATTTCTTTGCTTACTGAACGACTTTCCAGACAGTAAAAATAATCAGTGGCACAATTTACAAAGGATGGAGATGATACTGCACAGCTGGATTTATTTACTTTTTTCAAACTGATTCATTTAGTCCTATCAGGGTTAGAATTTTCTGGAAAGTGGCAACATAATTGGAATGGCTTAATGTGACTTCTCTTCTAGATGATCACAGTGAATCTGAATTCCTAATCTCTGAATCTGCTACCATTTTATATGTCCCAGAAAACGAGGACATGCTAAATTGAAGGCATAACTAACAATAATTCTTAGTTATCTAGTAGATGAGGCAAAACTCTTGAGGTGGAAACAGATACCACACTTAAATATGGGGGAGGTTTAACAAGGTTGAAGTGTGAGTCTGCTTTGCCAGGCCAGGACACTTCTGTCCCAGCAGTTGGCTGTGTTCTTCAGGTTATTTATTGTACATTTTGCATGGTTAGCAGCTGTGAATTAGCTGTTCTGATACAAAGCCCTGTTGTTGCTTTGTGGCCTCTTATGGGGACTCCCAAGCTAAACCACTGTCCAGTAGCATGCACTGGTTGATGTATTCCAGTTTCTCAACTCAGCCACGGGACAACTTTGACCCTACAGTGATTAAGAAAGAAAAGCTGAACCTACCTAGTGAAAGGCACTCAGCCTTTTTGTCTTTGAAGTTAATGGTGAGATACTACTTTCTCTTTTGTTTCCTAAAAACGTGATCAATTGTCTAATCACTGGAATTATTTCAGTGTCAGCTGGAAATATTTTTTAAGTCAAATTGTAAAAGGGCTAAAGTTTTTCTTTAAAGGTTTTCTGAAAAGTTGTCATTTGGCTGGCTGGAAGTGCTGTGTGCACTACTTGTCATTCTGCCAAATGGAGAAAGCATGGGAGGGAGCAGTGATAATGTCTACACTCGCTAATGTACACCTTCTTTTCCACAATTTTCTTTTCAATCTATTAAACCAGCTTGCAAGTGGAACTGCAGACTTCCAGCAACATGGTTCTGTGTCTTCGAGTGCTTGTGGGCAGCATTTGTTTTTTCAAGCTCCACTGAGCTGCTTCGAACTCAGCACGGAAGTGAGTCTGCTATTAATAGCTACATAAACTGAGTTTTTTTTCCTTCCTGTTAAAATATTCTTGGGCACTTCCTGAGCATGCACAAAAGGCCTTTTCTTATCACTGATGTATTTTGTCAGACCTGAGAATATTTCTGAGAAGTTAGCACTGAAAGAACCTATTTAGGCTTTAAATGACATTAACTTTAGTACTAAAAAGTACTGCATATCAAACAATTATCTCTTCATTCACTCTTACTTCTTATTTTCAAAGTAGATTTCAACAGCTGGCAATTGACATAGTGAGAAGGTGGCTCCCTGCACCACCACTCTCCAGAAAATAAAATGTCAAACTAAGTTAGTTTTTTATAAATTTATCACTATGTGCAAGGGAGAGTGAATATTCAGTCTTACTCTACAAGCGCAGTAAGCACAGTTCTGGTTCTTCATCCTTTTCAGTAGTCACTGATTTCCTGTGAACACTAATAAGCAAAATTCAAAATCTGAATCTGCAATAAACATACTGTTTTGCTCCACTGTCTCTGTGTGTGTCCTTAGTTTTCCTGAATGAATTCTAACACTCACTTTTAAGGCTAAAATTCCCTGTTGTGCTTTCTTCAGCAAGAAAACCAGTTCCTGCCCTTCCCGGCTTGTGGCCTCATTTCTGTTCCCAACATCAATTAACTGCTCCATGAGTTTTGTCAGTGCTGGTATTTGTGGCGGCATGCCACAAAACCGGTCACTGAAATGGTCAGATTCCTAAAAAACAAGCAGTTTGCCTTCAGGCACACTAAAATGTGCAACAGAAGATAATAAAATAAACAAAAATAGTTAAATATAGCCTGAGAAGAGTCAAGAAAGGTTAAACATACGCACTTCAGTTTGAGATGTATGTTGCAAAGAAAACTTGCAGATCCACCTGTTCTTTTCTTCCTTCGCTTCATAAAGATTAAGGGGCTGCCGTGTGTACAGTGTTTTAGTGGAAATCCTAACACACCACAGTAGAGTATTTGGAGAGGGTGTCGTATGTAAAAGCTGAAATGTCTCTAAAGCGATTTGTGAGCAGGGGGGCATTAGTGTGGCTTTGTTCCTGTCGGGCTCTTGAGGCGTTTTCAGAGTCAGACTTCCTGCGTGCCCTCGCTGAGCTCCCACCGAAGTTGCAGGATACGATTTCATTTTATCCGCTTTATTTCTCGGTGTCTTGTTTTCCTGCAGCCCACCAGAGGTCAGTGTAATCCCAAGAACGGAGAGCAATACTGCCAGGACAGCAGTGCCAAGTTGCTGCGGTTTGCTGGGTTTGCAGGAGCACAGCAGCGAATGTCAACAGCGGACTTTTCCTTTTGTCAGCACAAGCTGAGTTAGGGAAAGGGTATGAAGCTGGCAGTGTCAAGTCACCTGCAGATGGTGAGCTTGTCAAAGGCTGACAAGCCTCCCGAAGCATGAAGCTGGCTATATCTTTCAAAGATAATAGCAGTTAATAGTTAATGTCAAATAGCAGCTTTTCAGATATTCTGGAGAGCCAAAGAATGGCCTAATCTTATTAAACTCTTGTGGCAATGGCTCATTCCCTTCATTTTCTAGCAACACTTGCTCATTGAATAAAGCTCCTCACTGGACTACAATGGCATGTCATTCAAAAATTATAATAATGGGAAACATTTTGGGACTCCTAGTGCAATTTTTTTTTTCTCCTTTACTTTTATTTGTTGTTACTGACTGTTTGCCGCTGTGTTTCCCTATTCAGCTGATTTGTGCAGGCCATTTGCAAGTTCCTCTCAGCTTCTGTTGGTAGCCTCACTTGCTAAGTGTGTTAAATTACAGAACCCAGTAAAATACTGGCACACTAAGAATTTTGATAAATGTGTAAGAATTTTTTCTGTTCAGGATTTTTTTATAACCACTCTGTATCATGGGTATCTTCATCCAGTGCACTGCATTTGAAGCTGGTTTGCCAGAGTGAAGGGCTTTTCCTACCTGTTCTGTGATTTTTATCACTACTAACAAGACAATAGGCTAGGTTATCCTGGACATAAAAAATGTTTTGGGCAAGTGTCTTTTCTCCCTGTGATATGAATCCAGCAATTGACTCTTTATTTTGTGGTAGTTCTAGGGCTAAGTATTTGGTAGGAATAAATACTCAGGCTCAGGTAAATCAGTTAGTAAAGCAGATTTTCATCCACCTGAGCATCCCCAAAACAGGACTCATTTACTAATGTGTGAATCTAGGCATCAGTGGCAAATAACAGACTGCTCCCTTACATATACTTTTAGGATAATATATTTCCATTTTTGTATAAATAATTCTCACAGTTATTGAAAAAGCCACAGAAAATCAGTATGGGAATTGCTTGGTGCAGAGATCTGCCCAGCAGCATATATCTATATTTACTCTTGAATTAAGAAGAAAACTTGAAACTGGTACAGGAAAATGACACATTGGTCCTTGGCCTAGTGTCCACAGTTCTGCTCAGCAGGTATGAGCTGCTCAGCTGCTCTGTGAGGATGGTGGATGAACTTGCCCCAGATTCAGATTGTGAGAATTTCTATAGCTTTTCTTTTCAAAACATTACTTAATGTAAACATACCAAACACACCCCCCATTCTTACTGTCATTGTTAAGGCTTTGAACTGTTTATTTGCTGTTGAGAAGCTCAGTCAAGGCGGTCACAGAATAAAAACAGTGACTGTTTGTTTGTCTAAATCACCATCATGTAGTAGTGGTAGTGCTGGTAGTTTTTTAGGATGTTTTGTGAAAGTAGTTTTCTCCTTTCCACTAGAAGTTCAGTTTTACTATGGCACTCTGCACATTAGCCAGGAGTAGTGTGTCCAGTTAATTTGACACTGGACACTTTTGAGTATGGCTTCTAAGTTTAGTTTGAATCATTTTTTCAGTTTCTCGGAACAAGGTTCTCTTAGTCCTGTGGAAATGGGCAGAACAAGAGTGAGAAAGATTACAGTATCCTTGCTTTTCTTCAGGGTGTGTTCTCTTTGCCGAGTCCCTTGGATAGGTTCCAGACTCTCTCCTTGTTCCCTCTTCTTTACATTCTAGTGGAAAGGAGTGGAAGAGATTCAACAATATTTGTTGTACAGTAAAGGACTTGTTTATTCTTGTCCAGGTAATCAGGAGCTGTCACCTAGGTACTCAAATTACCAGAACATTTTCTTAGCAAAATGTTCTGTAGCTGCAACTCCTGTGGCTTTGTAAGAGTGGCGCCAATGGCTGTGTTGTGGAGTGATGCATCACTATTCTGGCTTTTGGTTCTGTATAGGTTTAAGAAGTTGTAACAATTCCCTGTGCACTGACTGTGTTTGCAGAATTTCTCACTCTGAAAAGGGTGCTGGCATATCATTACTCTAAGTGCTGCTGTCTGTATACAAATGATGTATGTTGAAAATCACCATGTCTCTGGATCAGTGGGGGACAGGGGAACTGGAAGGAGAGAGATATGCTGACAAAACACACTACATTTCTGGTGAGTGTTTAAAAATTACCACCTTCGAAAAAGTTAACAACTCACATCTTTCATCTGGCCTTTTCTGTAGTGTTTTGATATTTCTGTGTCCCTGCTAGAAGTTCTAGTCCTGATGTGCTTAGGAATTACCTAATTTGGACTAAAAAAGAAAAAGTGGTGCCCTGTTAAATCCAGAGCATTTTGACACATATCTATGTTTGCCTGTTGACCAGTCTTTTTAGTCAGTGAGCAGTGTTGTTTCACCTACTTGTGGCAGTGGGCCCTACTTATGCCCTAACCAGAAAAGCAGTTATTAAAATAGTACAGTTCTCTTTTGCTTAAATGGTAGACCTGAGGCTTCCTAGAAACATGGAATAATCAGTGACAAATCAAAGGATCAGGGATCCTTTGAAGGGAGGCAGCTAGGTGCAAGCTAGTTGAAGATGATGTGGCAATCTGTGCGCCTTATGACTTGTTTCCATATAGTCCTCAGGAAAAAAGGGCATCTGGAAGGAAACTGCAGGCTGGAAAAATTGCCTTGGCTCGCTGCAAACTGACCAGAGGTGGAAGTCAGTTCAATCCATGTACTTTTGTGCCTTCTTTCCCCATCTGCTTCTTCTGGCATGCACCTCTATATTATTATATGATGACCATTGATCTTTTGCATGGTTCAGTGTATTTTAATATATCCTTTCAGAGTAGGACATAAAATTCCAGGAGATTTTTCTTTTGAAATGACAGCACAGTGTGATTCAGAGAATGAGTACTCAGTTGTGAAACTGTGCTCATAGTTGAGAACTAATGCTATCTGCTGGTGCTAATATGCAGAATTAATGTTATTTTGCACTGATGCTCCTCATTAACCCACAACATTGTAGTTTCACTGGACAATGTGTTTGACATAGGCTAAGATAATCAGAGCTTTTCTTTCACTCTGTGATTGCAAACATCCTCTTTAATTAGGAAATTGCAGAGTAGAAGATCCTTTCAGGCTGCAATATGAAAAATATCAGTATTAATCTGCAATATTTGTCCCATTCACTATGAGCAATTATGAGTGATGAATTATAAATGATAAATTATACACTGTGGTATTCATTTTTACTGCAACAAGAATAGGTTTGCAATTCTTATCCCATGCATAAGAAAACCCCCGTAGCTTTATTAAACATGGAAATGGGATACAAGTTTTCAATTCTCCTCAAGAGCTATTGGCTTTAACTTAGTCTAGAACAGCTGCTGGTCACAAGTGTCCATTCCATAGGAGAAGTTTGTGCCCACTGAAGACATACCCAGCTGCAATGGCAGGGATGCACATTGATTGTAGACCAGGCTGAGCCAGCTGAGGCACCGGATACCTCATGTACCTGTTCCTTCTTGCAGATTTACCTTCTTGTTGGGGTTAATGCAATGCCAAATTGCCAAACTGCTCTGGAAATTGCTATGGAAAGGACAGAGTAAGGTTTTGGTAGCAGGCTTTCTATTGACCCTTATAGGCAGCACTTGCTCAAAATACTGGGGTTTTTTTCTCATGCTTGTTCTGAAATATTGAACCCTCCCTTTGCAGAGTAGAGAGAGATAGACTTCAAAGCCAAGGCAACATGTGATCACCACAGTACACTCAGGATTATGCTATGGATCTGATCCCAGAACAGCCAAGTCCTGGTTCTGCACTGCAATACACCTGTACATATGAGTCAACATGGGCACGGAGGTGGAAGCCTTTCAGAGCACCCTGGTATCCTTTTGAAAACAGTTTTCAAACATAGATGTCACTATTTTGCTGTGATAATTCTCTGTTTATAGCTGTGTAGTGCTGGCTTTGCTTACCAAAATATACTTGCTGTTTCACTCAGACCTCTAAATGGACAACCCTGCTGCTACCTGGCCAAGTTCAAATTTGTCATTTAGGTGCTTGGAATAAACGCAGATTCTCAAATTCAACATGCAATTCCCTAGGCTTTAACATCTCAACTAGTTAAAATCCAGAATACATGCAGCTACTCCGCAAGTTTGCCTTTGGACTGGCAACTAGATACAATTTTGTCTAAAATTTCATTTACTTATAACTTAAAAACTGGTCTGTGTCAGGAAGTGACTACAGGAAAGGCTTTTATTTCTCAACAGATCTGCTCACTAGACTCAGGAGGACAGGATAAACTAGCATTAACCAGCTGCTCCTCCTCCTCCTAACCTTCAGTGTTCACTCATCTAAAGGGAATACACGAAGTCCTTTTTTTTTTGCATACTCTCTTTTTGAAGTTACTTACTGAATGCCAGCTTTTGTATGTCCTTTAAAAACAATGGGTTTCCCTGTTCCTGCTGAATGTTCTCACGATCATATGCAAACAGAAATTAACTCATCTTGACTTTCAAATCCCATGCTAAATTTGGGCTTGTCAGAAATTACTTAATTTTAATTAGAATGTAATGATATGATGGTTCCAGAAGAATAATACATGCAGAATGCCCAAAAGACCTGCCAAAGAGACATCAGTATATCAGTAAAAATAAAAAAAAAAAAAATAAAAAAAAAAATAAAAAGTTTTTGTTTGAATGTGGAGGTAGAGAATACAAACTGGAGTGTGTTAGTTACAACTGAGACACTTCAGCTGTGAATGCTTTTATGTGCCACAGATGGCAGTTGTGCTTCTTTGTGGCGTGTTTGAACAGCACATGTTGTCTCAGTGTACTTCTCAGGTTCCTCCTGCTGTATTCAGTCTGTCATCCTGGCAATTGTGAACTCATGGTGTCCTTTCTTCCTACCAACAGAGTTTGGCACACTGGGAGTGGTGTGAGAGTAGCATATGGTTTTGCTGCAACTGAGGAGGGATTCCTTGTGGAAGTACAAGTGCTGGAAGTTTTACGTCACCTGGAAACTATTTTGTTCTTGACAATTGTTATTTTTGCTTTATTGAGATGAACATGTCTGTCTATAAGCAGGCACCTTGCCACTGCAACAGATGGCAGGAACATCAGTAGCCAGGAGAATAGATCTGTGTGCCTCTCAAATGTATAATGGTCTCACTCTCAGAAAGCTATCACTGTAGTTCTTCATAGGGAGCTTCCTTGGTGTTTGGCTATAAGTCAGATAGTCTGTTATTAATTACTTAAAAACCCCACAAATTATCAAATATAATGCGCTGTGTTTCTCTCTCTAATGAATAGAAAGCAGAATGTTTGAAGATAACAAAAATATTTCAGGTTTTCTCTATTTATGTGAAGAAGAGATCTAAGGGCAGCAAGGCTTGAAATCTCTGTGTGTGCTAATATGTGGTAAACACTAGCTGGTAGAAATGTATTCCAGGAAGTGTTTACAACCCAGAAGCAGACAACAGGTAACTGGTGCTTGAGCAATCAAACAGCTGGAACACAGGCATAGCTAACAGAGAATGGATATTAGTGTCTGTAGCAGAATGTTTTCTTCATTCCTGGTTTGTATTACAGATTTTACACTTAAAATAATTGTTTTAAAGAAACTTTTCTCCTATAGATCTAGTGAAAACAACTGACTTTTTACAAGCAAAAGCTGTCACTGAAAGAAATAATACAGACAACTCAGGTGTTAGATGTTGTGTTTGGCAGCACATTAACCAGCTGGCAGCTGGATGTTAGCAGCTCCATGCTCTATTTCTTGCCTTTGTGAGGGTGTTGTCTGAAGGTTGAGAATAAAGGACATAACCCTAAGAAGCCTGCTTCTTAGTTCTGCTACCCACAGAACACCTTGTAATAGTTGCACTTTCAGGTAATGAGAAAATCAGTATTTTCAAAACAGAAATTGATCCAATGAGAAGTGTGAAACAGGATCTTTCCTCAGAACTGCTGGTTTATGGGACTGGTCAGATCTACATGGGGAACATTAGAGAACATTAAGACAGAACAGTTAATAATATTCAATCATAACAAACTAAAACATTCTTTAGTGCTGTGGAGGAATGAGGTAGCTTTAGCAGCATGCAGCACTGCAGAACACAGCTCCACAAGGGTTTATTGGTGGGACAGATTGAGCAGAACCCCACGCTGCTGCAATTGTATTTACCCCTGCAAAGCTTGCCTTGGTCACCTCCAGGAGAACTTTTACAGCAGGGTAGAGATGCCACTGCCCACTGCCCACAGCCCCAAACATGGGTATTAGGTAATTCACTTGCCCTTGAAATGGCAGCATCAGAGTGAGCCCTGCAAATTGATAAGCATCGATGCTGAAGCCTGGCCAAACATGTTCTCTGGCACAGCTTAATGCTCATGCTGGAGATGCTTTTCCAAATCCTAAATTGCTCATGGAAAGGCTTCCCTATTTTTGAATCTAATCTCCTTTTTCATTGTTTACAGATAAGCCAAGTAACATGCAGGGTCCAAATTACAGTTACTTGTTAAGTCTAGGCTTTTTTCATATATCCCAGATGTACCTCTTTGTTTCCAGTAGTGCTCAGAAGACCACTCAGTAGACTCAGAAAAAAATGGAGCCCTACTGTCCTAGATGTGAATAAAATCCTTAAAATTATCATTTCCAGCTTTGAGAAATTGTTTTCTGAAAACCTGGTCTGTAGTGAAGAGTTAGTGAAAAAACTGTTATCAGATTACCTGAATTCCTGCAGGGCAACAGTGCCATTAATTATATGCTAAAGGTTAAATGCATATCAATGCAAGATCTGTGCCTAAGAAAGTAAGCAATTTGAAAATAGAGAGATACAATTAATTCTGCATTTAAAGGTAAACTGAAAACATGTCCACATACTTTTGCATCCTTTATATTGCTTTTGTTACATAGTTACATACTTGCTTTTGTATATTGTTACATAGATGTTTAAAAATTGAAAGCAAAAGCAGATTTCAGTTTGCCTGGGAGTGAAAAGCACTTAGACGGAAGACAAGCTTGTTACTGAAAGAAAAACTAAATTCTCAAATATGGATTTTAAAGTAGAGAATAAATTAGCTTCTAAAGGAGCAATATAAGCTATGTGACTGCTAGAAAGATTTCATAATGCAGGCAAAAATGCTGTTTTCTGACCATCTCCAGAAAAAATGCACTTGAAAACAGATGGGGACAGGACATCATTCTATTAGTTCTTAAGCATCTTTCCCCTCTCTCTCTGAGTGTTGTTTTTATTGCTTTGGTTGGTTTGGTTTGTTTATGTAGAACAATGCATCAGAGCTAACATTAAAACCCTAACTCAAGGAGTTTTAGAGGGATAGCTGTATCATTTTAGGCTTAAGTTAAAAAAAAGTCAGAGAAAGCACTGTTTCTAGTCAAGGAATATTTTTAAACTTATGTCACTCTGCCTATGGGATTACTTTACTGAACTCTGTTTCAAACTGCAGATTTGCATAAATGTTAAGTCACATCAGAAACTGTGCATTTGTTTATTATAATTACCTGAGACTAGAAAGATAAACAGTTATGCCAAATAGGGGTCATGGCAGGTGAGGATTGCAGAAAACTTAATTTATTCAGCCCAAAAAGCAAGGACTAGCCACTTAAAATTCCATGTGATTAAGGTGACTCATTCTTGGCCGTAGCATACTACATCAGAATGGAAAATCATCTTGATTGTAATACTAAACAGAAGCTCATATATACCATAATAAGATGAGAATGAATATATGAGAAGGACTTTTATGAATTGGTTTAAGTGAATTGAAAATTTGGACACACCTTTTTGCTTGCTCTGAAATGATCTGGGAGAAGTTCAGAAACACTTGCTATACTGTATCATAAACCAAACTGTATTTTTGCATCACAAAACGGTGTCCTTGGATGCGCCTTTTTATGCAACATCATTCCATCATGGTGTGTTTTGATTTAAGTGAAGCACTGCACAACTTCACAAATGGAACTGTGAGCTAAGAAGAAGGAAGAGACACAACTCCCTGAAATTAATTTTACTGGACAAGTACCTTCTTGGTGATATATGCTAACAGATGGTGGAGATGCTGAAGATGATATGGAGGGCTTGATATTAATAAATAAATAAAACAAATTAAAAAAAAAATCTAAATATAAATTTAAATATAAATATATATTTGGGAAGGTTCATAGTGTGGGGGAGTGATGGAGTAACGGAGTTTTTCCCATAAGTGGTGGAACCCTTAAAACAGATTCTTCATTCTTTTTGTTTTTATCTCTAAGCAAATACCTACAGCTTTGAATATAATTTTAAAGGAGCTTGTAAAATGGTTTTATTTTGTTTTGTTTTAATGCAAGATTTACTGTATTCAGAGTGGAAGAAAATAAAATTAAAAACATGCAGAGCCAGATCTCTTCACTTTCATGCTGAAGACAGCCTCTATTTAGACAGGATTTCCAAACAGTAATGATGCCAAGGTTTACTGACTTTTTTGCTACAGTACACTATGATTCATGGAATTATTTTCACAAAATGGAGTTAGTGGGACTGTTGACTGAAGTTTATTTGTTTGTGTGCTTTCCTGTACAGATAAGACACCAAAATCAAGCCTTTGTTTAAAGGAAGATGGTCACCATGTGTTTATCTCACTAAAGTCTTGATAGAAAAGGTCACTTGCAGGAAGTATGTTTAGGTCTGTTTTAAAAGGTGGCACATACAGGTAATGAATGTTAGAAATGTAACTCTCTGGATTTTTAATATTGATAAGCACACCCTTGGAATTTTGTTTTATAAAGATGTGTAATTCCGTAAAATACTAATTATGTTACAGAAAAAAGAATATCATTCCTGTTTAGACCAGTCATTCTTGTATAGTGCTGCAGTCTTGAAGTATTTTTCAGGTAAAACCTAAACAGAGAGACTGGCCCATGCTCCATTCCATGTCTTCTACATACATATAAATACGAATACAAGATTAATAATCTGTCTGACCCCCTACAATTTATCCAGTGACTGTGATCGTGATAATGTGCAGTTTCTATTAATTTATCACCTATGAGATTTACTCAAAATTTTGAAATCTCTAAACACAACAAATGATTACAGGAAGAAGGGAGCATGACAAGAAAACATTTTCTTCACTTTTCTAAAAATTAGTTATACAGAAGTCTTTTTTCTCAAAAAAAAATAGTCTATCTTTGTGAGCCATTATTAAAGTTATTTAATCCAGTATTTGCTCTAGCTTTGGACTCTTTAAGCAAATATTTGCCCTAAAATTGCAATGTTTAGTATTTTTGACAATTCTAATATTTTAAAAGACTAAAAACATCAAATCCATAACCTTTTTTTAGAAAAGGTAGCTTGTATAACTTATTGATGACTTAAAAATTTCTCTAGTACAGTAATTTGAACACAAGATACACAAGAAAAAACACTGTCAGAGGAAAGAATTGCAGATGCTATGCAACATTGTCATATTTTAGTGCTCACAAATCCTATTTTTATACATATGGTGTGTGTAGTATATAGAAGTAAGATGACATGACGAATTACATAAGACCTTGGCTGGTGTTTTTTAGTAATACTAAAATTTATTAATACTGTTTTTCTTTTCTTTTTTTTCCCAGAAATTACCATTGATACAACTGTGTATGTGATAGAAGAACAACTGTCAACTTGTCTTTAAAATACTAGAGCTGGCCACTCAGGACTCAGCTGTGCTCTGTGTTTTGTTCATACTGTTTTCTTTTGTTGACATCAGTCAACACAGTTCTGAATTGGGATTTCATCTCACTCTTGTGACTTTGACTCATGTGAGTGAATCAGCCATTCTAAACATCACTTGAGGAATCCTGTGCACAGACTGTCAAGCACAGTCCTTTCATGGTGCAAATGTGATGTGACAAACATACTTTTTATCTTAGATTTTAGCATCTTAATATCTCTGGGAGAAGGACAAAAGATAACAACAGAAGGTGGTTAAGTGCACTTAAAAATGTGTTCTTTTACAAGTAAGTGACATGCAGTGGTCAAATGTATTCCTCAGGCAAACACTCTGAAACACTCAAAATCAGCATTTCTTGCAGCAGATAGAAGTAGTTCCTGGTGACAATCTTTTGTGAGTAAATATTATTAGCACGAGGTGACAGAAAACACTTTGCCTATGAAGGTACAGAAAGCAAAGGAGCAGGGCAATGCACAAGATCTTTGTCACAGAGGAAGATGTTACTGACAAATAGAGGGCAGAAATATTTGCACATGAGCTGTATTTTCAGTAACTTAGTGGGATGAGAAGTCTCAGTACAGTTGGTGGGAGATGTGGAGTGATTCTCCAGGGCAGTGAACAGAGTACTTTTCTGGGAAGAGTTGCCAGTGTTCTCCACCTTGCAGATCCTCTAGAAAGAACTCTGGTGGATGTGCCTTTTATTCTCAGCCCTAGCCTGTTGAGTCTAGGTCTGGTTTTCATAGTTAGAAATAATGCAAACCTCAGATTGAAAACCAGTGACCGTGGCCAGTCTTTTCAAATGTGAACTCAGCAAACTCAGATGAAGAGCTCTGCTCCCAGGATTCGATGTAGCTGATGCTTAAATGTGGGCAGCTCTGAAGTTCATGCTGAGCTTCAAAAATTTGTGATAAGCAGAATGAACACCTGAAGCTGAAATACTGTCTGTGAGTGCCATTTTTATGGACAGACACAAAAGGTGAATACATTTTCCATAAGGACACTTAAAAGTTGCCTGGAACTGGGCCAGCTTTGGCCTGCAGATCACATAGCTTCATTACCATGACTCTGAGACTGAGTTAATATGCTGTGCTGAGCAAGCTCATGTGTCTTTGCACCTGTCTCCAGAGCTCCTTAAGGTTGTAGAAAAGGATATGTATCCTCTGGGAAAAGCTGAATATTTCTTTTGTGATAATTGCAAATTCTGTCTTTTAAACCTGCCCTATTAATTCTATGGAGGTTTTGAAATTGATGAACCCAGAGAACGGGGCTTGTGTAAGAAGAATTTATCCTGAAAAAGAAGTCCAACTCATTTATTTATATGGTAATGCTCCTTGCTTCCTTTCTTTTAATCTTGTCATCCTCAAAAGTTGGGGCATTTTTGAATACAAAGGTTCCCCAAAACCATAATATTTTTTGAACTAGTTTAATCATCAGTGACATCACAGTCACCAAAAGATACTTCACTGTCATTTTTTTCCTTCCATTTAGCACTCCACTCACATGAGAAACTTGCTGTTTCTACTGCTGGCTGTTTGAAGTTACCAGGAGTTTGAGTTCCTGTGCAGTTTTCATGATTAAACCTGGTAAATGTGGAGACACTGCAGCTGCAAGAAAATCTTGTCATATTTGAAATAAATTTGACTAGCCTCAGTTATGGTAATTAAATGTTTTGTAGGCATAAGCTTTTAGTATGTGCCACTACTGCTAGCAGTCAGGAGTTTAAATTGAAATAATTACCATCAAATCACCCTTGTGGAGTCTTTTGTAGTGCATGCTCAGGTATTTTGTAAAATGAATGTAATAAGCATGTATTTTCTCTTCTCTTTACTAGGGATCTTTCTTGATAAGCTCAAATAAAATGTAGAGTACATTTTAATCATACTTTGGTACTACTTCAAACCTGCTATTCATGAGTAAAGAAAAGTTGTCATGGAAACTTGAACTGTGAGATGCAACACAATAATTTTATTCAAATTCTTTATCCAATGAATATGTTCTCTTGCTGTAATAAAGTGTGAATTACTTATGGTTTCCTTGTATTTTTCTATTATTTGAAATAAGTTGGCAAGCAATTTCTATTAATGGAATTTCTGAGTCCTTCCTTCACATATTTTATATATGGCAATGAAAAGGTTTATTAATTCTGGTTGAGGAAAGTAGTCACATGATAGGGTGTGTTGCTTTTCCCTATGCATCAGGTAGGTTTCCCTTAAAATTATCCTTTTTTTCTTAAGTTCATGTTTTTGATCTGAATATTTCTAATTTTTGGATGTTCACTTAACAGACCATCTTCAGGGAGACATTCCTGTCTGTGCATCCATTTATTATAATAGTTGTTGAATATAAAAAACAAAAGGACTGAATTAGTCACTTGGGCATAATTAGGAAGCAGTTTATCTGACAATATATGACCTTAGTGCTTCAAACATGATCTATGCAGTGAAATACTTTTCTGTCATGAGTAGAATATTATACATTTGGGAATAGTCATTAAGTTAGGGTTTATTTTTTCCCTAGTCAATTTAAAAAATGTTAAGAAATTTTTACAGTATATTTTATTTATCTTTTTTTTTCAGATAGGTGTAAAAATTGATCTATGAACAAGTTAGTGTATAAATGGCTGTTTCTATTAAGACTGAAGATGAAATACAGCCAGGTATTTTAAATAAATTGATGAAATGTGAATAATTCAGGCTGCCTGGTTTTGTAGTCTGTTTTCATGAGGACCATAGTAGTTTGCTTCATATTGTATTAAAAATTGTCAACATTTTTTTTTCTTAAGAGTTAGTAAGTATTAAATATACTGGACTGAAGTCATGGAAGGTAAATTTTCTGTGAATTCACAGTTTTAATCTAGGATGTAGATTCACTTCTCCAAGCGAATTTCTTCAAACTGAACTGTTCTCATGGGCAAGTTACATGAACAAGTTCCATTTAAGAGTGGAAAAACGCCTTTTATCTGACAAAAAACTGGGAAAAAACCTTTTGTCTCTGACTTTTCTTGTGACTTTGTGATCATTTACCCCCCTATTTATGCTGCTTTTTCTTCCCCCGTATCTGTTGTTGTAATTTACCTGAATTTTTGAAGTGTTTTTCCACTAGGGCTGTTCCTTGCTGTTGACATTGGGTGTACCAAGTCACTGGTGTTAGGTGTGGTGTAAATTAATGTTGCCTTGCTGAAGTGTGGCTGATGAGTAGCTGGTGGCTCTGAAAAGCCACCTTTCAAACTCCTGGGAGATGGGTTTGTTTTACTAGCTCCCATTCCTGTATAAGCTATTCTGTAAATAGGACCAATAGAAAGATTTTGCCAGTATATGTTAATGAGTTTAGCTGAGCCAAAAGGTTTTCCTAACACAGCTGCAACTTTATATGCAAATTTATTAATGTACAGGGCGAAAGCCTTGTGATTTTGTTGATGTTTTGTTTTTTTTTGGTTTTTTCCCTCGATGAAGAATGTCTCTAGCAATTTTTGACTCTATGACACTGACCAGCCCTTCTGGACATGTGGTTGCAGGGCTAACAGCAACAGGCTTGAAGAGTTGAACTTCAAGAGATGGAAATTAAGATGCTGATTGATAAGCAAAAGTTAATGACAAGGATTGTCTTTTCTCTCCCTGATGTGCCTTTCTCAGTGATGCAGGCTTTTTCTGCATAGATGAACCACTGTTTGCTCACTTTTTTTTCCTGCTCCTAGATTGAGACAAAAAATCGTGCAGCTTCAGCTGATGTAAGCATGAACAGAACTTGCCTTATGTAAAACTCTTGTCTATTTTTCATTTTGTGGCTGTGCTCTCTTACCACAGCAAGATGTGGCTTGACTTCAGAATCATACAAGTAATCACTTATTGATTCTCTGTAATCTTTTGGCAGGTGATCTGTCAAACTACTAGTTCAATCCCTACCTTATTGCAACCTTTGTCAAAATCATTGTTTGTGCTTAAACAGACTTGGAAAAAACATTGTCTGAAAGAGATCTCATACAGACAGCACTGCAGATCCTGAAAATGGTCATAGCACAAACAAAATAAACAGTTTTCCTTTTTCAGAACTTGGTGTTTGAGAGACCTTGCTCAGAAGACAAGTAGTTTATGCTTAAGAAAAGATAGTGTAAAGTGAGTTAAAGAAAATTATCTTCTCCAGAAGCTTTGCTTTAGTTGTTTAGAAGACTAGCAACAACATGTTTAAATAGACCACATAAAAACTCTCTTTAGTAAGAAGAATCCAGTGCCCTTTTAAGGAAGAAAGGAAGAATTTGAAGAGAAGAGAACAATTTTTTGAAATATCTTGAAACAAATTTTGTGTAGATGGAAGTACTCAATAAGACACTAGCTTTTCTTATAATAAAAATAAATTACCATAGTGAGCTATCTACGATTACCTGAGCAGACCAAAAGAAATGTTCCATGGTGTACTACACCTTTCAAACTGCTAGCAAAAAGCAGTGTCCAATTTACTTGTGTTTGTTCAGAGAAAAGTAGCATTTCAGACTAACGGTAGTAAAACATCATCCTTAAACTAGTTTAAAGTCCAATGCTTGATCTAGTTTCTAACTTGAGGCTATTTTGGAAGTAACCATTCTTTAATGTGTGCTATGAGGGGTTGGAGGCTTCAGGTTAGAACAGCCTTTTTAAATAACAATACTTTCATGTTTCATGGCTTAAGTGTTTGTGATATTAGATTTGGACATCTGCATTTATTCTGCTCATCAGATGACCTCTGTAGAGGTATTATATTTAAGATTTGTTTAATAATCTTTTTAAAGGAGTGATAGCATAGGTTTTATTTCAGCTGGGCTGTACACAAAACCAAGGTTTTGGCCTGTTTGGAACCTGTGTGCCTGTAGTGACAAATATTAAGTACAAGCAGCATGGTAAGATGAACATTGTGTATGAAAGATGGGCTTCATTAGCCAGAATTCATTTACCTTCATAAAGTGAGTATTCACTTTATGCACTTATGAGGCCACAACTGGAGTAGTGTATCGCATTTTGGGACCCCAGTACAGGAAAGTTCTTGCCAGAACTCATGTGAGATCAGGTGCTTTGAGAACATAACATGTTCTCAAACTGAGGGTGGTCAGTTTGTTTGGCTCAATTTTCAAAAGACTTGATTCTTCAGCTGCAGAATGAGGGCTGTTTACAGGATGAAACCCCACTGCTCCCAGGGGTGTGAGCTTGAAGGACAAAAAGACAACAGGCCTAGCTTTCAAAAAAAGTCTAAGTAGGTGTAAGGCAAAAACTGTTAATTGTGGGAGTGATTAAACACTGGCAAAGGTGCCTTATGAAGATGTTTAATGTTGATCCCTAGAGATTTCTCACTGTAGGCCAGAAATTAAACAACCTAATCCAGCTTGGTGGCTCTCTGGAAACTTGCTTCAGGTAAGAGCTTGGACTAGCCCATATGCAGGGACAACTTCAGTGATTCCACTTAAAGAAAGGATAAATGTGAACAAGATGAGAAGCTGGACATAACAAAAATATCCCAAGTGCTAATCACTTTCTATGGGTTTTGTGTTATTAAAGTATTTTTCTTGTATTTGTTAGTGCTAAAGATCAAGTGATTCAAGAGGTACTTTGGATAAAACCTAATTCCATCAGTTTTCTTCAAAAAGCTTAAATTTTGAAATTTGAAGTTTTCTCTTTTTCTCCTATAAGTTGATAGACTATATTGAAGTAAAACTTTGAGTACATCAATGTAACATTTTATGTCTTGTCATCTGTTTATTGCATTTCAGACCATCCATTGCAATTATCACAACATCTGAGTCTGAGAACATTAGTGATAATTAAATTTATTAGTTAGCTAGGTCTAAAAATAGACTTTATTCTCTATCTTTATCAGTCAACACCTGTGATGGAATTCTAGTTTCATTTCCCCCTTCAAGTGTAGAAACCATGAAATTACCCAGAAGAGTAAGATACAGAGAAGAAAGTTTATCATGAAAAATAAAAGCTGGAAAGTGTAAGACAATTGTGTTCCATGCAACATTTATAGTAATTATATCCTTGGCTCTCCCCTCTTTTTAGAAAGGAAGAGGCTCTTTTGCTGACACTAAACAGGTGGCCAAGCCACCATGTGTGGAGATAAGATCAATGGAGGGGAATCAAAGTATCATTTTGATAATGACAATTGTATTTATTTTTAAATAAAGATGTTTAGTTTCAAACAGGTCAGGTAGGAGTCAATAATGGGAAATACAGAAAGCTAAAATAACTTTCAAGCTTTATCTGTAAAGTTCTTTTAATTATGTTTGATTTATTTTTCCTTTGAATTTGGACCATGAATTTATTTACAACAGAGTCTCATGTGGAGGTGTGTTGAAGAGAGAAAGCATTTGGTCTTTTGGGTGGACTATAAAACATGCTGTCTTGTTCATTTCCTCCCTGCTTTTCTTTTGTAAAAGGCTTCCAGCTGTTTCCAAGTAATAGTTAGGTGTTGGTTGTAGTAAGAGAGATGGAAAACTCACATAATTCAAGAAAAGGTATAGTTGGGGTCAAGTTATGGAATGCCACCCATGTCCTGAGAAGTGGGGAAAAAAGAGAAAGAAAATGGGAGAAAAATAAAACACCTGACTAAAATTGTTCCATGGGCAACTATTCTGTTTCTTTTTCCATCCGTTTCCAGATCTAGACCCTACAATTACGTGACAATTAAATAATTTAGCAATTATTTAAATAACAAATTATGTAAAGCTTAATTAACCATAATACACCCATCAGAAACACGAACAAATGTAGAACAGCAGGGAATAGATCTACCCACACAAATTCTCTCTCTTCCCAAAAGACCTAGCACACATAATTGCCTTCCTTTTGGTCCAAGTGACTAGAAAACATTTGGGGCTTTTAAGGATATTCCAGGGAGGGAAAGAAACCAAGCAGTGAGCGGAGTTACTTTGTTCTGGTTTGTTTGCAATAATACAGAAAATCTGGATTTTTATTTATTTATTTTTATTTTTTTTAAGCAGAAGAGTAATCAAATAATATCCTCTTCATAATCTTTTAGTTTAGGACCAACACTCGTTTTGTACCTCTTTCTATGCCCAAGACAATGTGATTTTTTTGTGCTGTTCTCTTGGCATCTCCTTTTTTTTCTGACTTAAGTGTCCAGCTGCTGGAACTCTGGGCACAGAGAATTTCATGCTTTCTGTGCTGAAAGGCACAGAACCACAAGAGAACACTGTGTTTGACATGAGGCCATGGAAAAGGCTTCCAAAACTGATAGACAGAAACCATGAGTGTGTTATTTGAATAGAAGTGTGTCATATCACTTGGTGGAAAATTTAGACTTTAAGGTTTTAGAATATAGTAATATGCATGCAATAAGAGGGAGGTTTTAGAGTGCTAACTTGCTTTGTTCTTTCTCCTTCTCCTTCATGGATTTTAGTAATATTGTGTGATTGGATAGAAAAATCTGCAATGTGGAACACGGGTGTTTGGTTATTGGGTTAAAAGTAAAAATAAATTAGTTGGCATTTTGTAAGTGGGTAGTTGACACTTAAAAAGCCTTAGGAAGAGATACCTAGGGTTCCATTGTCTAGGCTGTTAGCATAGTGTGCAGATGAACTCACTCTCTGTGAGAATGAGAATGTAATATAGATAAGAGAAAATAAACAACTGAGTCCGAACAGCAAAACCATCTCTCTTCTGCTTATTAATCCCAGTCTTGAGGAAAAGAACCCAGAGACTTTCCACACCCAGCATCCAGTCAAACTTCAATTAAAAACATAAGAAAAACCCTTTCACCTATAGCAACAGAATTCCTTTGCCTGTTCAGAGAGGGGAGATGTCTGAACTAGGTTCAATGAGATTTAATTCAGTGCCTAACAATACCCATTGTACTGGTCTAAGAAATTCCAGACAGGTTTTATTGAAAGATGAAGAAGTCCTGGAGCTAGGCCACAGAAGAAAATACCTGCCATCACTCCCTTCCTTTTATTTTTTCAGAGTTCCAGAAGGACCAGCACCTTTGGCAAATGCATTAACACTATCCCATAAGGAAAGAGTAATTTTTCCAAATGGACAGCTCTCACACTATTCAGATCAGAGTTTATGCTGTTAAATGCCACCTGGAATCCAACAGACAACTCATTAAGGTCAAAGACTGTTAGTAACCACGCACTCTCAGGAAGTGGTATGATTGAAAATCAAATCCATCATCACCTTTTCAAGTCTGGAAGAGGAAACTCATTAAGATCACACTGCAGTACAATAAGGTGAGTAAGGTGTGAATAACAACAGAGAGATGTAAACTCTTAAAATCTGTGTCCTAAGGTATTTTCAACATGATAAAGAAGCATAAAAATGTGAGAAGACATTGTTGTTAAGGGGGAGTGGAATTCAATTGAATAGGTAAGTTTTTTTATAACAGGGCTGGAGCAGCAAGTGTGAGTCTCAGTGTTGAAGTCATACTGTCAACCCCTTTCTCCCAGCTTTCCCCTCCTGGAGATCACCAACTTTATGGCAAACATCTGGATGAGGACCAGTGAAGCCACTTTAGCCACTGCTGTTTGCAGCCCATCACAGCAACAATATAAAACTCGGTCCACATTCAGCTGCTATTCCAGTTTGTCAGCTGCAGTGATCACCCCTTGAAGCAGCTGCACTTGGTCTTGAAATCCCTACCCACACCAGATGGAGGATGGCTAAGCAGATAGAGGAGGATGAGGCAGGGTTGCAATGGAATAATAGTTCAAAACAACACTGAGTTTAGCTGTCAGAAAGTCATACAAATTCTATCAAATATCTGGAAAGATGAAATGGAAGCCTGCTAAAGCGTAACCTGTCTAGGGCCTGGAGAATTCAAATTATTTGTTTGTACAAACCTGCATAGCTACTACACAGGTTTTTGTGAATTTCACCAAAACTGGAAATAAATGTTTTTTTCATTTCACCCTCACCTATGTGGAAACCTTCTATATCATGGGAAATGTTCTTTGAGAGTGCGGCACTGATGGAGCCTGTATTAAAAAACTTGCTTTAAATCAAATTGAAGGGAGAGAAAAAATAATGAAATATAGATTGTAAAGAAAGCAAGTGTAATTTGATATGATCTAGTTCAAGCCTGTAGTTGCTTCACCCTGTACAAAGTTTTAGCAGAGGCCTTCAGGATTAATACAAACCCAAATGCTGAGATATTTTTATTAATAATAGTCTTAATTTAAGACTTAAGGCTTAATAGTAAGTCTTAATAATCTTCTTTCTGGGTGATGGTTGAGACCCTCAGAATACATAAACCAAAATATTTTTACTGTGCTCATGCCTGCTGTATAGCTATGTAATTACTATTTTTACAGTGCTTTGGTGACTATGAGTAAAAATTTACTAAAACCAATGCTGTTTTGTTGATGTTATGTTTGATTTTGTTGTTGTTTTGATTTGATTTTGGTATGGTGGGGTTTTTTTAAAGATGCTTTCTGTTTCATGTGTCAATTTCAGTCTATATCCCAGTAATAATCCCATAGCAAATCCACACTGTAGGTTTGTGTTCAGTGTACTAGAAACAAAAGTCAAGAGCACAGATGTTGGAAAGGTGTCCTTTATTATGTGTACATTTATTTGAGATAATTTAAGGGGATATTTAACTATTTGCCTGCAAACTGGCCCCTGCAGTATTCCAAGACAGGTCCAACAGTAGGAATATGGCTATCTGAGCTCTTACTCAGGCTCCCTTTTGGTTTTAGGTGGTCTAGATACAGCAGTTTTCATCAGAAATCTTGTAAGAGATTGTCCTGTACCCCAGCTGTTAATACCCCAAATTCTTACTAGATCAAATCAAAGTTCTTGTTGTGAACTGCTGTTGCTGAAGGGAGACGTGCTGCCTTTTTTGCCACTATTGCTTGGTGACAGCAGAGTCATCAGTTTTTAAACTGTGACATTTGCCATCTAACACTGACAATATCCATGGGTCAGAGTGTTTAGCGTAGCACATGCACAACACAGAGTCCATGGGCTCTTGAGAGGACCTGCCCTGTGGCTTGGCAAGTCATGGTGGTAGGCAGAGCAAGTCCTGAACTGTGCACACAAGTCCTACACCCCTTTCTAGATATTGCACATATTTATCCTTTTATTTCTGGAATTAGATATAAAGAAATCAGTATGCATAGCTCACCTCAGAGCACAGAGGTTAAACTGACATTTAAATCTCTGTAAATGCATAGCTTAAACTGACTGATGGCTTGTATGTTAATAGTGAATGAAAGTCAGATAAACCTAATGCATGAATGCAATGCCCCTGTTGAAGCAAACATCTGAGGCAACCCAGGCTTGCTAATTTATCTAGAGCAGTATTTTTGCTAGTAGCACAGCTCTGTCTCTGCTGAGTGCGTTATCATCAGTCCCTTTGTCCATACAATTATTAACATTATTATTAATCATTATGAACGTTATACATTAACAATATACATTATTAACATTAGAAAAGCCCCATGACACCCCAATCCTCAGTAGCTTACCAATGCCACTCTACAGTCAAGAGCTCTCCCCTGGAAGGGATTTTTTTCCCCTGGGTCTGTGGGGTGCAATATTTCCTTGTCTAGATTCAACAGCACAGCAGAACCAAGAAGATGCACATGTGTGAGAGAAGGCTTGGACTCATCACAGCCTGTCTGATGTGCTCTCTACTCCTCTTATTTGCCTGCTCTGATTTACCTTGTTTTACAGGTGCAACTGAATTCTCAAGCAAGATTGAATTTTTATGCCTGAAATTGTTTGTTATACCTTTATACTGAAGTAATGGATCTACATACTGCTGTTGTAAACAGCATTGTTTTGTGTCGTACAGAAACTTGTGAACTTGTTTTATTGGCTCTAGTCTCTGGCATAATAAAATCCATCTGTACTTGGAGCAAAGAGATAAGGCTTGGCTGAACACAGGACTATTCCTCCTTGTAAGTTCTTACTCTCTTTCCATGAATTAAGAGTTGTTCTTTACCTCTGTTTCTTATCTTGTCTCCATGGTCTGGGTAAGTTTTTGGAATGTAAAAATTCAGTCAACATTAACTTTGTTCCTCTGCTTTGCTCAGTTTAAGACTGTTTCTGTGACAGCAGGAAATGAATTTTTTGATGAATAGTATTTGGCTCTGGAGGTTTTCTTGAAGATCTATTGTTATCTTCCATAAAATGAGAACAAATATGTTTTGTTGAACCTTTCTGTACTGCAATTCTGTTCATGTATGTCTAGTTACTGTCTAATCAGATATGCAGTTGTCCACCAGATAGCTGGTTTCAGACAGATCAAACTATGCATTTCTACGTCCACAAATGAAGTGTTATGTTTTGCTTTATACCAGACTTATTTCATGTCAGGATGTATACCAATAGACATGGTATTTGTATATGTGACCAATGTCACATATACATGTATAAAAATGGCAGAAATTAAACTCTTTCCCACATTTACAAGGGGATGAAGTCTCGCAGCATCCATTGTACACTTAATTTATTTGTCTGTACAGTTGACCCTGCCCTGGATGAGACAATGTTGATCACAGATGAGAAAATGGGCCCCCAATCTCTTTCTTAACTACAGCTCTGCAGAGAAAAGAACAGGATTTTGTCCATGGCTTATGCTGGTGTTTGAGTTGCTGAAGTACTGACAGCACTATCTATAATTCAGTGATAAAAGCTGTAACACTGGACACATGAATGACTGTTGTTCAAATACCAGGATGTCCTCAGGCTAGACCACTGATATCAACAAATATTTTTATGCTCATCTGACAGATTCTGAAATCAAAGAAGGGAGTGACTATCTCACCTCAAGTCACACTGCAAGTTAGAAAGCACCCACGAGTGTATAATATATGCTATATAATGTTCTGTATAATTTAGCATATGCATTTAATATATATAAAACATTCAGTGGTGGTTTCTAACTTGCTGTGTGATTCACAACTGTATTTCAGGCCTCCTTCAGTTTCTGAATATACAAATAGTAAACTTATCAGTGCTTATATTTTAATATTTTGTCCTTCAGTTATTTTTCTATTCTGCACTCTGTTCTTTATGTGCACCTGGTATCTGACATGTTTTAAAAGGTGCCTTCTTTAGGTTCATCAACCTATCTGCTGTGGGCACTTAGGAAACAAATTTCTGAGTATTTTTGAAAATCTTCTGCAAGTTGTACTTGAAATTACAGTACCTTTAGATTTGACATAAGAATTGAGTAAAACATCTTACTCTGTAAATCAATCAAAAGCCTATGGTCCCTGACTACTCTGTGTGGATAATATTTTATTCTGGGATTTATAAACATATAGCAAAGAAGCCACTAAAACCAAACAGCTAGTAAAATTATCGTTCTTTCTGAACTCATTCTTTCTGAAAGAATGATACCACAAATGTAAACAGATCAGAGGATATTTATTTAGGTTTAGGTTTCAGGTAGGACATATCCAAAGTAAAATGTGAGTGCAAGAATAAATTGTTTGCATCTTTGAAAACAAAGGCTTTGGAGTCAGGCAAAACACACTTCTTTACCATGAGGAGAATATTTGCTTCTAACTCATTTATAAAATTCTTCCCTTCAGCAATATGGAAGTAATTTTGTGGTCAGTGGGATCTGTTGGATGTCCTTTCCTAGTTTAAGTGTTAGATATTGTACGTGAGGCATGCAGTCCTGTGTGTAATGTACTCCATCTGTTACAAGACTGAAAGGCACATTTGGTGCACACGCCTGCCAAATGAACTGCTGTGAGCTGCCAAAGTGTAAGATGTTAAAAGGGAGAGAAGGTTGAATTTACTGATTGTCTAATGCCTGCGAACGTAGCAACTGGAAAATAATTTTCTAGCATGGCATACAGTGGAAGAATACAAAATTATTTATTTTCCACTTCTCTTTGATGTTTCCAGTCATTTCCCTACCTTCCTCCCTTGTCCACAGTTGTCTCTCTCAGCAGTGAGCGGAGGTTTACTGCCACTGGGCATTACTCAGTCTCTCCCTGAGGTGCACAATCAGGCATCCTGTTTTTCCCTTGGAATCTCCTTGCCTTCTGTTTCAAAAATATCACTTCTCTGCTAGAAGTCAGGGCTGCCCAGCAGGGCTGGGATTTTTTAAGCTTAGGAACCAGATCAATGAGAAGGTTCTGGGTGCATGATGCATCCAGTTAAAGCAAGGGAAGCTTGAAACAGCTCCAAGCTTCCTACCCTGTTAAGGTAGAAAGGATGCTCACAGTCACAGAAGAATGCATCTCTATGCTTTTCCTCCATTCCTCCTGCTCTGTTCAAGGGTGGCTTGCAGCAAATAGGGGGATGTGGCACTCAGACAACTGCGGGCTGCTGGTGCATTGCCAAGGTGTATTGCCTCTGCTCAGCTCAGACCAAATCCTTGCTGCTCCTCAGCTTTCCTCTGCAGAGAAGTTAGTCCTTGGCCAGTGGAGGAGTGAAGGAGAGGACAGAAGGATTTTGGGGCACATGGCTTGGCCTCAGTTTCCTCTTGTGGTCGGTAGGGCATTCCCCTTCTCGCCCTCGCAATCAGGAGAGAGCTGTGGAAGGCTTTGTGCAATCTGGGTGCTGCCTGCGTCAGCATTGAGCAGGACTGACATCATAATGCTCAAATTAAACAAAGGTAGACTGACCTAAAGCCCTATATCCCCATGGTCTGTGGAAAAGAGGTCTAGAGCTTGAATGAAAACCTGCTTCTGTCCAGTGGTGGGGCCATGCACACAGTGAGTGTGTGTATGCTGCAAGGGACAGATCACTTGCAAATTTGAATATCTGATATTTAGAGTACTTTGCTGTTTGATTCCCTGAGGATCATGTTTGTGAACAGAGGACATATGGTGATGGATAACAGATGCAAAAGGACAAAACACACTTATGTCAGTGAAACAGCAGCAAGGAGTGAGTAGGTGTACAATGAAATCTGCAATAGCCAGATCATCTCTTTTTCCTTCTCTCTCAGTTTCTTCCATGAATAAAAGATAAATCTCTCAAGGCTATGATCTAGACTGCATATTGGAGCAATTTCTGCTGAAACAATGGGATCACAAAACAGATTGCATTGAAACTTGAAGTTTTTAACAGGTTTTAAATTCTGGTTTCCCCTTTGAGAATGTTTGCTTTTGGGACATTCTGCTTGAATGGGTAGTTTTTGGATGTGTTGAAAGGGCTGAGGTTTCCTTTTGCCTGTGCAAACAAAGCTGAAAGCTCTGATTTAGACAGAACTATTGTGCACATTAATTTAATTGAGCAAACACAGTCAGCTATAATGAAAGAAAAGTATTTCTGTGCTGTGCTGCGGGCGGGTGTTGCGCTTCTCAGGAATGGATTATGATGTTGACAAGATCTGCCCTAACACAGTTTGGTATTGTCTTTCTTTTTGCTGCTTCTCATGGGGATTCATGTTGGTAAAAAAACTCCAACCAGCATTACAAAACCAAGAGAAAGTAATGATGCATAAAATATAATAATAGGACAGAATTACATCTCACCCAGATGGTCAGTGAGGTCACTTGTGAGTAATGGTGGCAGAGCTCAGGAAATGATATAGCTTAATAGACCAGAAATTTTTGTAGGTAGTACAGTACAAACTAAATTTCAGGTACCAGTCCTGTCCCTGAGTACTCAGGTTGCTGCATGGCTGGTAACAGGTAATTTCACCCGGGTCTTTTCTCTCCACTGCTTCTGGATGGAAGGCATATCATGGGAAAAGACTGCAGCATTACGGCAGCTCCCTGCTGCTTGGAGAGCTGCACAGCAGCTGTTGAAACCCAGTATAATTTAGCATCAGCAGTAATACTGATCCACCTTGGGCAAAGAGCTAGAATGGCTCCAGGGCTGGCTGACACCCCTCTAGCTCAAGTTCTGTGAGATACAGAACACGAGTAATCCCAAGGATCCAGAAACAACAGGAGCTGTTTGAGGATTATAGTTACATCTTTCTGGTATCTAGTGATTAAACCAACTTTTATACCCTAGCAAGAAATGTGAGGCCGTGGTGTTATTAGCTGCTCCTTTTATCACAGATCTGTGCATGAGTGGGAGAAGCAGGGTGACACATGCAGGTGTTTCACATAAGGACCTAACAGCAAAAAGTGCCAGAGCAAAGGAGGAATTTTTCCGGTTGATAAAACAGGGTGTCACTCACATAGGTTCAGACAGGGGCTGAAAGCACAATCAGTGTCATAAAACCAGACAAAGTAAGAACTTGTCCAAATTCAAAAATTTTAGTGAAAACCATGAAATGTAAACTCACAGGTCTTGTGTGAGAATTTGTCTGAATTTCATGTGGTACAAGTATTTTTCAGCTAATCACAACATATCAACTCACTGATTCCGTAGTCTGAACTCTTAAAAGGTTTATTCAAGGTTTATTCAAGACTCACAGGGGATTCAGCAGGAGCTAACCCTCTGACTATTAGGCTCCTGGACCCAAATGACAAGCTTTGCACATTGAAATAACTGCAATTGCCTCAGCAACCATGTGGTGTGGGAGAGATCTTTCAGGATATGCTGCCTGGGGACAAGAATTATTAATACTGCAGTATGTGATGGTGCAATATTCTGCAGCACATCACAAACAAAAAAACCCCAGGCTTTGAAATGAAGTGGATTTCACTGTAAACTGGAAGAAATAAGTTATGTTTACCTACATAGTCAGTGACAGATGAGTTGAAAGTGGAAGAAAAGAGTAGACAACTGTACAAATGGCAAGGCTTCCTCATTTGCCACTCCCTGAAAACTGAACCACAGACTCCTTTGCAGCTAGGATAAAAAAAATAGGTATCTCATTTTTCTCAATGCAGTTTATGTGCTGAGATGTAGAGGGATATATATTTCTCAGGTTCAGAAGGCACTGAGAAACATGGAAAGAGGAAAACCTTGGGAAGTTAAGAATTAAGTGCCCCTAATTTCTAGAAGCACTTCTAGAAATTTTGAGAGTAATAAACAATCCATAATCATTGCCATTGCAGAAGAGTAGGGTGAAGGGTGATTTAAGTAGCCTCAGATGAGTTAATTCCAGAAAGAAAAAGAGACAAGGAAAGCTGGAGGCAGAAAGTGGTTTCAAACCCTTTGATTAACACCCCTTTGTAAAATCATCTCTGTGTAGAGATTGCAGCTGACCTTAAGCTGCTGGGAGCCACTGGCTGAGTGAGGAGGCTCACCCAGCCAGCACTGGCTGTTCAGTGTAGTTGGCTTCCAGAAGCCCATCCCCTTTCCCCCAGGACGATGAGCTCATAGCAGATACTCTTCCACTTGGCTGTGTGCCACAGACTGAAGTGGATTTGGAATGTGATCTGTATTAGCAAGAAGCTCATGCTGTACTGAGACAGATCTTGGTATATTGCTTTTGCTATAATGCTTCTCAAATAATTGTGATTTAATTGTGATACAGGCATTCAGGCTAACTTGTGGCTGCATTTTCTCATGCTTTTTTTGTGGGCAGATTTTACTCAGCCTGTTTGGCAACTGTCTCAGGAACAGGACATGTTAAAATTCTTCTTCCATTTGTCTGTTCACATTATATTCCTGTCTGATAGTGTAACATTTCACATGGTTCTCAAAAGGTCACACTAGCCTTTTTGCCCTGTACTTCCTGTAATTCTACCTGCTTCCATCTCAAGCAGCACTGAAGCATACATACCTCCTTTGCACCTAACCACATACTTCAATGTGCCCAAAACATGCAAACATTTCCTTACCTGACGGTAAATAACTTTTCTCTCTGTATGTGGCATTGTACATACTGCACACAAAATGCAGACAAAAAGAACAACTGAGATGCAATGAAGAGAGAAAAAAAATCAAAATTAATTTTCTTATTGGTGGCCTAGTAAAATCTTTGTGCATTATAGAAAGCTGCAGGTGGGATTGTCCTGGGGCCAATATGTGGGCCGTCCTGATACTTCTGTGGCAGACACAAACACAGTCATTCCCCTGTTTTTACACTCAGAGTGTGGCAAGGATTGTAGCAGCATGTCGTAAAAAAAAAGTAAAATTTAAGTGTAGCAATTTGCCATAAGTAGTAATCACTATTGGCTACCTTTGTAAGAGGAAGAAAGACAGATTTATTCAAGCCTGTGGTTACAGTTGTATAGGAGGTACTCAAATACATCTACAGATGTTTGCTACCCACTAGGAAAGCTGTTGCTATGAGTGGGATTGTTGAAATTAGGCTGCAAGAGGCATTTTGTGTAGAGATTGCTGCTCTCCAACTTAGTGGAGTACCTGCTGAGTGGTTCTTAAAATGCCTTTCAATCGATATTACAATTGTAATGCAGGCACACTTTTAGAAGTATATGCGAAATAAAATTCTGTAAGTCAACAAGAACAAATGAATAATGCAGATGAAGATCAGAGACTCTGTTGAAACAATACCTCTGACAATCTAGGTGGCATCAGAAAAGCCACAAATAGTAAGGTAGAAACCAATGATTTTATATTTGTTGTGGTTCAGCATCTGTGAGCCTGGAACTGGATCAGTCTGGGATGTGGCCAAGTAAAGTAGGGACAGGAATGATGAGGATCTCTGAAAAAAAAAGAACTTTAATAATGAAGAAAACATCAATGGGGCAGAACACATGCATTGTATAGGAGAAAGCCTCCAAGACCTGGAAAATATATAGGTTAGGTATGGAGTGGAGTTTGAGGGTAAGGGTCCAACCATAAACTGGGATTAAGAGTATGTAAATTACTGCAGCAAACTGCAACCAATGAGGGGGAAAGAACTGGGTAACATTCTAGTAACATAAACATAGCATTTTCAGAGCCACACCTGTAAACCCTTTTTTCTCACCATAATTTAAACACATGTTTCCCATCCTAACATTCTGTTTCCCATGGCCTGAGTATGCAGGTGGAGCCACACTAAGGTTCAAACCACCCAGACACATTCCAATATATATTGGCTGCCAGGATAAGTAAGGAAAGGAAATCTTCATGTCCTTCCCTGACAATAATTTCCACCCTAGATTAAATTTTGTTCCTTTCTATTCTGGCTATTTAAATTATTATCCTCCATCAAGGTCACCTGACACAGCTGTAGATTTGCTATGTGCCATAAGGTTCAAAAACAGGCAGTATACATCATAACAGCATCTCATGCTCTGGTCTCAGTACAATTGTGGGTTGCAAATCAAAAAAAAAAAACAGACGAGGAGGAGATCTATGACCCACAGCTTTTAGGAAACCTTGTTAAATAAAATTTGCAGGTACTGCTCTAATTTTTTAGAACATTTTTTCAAATATATGCTCCCTTTTTTCCAAATTAAGTGTTCTCACAAACATGATACTCTTACCCCAAATTCAGCTAACACATAATAGGGAAAAAAAATAAGATACAGTTTTATAATTCAAAAAAACTTAGGAGAAACAGTCCTTGGTGATTGTTTTTGTTTTTTTATTTGTGTCAAAGTCTGAGGAGATGGATAGAAGTATATTGCCATAAGGGTGACTTATGTGTTTTTGTACTTTAACTAGAAAAGAGGTTTCTACCAGCCTCACTGAGTCAAATACTTTCACTTTGACAGAAAGGACAAATTTTCAAAAATCAGGTAACATGTCAACACCTGGGCCTACATAACAGGCCCAGGGTTTTGCTTTGAGCTTCAGAAAATGCAAGATGCATTTTCAGTGAATGCAATAAGCCTGGGTTTTAGATGTTAGATGTAGACACCAATTGCTGAGTGTAAGCTTTCTTTTCTGAGTTTGGGATTTTTTGTCTTTATTTTGTTTGTTTATTTGTTGTTGTCTTTTGTTTGATTGATTTGGGGATTTTTGTTTGTTTTATTTGTTTTGTTTGTTATGTTTTTGGGGTTTTTGTTTGGTTTGGTTTGATTTGGTTTGTTTTTGTTTTTGTTTGGCTGGGTTTTATTTATTTTTTGTTTTTTGTTTTTTAATTTGTTAACTCTTTCCTTTAGGATTCCCCACCTCTCTCTTTGTATTCTTCCTGTTATCCTGTTTTTGGCATTTCTCAGGCTCACTACTGCAAGAGGAATTTAGAATGCCAGAGAGAGTACAAGAGGGCTATCTGCAATTAAATTTCACTTTTAGTTGCTAATCAGCATTATAAAAACCAGACATATAGTTGCAGATTGCAGTGGACCTGAATTTTATCAGCTGTATTTGTGATTTGGGAGTGCACATAAGTCCCAAGCAGTACTGCAACCTAAGTATACAAGCCAGTAAATAAACCTAGAGCATGTCAGGAACATCCCTCAGGACTTTAAAAGCAAACTCACATCAGACACATCCAAAAAGGAAAAATAATGTTGGAGGGAACAGGGAAAGTATTCACAGTAGAAATGTTTTAATAACTTTGAGAAACACAGCGAAAGGTTTTTGACTTAGAGGAGCCAGATTTGAGGAGAAAATTACTCACATATGATGTATAATAGCATGAAGGGATACTTTGAAGTGAGCTGAATAGGAAAAGAGAAATCTGATTTTCCAGCTACTTTTTCCTAGGCGTGTTAACAGTCAGCATGAAGGAGAAGAGGAAAGGCCAACACAGAAATGGGGTTGTGTTAATTGCAGGGGTCTACACCAAGCAGGACAGCCAGATACTCTAGGTGACTTCTGGGAATGTGTGAAGATGTGGAGAAGGAGGAGAAGCATGAGTACAGAAGAGAGGATCAAGCAGCAAACCATGGAAGAACAGAGGTATGGAAGAATATGGAATAAGGAACAGAATAATGTAGGAAAATGTGCCAAAGGTTGAGTAAGACAAGTGGCCAGGAGGAAAGAAAATCTTGCTTGGAATAGAGAGAAAGAGCAGGAGGATGGTGGGAACAGTGCTGTGAGAAAGAGAACAAGGAGCTCTAACAGGCATGAGGTGAGGAGGCAGAAGATACAATAAAGAAGGCAAGAGATAGTGCAAGCCACTAGGAAGAAGAAGGAAGAGGCAAAGTTGAGAAAGCATGGTGGAACAGTGAAGTGGTGCCCAACAAGCACTGAATCACTTGGAGAAGAAGAAAATAGCACAGAGAGTAACCACTGAAAACAAGAGGTGAACTGCCTGCCAAAAGTATGCCTGGGCATACAGCTCTTGAGTGAGCCACTGAGGTACTGAGCGTCAGATCCATGAACAATTTAGAGTAGAAGAACTGCTGGCTGCTGTGCCTGTGGCTGGCCCTGTGAGTCTGAAGTGGGCTATTAGCAAACCTCTCATCCATGCTTGTATGAACAAGGACGGAATGCAGCTGTGTGTAAATACTTTTAAAGAAGAGGGTTAAACTGATCTGATTTTGATGTTAGGAATGGGTTATGTGTGGGCCAGGAGTCTGGCCTTATCCACACTCTGGGGAAAATCGGTGAAGGAGAATGCAGAACTGTCTTTTCACCTGATTCCATGGAACCATAGAAGTTCCTGGTGTGTGGGGTAGGTAGGTTGGTAGCAGAGCACTATTCTACTATTCAAAATCCCTAGAAGATATCAGCATCCAGTTATGCTCTCTTTTGATCCTTTACCAGGTCTCTAAAGTTGAAAATTAAGAGCCCAAAGTGGATACCACATTTTCTGGTACAAAAGTGGTTTAGCTTTCAGTAGCAGTGTAAGGTGAGGAACTGATTCAAAAGATTTGACTGAAGCAGTGGTTGTTTAGACATAGCCCTGACTATAAACTAGCCTGCAAACAATCTGCACTTACTTATCAGCACAAGGCATCAAATCAGGGATTAGTTTATCTTAATCAGATTATTTATGGAGACTTGATTAGAAAGGGTGACGGAAAAATGCAAACATTAGATTTGAACTGTCATAACATCAACCTAATATACTTCTGAATTCTTCATTGGGACAGTTGGTAGATGATATTTAAATTATTAAAAACATAATTTTCCACTTCACAGGCAAAACAGTTTTTACAGGAACCTTCCCATTTAATGTGATCAAATGAGTGCATTTGTTAAGAATTCTAAACAGTTTACTGTAGTATGGTGCTTATTGGTAACAAACAAAAACAGAGGTGTCATTCTACAATTTACCCAAGATATTCTAGTTCCCAGGTTTTAATTTTTTTTTAAGAAAAAGAGTAAGATAGTACTTGACTATAATTCTTGTTATTTTTCTTTCAGTTGTTTCAGTGGTTATTGCCTGAAGTATATTACTTACACAGTACTACAAAAACACATGGGTGAAGGATGTGTAATTTCACCAAAACAGATATAGGCATAACGTTTTGCATCTCAAAATCCACATTTCTGTTTGCCTACCTCTGCTTAGTTACTTGATTTACCACACATATTTTTAATGCTTGCATGACTGTAGTATCTCGCCAGCCTACAAGTGGATGATACTCTACATTTCTTTGTCATTTTGGATCCAAAATAAATCAAGCCCTGTAACTATAGTGACGATCAGTGTTGGACAACATGCCAGATTGATTACAGCATGCATAGAAGGATATTTCACACTGTTTTTCACAGCAAAAGCTAGTTCCAGCAGGAAATGTCCTGCCTCCCCTTCCAGGCACTCACCCCAAGAGCCCTCAGGTGCAGTCTAGATTTGCCATCAAGATGGGCTGCAAAGGGATATCATCCACTGGGTAAATTTTTCTGATAGTGACTCCTGAGTCCCAGTCTGCTGATGGATGCAAAGCACAGGCTGGTGTCACAATGCCATGTAAGGCACTTTTGGGATGTTCCACTGACATGGCATGCCAGGGCTTCATGTATCTCCCCTGTCACTGACCACTGAAGGACACCATATCCTCCCCAGCACAGCCCAGGACCTCGCTGTTTTGAAATTTTGGCTTCATCACTGGTGACAGAAAGCCTCACAGAATCTGGCAGCTGCTGGGTGACCTGAAGAAAACTGAATTTCAGCACCTTCCAAGTGAGAAGTGTTTTCATGCATTATGATTCACCCATAGTGCTTTTTCAGCTGCCTGCTTGGAAATGGTAGATGAGAAATCAGTTAAGGCATGGGCTCTGAAAATGTTTCATAATCCAAAATTCCCACTCAGGTAATTTCTGTGAGGGTTTTTTTTCCAGTCAGGTATGCATGGGCCCAGAGCCTGTGATGCCAGAGATTTTCCTTTCAGCTTGAGGGCCAAGTTACACTTGAGAGAGGAAAGCTGAGCAACCTCTGTGGCTTTCACACTTCTGGAGGATGAAAGATGTCTGAACAATGACTCTCAGCCTCTAACATTAACAGCTGAGAGCCATGAGTTAATTTGAAAATTCTGATTTGTATCCATTCACTTTGCCTTTAACAAAATCAAACCTATTTTGCTCCGTAGGTAGTAGGATGGTGCATAAATAAATAACTAACTCATAGCAGCTGTGAAGTCAGTGCTTGCCAGAACTGAACATAGCAGTTCTCAGAAACCACTGGGAAGTTTTAGAGGAAAAACAGTTTTAAAATAACAGTTTTAAGTACAATTTTTAATCAAACTAATAATTTACAGTGTAGCTGCATCTGTGGACTTGTTTAAGTAGAATAAATGTGGAATAAATGGACATGAAGCAAATATATAATAGAATTGATGAGAAATATACTCTTCTCCACACCATCCATCATCTAAACACTAAAGATTTGGGGAAGTGATTCACACATCATCCTGATCCTTGAAATTTAATACTAATTCATTTCCACCCAATTCCTGATTTGTAACATGAAGAACTGTGAATCATGGGATTGTGAGCCTTGCTAAAACAAGAGAAACAACTGGCTACTGAGTATTGTGTGCTTAATCTTTTGAAGAAGTGAAAAGTGTGCAATACTAAATGCTTTAAATTCTCATTACAATTACCAGTTTAGGGCATTTTTTTAATGCTCATTGTTTAGCATTTCCCATTGTAACCCTACTGACTGGACACCCGAGAACTTTGTGCTTGGTATATCTGTCTATTCTGAAAATATGGCCTCAGTTATGGAAACTAAAAAGTTTTGAAAGTCTGTCCATTTTTTCAGTTGTTAAATTTATCTCACGATTGAGCATGGAGTAATAAAAGAGCCACATATTTCTTTAAAAATATAGGCAAGTCATAAGGAGACCACCAAGGTGATCAGAGGAAGGGAACACCTCTCCTGTGAGAAAATGCTGATGGAACTGGGATTGTTCAGCCTGGAGAAGAGAAGGCTTCAGCCTTCCAGCACCTGAGGAGAACCTACAAAAAGGATGGAGAGAGAGTATTTACAAGTGCATGGAGTGACAGAACAAGGGGGGAATGGCTTCAAACTGAGAGTAGGTTTAGATCATATATTAGGAGGAAGCTCTTTGCTGTGAGGGTGGTGAGGAACTGGCACAGGTTGCCCAGAGATATTGTGGCTGCCCCATCTCTGGAGGTGCTCAGGTCTGAGTTGGAAGGGCCCTGAGCAAACTGGTCTTGTGGAAGGTATTGCTGTTGATGGCAGGAGGGGTTGGAACTGAAAGATCTTTAAGATCCCTTTCAACCCAAACCATTCTATGAATTTATGATCACTTCACCCAGTTCCAGACCTTCATACCCGTTGTGTGAGGCACCAAATCTATCTGCTAACTGTTTGTCCTCAGCAGGAGCAGGAGCTCTATTTCTTGAGTGGGCAGTGACCTGCTTCCAGCCTTCAAATTCAACAGACTCTTGACTTACTGATTGAAATGGCAGAGTCCACAGGTGCCTCTGCTGCCTCGGTGGGATGAGACATGTGAGCCTGCAGGGTCTCTGAGAAGACGCCACCACTGTCTCCCTCATCCTTCTCAGTGCTGCACAGCCTGTTCATGTCTTCACGTGGAAAACTCCTGAGAGGCAATTTGATTTTAAGAAACATAATTTGATTTATTTGATGTTACTGAACATGGTTATAAAAAGAAATGAATTTGATTTCCAAAAGTAACTGATGAATCTGAGTTGTGGGTTCAAACCTCGTGTCCCCCACTCTTGATAATTTTAAAGAGAGATTTTTAGACAGTGAAGTCTTCTTAATGCATCTAAACTGATATGCAAAAAATGTAGTCAAATTTGAAACTCTCTACCCATTAATAAGGCAAGAAATGTACACAATGCTCATGAAATGGCAAAATATTGAAACAATCTGGGCCAATTTCCTTAAAGAGTTAAACAATTCTAAATTGTACTAATTGTACTAATAATTTTAAAAAAATTATTACAATCCAGATGATATAGCCATTAAAATGTGATTGTGATGTAGGAATGTTATTGTGATATTCTGAAACCAAGAAAGAAAATAGTTTTGCAAAGATACAGGTCTCACAGTATATTAAATGAGTGACTAAGCTGGGGTCCTAGGCTGGTACATAAACCTACTGGAGTTCTTGGAAAGGACTAATAGCAGGTTAATGACCTCATGTTTTATTTTTTTCTTGGTAGCATACAAATTAATTGAATACAAAAAATGTTTTGATTCATTGGGTTAAATGATCCCATGAGTTATAATTATGTATTTCCTGATTATACTTGTATAGCTCCTCAGAGCAGCTGATGTTCTCTGATGGAGAGCAGAACTTACCTTTAGTTTCTGATTTCAAGTCCCAGTTTTAGAATAAGTGAAAGATCTATGTCTGAATTAATTATTGTATTAGTAATAAGACAACTATAGATTTGCTTTTCATTAGCACTATAGAACATTATTTATTCAGCATACTCTGTTATGTGTAATAGTCATTCCTTAGTGACTAATTACAGGGATGATTTGTGTGATATTTGAAATGCTGATCTCACTATTCATCATTGCCATGAAATGTGGATGATTTCATGTGCAGTCTGTATGATGGTATTGAATGCTGTGTGATGTAAATATGTCACAGCCTGATATTTTCTGATCCTCTTCATGGCAGTCTTGAAATATTTGTATGTTGTTACTGTCATTGATCTTCAGTGAATATTCCTCAGCTCTTTTTTTTAGTTCACTTATTTATATGTGTGATTTGTTTGCAGAGCTGAGGGAAGACATGATTTTTCCATAAAAAGCTGCAATGATTGAAGTAAATTTGAGAAACAGGGAGTAGGAATTCAATTGGTGGATAGTTGTAATAGCCAGTGTACACACTGGAAAACCAAGTTTTCATTTTTGGAGATCCAGATCTGTGGTTTCTTTCAGGATTTAATTTTGAAAGACAAAACTTCCATCCAGACCTCATGGTGCTAGTATGGTACTTTTTATCCTTTCTGGAGCCAAAATAAATATTTAGTGTATCATGAAAGACTGTTGAAAATTACTTATTTTAGGACCTGTGTATCCTAGTCTTGGTAAGTGACATCAAAACATGCCAGTAGACATCTACTGGGTGTGCTGCTGTTGGGTACACATGCTGTTACCAGCTTTCTCTTGGCTGGCCACAGTTTTCAATGAGAGGCTGGGGTATGTTGGGGGTGATTTGTGGATGCTTTCTACACTCAGCACCTGGGGACTGAGGTGGGAAGCATCCATGGGCCTTGATGGACCTCACTGGTAGTGAATTCAGCAGAGGCTTTTCTGAGTCACATCTGCACAGCTGGACAAGATGCTCCCATCAAACTGCCTGCCTCAGACCTGAGGTGTCTCCAGGATTTACTCAGCACTGTAGTTAGACTGAGGTCACAAGGCTTGAATGTTTTGACTAAAGTCCTACTGGTGATTTATTTCAGAGATCTAAATCCTTTCATGGGTGTGAATAATAAGCCTGGATCTGTAACATGAAAGCTGAGAGAAGACTGCTATGTCTTTATGGGGACAAGGTTCTGATGCTCATTGTCAGATACATGGCTTGTCAGTCCCTGATGGGAAGGGTTAAATATCAGCTTAGTGTTAACTCCCTGTTGTGTAGACTAAAATGTTGCATAGGAGCAGATCCTCCTCCCACCTCTTCCCCACCCATGAGGATGAATTTCACCCACGGGGATTGGGAGCTCACTGAGAAACAGCAATGGTATTACTCATTTTCTCGTGTGAGCTAAGACCAACATCTCTCCTGTGTTACACAAGGAAAGAAAGCTATTTCAAGTGAATCAGAGAATGAATTAAATGCCATGGGTATAAACAAAGTAAATAATCATGTAAAGAAAGGCAAACATTTTATACCTTCCAGACAACAAATACTGAGAAATTAGTGAGGGACTTGTCATCCACACTTAGTTTAAGCAGTAACATTTACTCACTAGCTTATACTAAATGAATACATGGTATTCACGAGTTATTGATCTTAGTATGGTATTGGGAATGAAAATTTAATTCTTATCAACACCAATCTTAAAATAAGAAAAGGCACTAGCTAGATGGCTTCAGTGGTCTCTGAGCAAGTAATAACAGGAAAAGTGATAATGCAGAACCTAATTAAGCAAATATGAGAAAATATGTACAAGAACAAACACACATGATAAACACACTTCATAAATACTCATAAATATGCTCTTTTTTAATTGCTATGTAAAACCAAACACCTAACCAGAGGGCTGAAGGTCAGACTACAACGTGTCTCATTTTGTGAAAAACATGTGATAGAATGAAACAGGAGAAAGAGAGAAAGCTCTTGTACACACATCTTGTACAGTCTGTATAAGACAGGATGTTTGCAAGATCCTTAGGGCTGGTCAGGAAGACAAGGCTTCATTATTCACTGTCTCTTAGACCAGTGGCATTTGGCATATACTCCATGTCTGGAGTATTCTGCCTGTGATCACACTTGTGAGCAGAACCCAGCAGCTTCCCTTCATCTCTGTGGTGGTCTTCAAGACCCACTCTTTGTGCAGCTCATGGCTCTGAGCTAGTGAGCTTTGGGTGGAAAGGGCTAAAGCAAAAGAAAAGGTGGAGCTTTCCACACTTTGGTCTTCCTTGCTCGGTGGAATTGCAGCTTGGATCCTCTGGCTTTTTCTATGTCATGCTTTGTGAGTGGTGCCAGGAAAAACTGTGAGCAGCATTAGGATTGACTTCTCTTCCTAATCCACACCAGTGCTGTACTGACTGCCCACAGGTAGGCCACAGGGAGCCTGCCAGCTCTAAGGTGCATGTTAAGGTCTCCAGCAACCAGCCAAGGTTTTGGACATACCTGGGCATGTGGTGTGTTTCATAAAGTGGCCTCTGGCTGTACTTTGTGTCTGTATGAGTTGAGCATTTGATCTTGAACCCTGCTTTGGGTTACCTCTTACATATGCAGGGTATAACTTTTGGGCCAGCAGGGGGAAGATAAGGGCTATTGCCACAGAGCAGCAGAGGTCTGCACTTTGGACAGCTGCATTTTATAAAAATGTATAAATAAATAATCACATGTATAAATATTTTCATTTGAGACTAGCATATTCTTCATGAAGGATACTTAAAATCCTGTACCAATTTTTTCTGTTCCATAAGTAATATGATGGAAGAAATCAGAATTTAATATGAAAGGCCCACAAGATTTTTTTGCTTAAGATGATCTACAGATCTTTTGTGGTATGAAAATACACTATTTTTACTTCTTTTTGTTTTTTTCCCTTTTTGTTATAGTGTTCTTAACACTTTATCTTGGCCCAGGATCAGTGTTTTTAGGACATGCAGATTTACATATTTATGGAACTTAAGTACTAAAGATGTACAATTTGTTCTTTAAAATTTGGCTCCCCTTGTAGGCTTCACTTATAAACCCAGATAAATAAAAGAACACATGCCTGGCTGAAATGCACAATCCTTGCAGTTCTGACTAATTGCTTCCTCATTGCAGTCCTCCTTCAACACTCCCCTACTATGGTTTTGTTTCAAGACTTTGAAGACATTTTTGCCTGCTTTCATGTTTGGCACAAGATTGAAGATGATTTCTAAATTAATTTGGTCACCACTCTGGGGGCCTAGAAGACCAATAGCCTTTTGCATGATGTCAAGACAAGAACGTGGCCAGAATAAATTGTGTTCCCATTAAGCCCAATCTTTTATGTGGAACATTTTTGGTAAGTCAGTTGGAGAAAAAAAAAAAAAAAGATTTTTGCATTTTAAATAACACACTCAAACTACCCCAGCCAAGAATCTGGGGAGTAATTTGTTTAAGGCCAAATGGCAAGTTCATGCAGGTAGGCTAGCATGCTTACCAGAGGAGGAAAATGCTGAAGCAGCAGTTGCAGGCGTTGCCAGCATTGTGTATTCCAGCACTGGCACTATTTTTGGAGACAGATGTATGGAAGCTATCAAACTTTTCCAAGAGATGTGAATCAGTCTTGTTAACTATCAGAGAACAATTGCTTTCTTATAGTTTTGATTTGTTGTAAGCTTATTGTTTTGATTTATTATAAGCTTTCTACTCTGAAGCTTAAAAATCTGAATCAGCAGCATGCTCAGGTTGCTTATATGTTTTCCATGCAGTAATTAATACATATCCTATTCACATTTGAATATGCTTGTTCTAAAGTACTGCCTTCAAAAGGTAATGCTCTGGCCATGCCAAAAGAATTTTGCCTGGATGACAGCTTCAGAAATGCACAGAGTCTATCCAATTTTGTCTGAAAGGTGACTTTTAAAACACAGAAGTCTAGGGAATTTATCAAGAAAAGGTTGAACTTTAACCTGTGTTTGTTTACATAAGGAGCACTTTCCTGGAATGTAGATACCTAGATGTTGTATATTAGCAGAAGAGCTATAAAGGCAAAGATTTGCAGGTTACACATATAGCAAAGCCACTGTGGCCTTCCACTCACCTGCCCCCGAGGGAAATAAGCTATTATTCAGAAAAAATGTTGTTTTTCCAGTAAGGTCTTTTGTCAGTACAGCTGTGTTGGGCTTCATATTCTTCTTAGCTTCACAGTCCTCTCAAACAGATTCCTTGTAGCGTAAACCTGGATGAGCACCGTGTTTTTATTTGTAATGCCTGCACTTGAGTCAATTTTATTGTGTCAGATTTGAGTGCATTAAGGAAACTTTGCTGTCTGACATCCAGGGGCTGCTCTGTCAGCCACCCTGGCACCGCCTGCTTGGGACTGAAGCTGCTCCGCAGTGGCAGCCCCAGGAAAGTGACAGATGCCCTGCTTGGCTCCCTGCACACCCCACACAGTCAGACCACTTTCCTTACTGCCTTGACTTCAGGTTTCCCACAGCAGAGTCTCAGACCTCTGCGTCCTGAAATAATGTGCAACAACAGAATAACAGCTCAAGCTGGTGCCAAGGAGGAGTAGGGGCCCCCAAAAAAGGACACCTTGGTTTTATACTCTTGACAGTCAACACGGGGACCTCTGGGATCTCCCTGCTGAGTGCTCCTGCGCCAGAGGCATTTGTTATGCAAAAAGTTGGCAGTTCATGGACACTTGCCTCGGGCTCTGCCACCCAGACCTCAATCTTCACAGGGAGCTACCTGTACTAAATATATTCCTCAACATCTGAGATGTTCTTCCTCCTAGCAAATACTCAGCGTGACCTTTTGGCTCAAACTGCCTGCTGAAATGTTTTGTTCAAACTGATTTCTCTCCTTAGCCTCTTCATCTAGTCAATTACAAATTTTATATCCTGCCACAGATAATACCATATTGTGAAGAGAACCTGCCTAAAATATTTTATTAATATAATATGACTCATAATTTGCTTGATATCACAGTGGTTGCTATACAATTGCCTGCTAGAATGAATTCTTGTCTGTTTCCAATAGTCTGTCTCATCGCTTGCTAGCCATGGCACTTTGAACTTTGTCTGTGTGCTGAGGTCAGCACCATAGCATGGAAATCCATAGTGGGAGATGGAATGAAACCTTTTGATAAACTTCTGAAGAATGATTGGAGTGAGAAGTTTTTGCCAGGCACATCACACACAAGGATCGTTTTCAGGTTCTGAACCAGCCCATTTTTTTTGTCTCAAGCTGAAGTTCCCCATGCAGCCTTTTAGAAGACTCCTCAACAGAACTTTGGTAAACACTGGCTTTCCTTGACAAGTTCTGGAAGCAGTTTGTAAGTCTAGGAATTGTTCCAAGTGCACAGCGTGGCCTTTTAAAGGTGAGGAGGAGGAGGAGGAGAAGTAGATGTAGATAGAAGTAGATGAAGAGCTCTGTATTAATTTGTTCCGCAGTATAAAGGTTCTGAGGACTGTCTAGTCAGCACAGGAGCACAGATTTTCATTGCCTTGGTTCTGATTGCTAGCAGTGTTTCCTCTCTCCTGAGGAAGGCATTTGTGTTGGCTCACTTGCAGGCCCAGCGTGGCTGTGCTGGTAGAGCAGGCCCTGGTCAAAATGGCACTTGGACCTCCCACTTTTTGTTCAGTGCTGACATCCTGGATACACGTGCTGGTAGAACATGCCAGGCAACTTGCTGAGCAGCTGTGTGAAGCATGTTTTGGGTGAAGGTAGCCAAATCAGCTGTCTGCTCCTGGTTCTCCTGGCCTGAATTACGAGCTCTGCAATGCTGAGCTGGTCTGCAAAAAAATTTGTTTTGCATAATCTGCTAAAAAAGCATGTGAACAGGCTTTGGTCAGGAGAGAGGCTGGTCCTGGAGGGTACTGCAGACCTGAGGAAGTTTATCAACAGATTTACTTGCTGTGCTTTCTGGCAGCATTTTGGTGAAGACAGGTATTACAAGGAAAAATTATGTGGAAAAGTAAGTTTAAACATGGTTGGAGGATGTTTGTGTAGAAAATGCTAACATCATTTAAAAAAAAAAAAAAAAATTTAAAAGTCCATTTTGGCAGGCTCCCTGGAGATCATCCAGTTCAATCTCATACCCAAGCTGGATCAAGTCACTCAGGGCCTGATCTGGCTGAGGAGATCTCCAAGGATGGAGTATCTTCTTGGAGCACCTATGCTGGTGCTTAACCTCTCCCACAGAAAACATTTTCTCCAGATATCTGGTCAGAATTGTTTTTTCTGCAAGCTGGGACAGCTGGATCTTTTCTCTTCACTGCGCATCAGAGGAAAGTCTGTCTTTATATTTCTTATAATCCTTTCTATTTTAGTGATGAATATTCTCTGTACATGGCTACTCTTGTTAAGTCTAGTTGTTCCCAGGATGAGGGTTGGGAGTGAGGTATCTCCAACAGCACAATTGCCCACAGTGGCTGTGGTTTTTCTACAGCTTCTGCAGTTGAATGGATGACAAAATCAGAGCTCAGAAGAATTCAGCTTAGCTTGTGCTGTCTCTAGCTCATACAAGCTGATCTTAATTCAGCCTGTGACTCTGAACGGCACATATTGAATATTTCTATAACGCAAATACAGTTCCATTGCTCCGGTAGTGTTATCACCTCTTTGAAGAGACTGAATTATTATTTTAAGCTAATACTATGCTGTAGAAAATGATTGTGCACCTTTTTTCTATTTCCAGCTCCATTCTTCACTCTGGTGGAGCTCAGCAAGATCTCCATATTCGGGCAGGAATGGGGCAGGTCTAGGAACTGTCTGCTTTGTTCAGCATTTTCTTTGCAAAATCTACAGGAAGCCAAGGCAGTCTGCCTGCAAGGCATCTTATTACATACTGTGTTGTGTGGTTTCCCTATGGAAAATACATGGCTGGAATGAATGTCTTGTGTTGAACCACTATCATGTGAAGAATTTGGGAATCTGTTTTTCTTACATAGCTCTGTACTCACTCTTCAAAAGAAAAGCAACAGAAAGGAAAGGCTATTTGTCATATCTGGACTTATCTCCTTGATTCACTATTTACTGAGGAAGGTTGTGACAGCCTTATGCTTTTCTAAAGGTTATTTTAGTCTGGCAGAAAGATGGAAGAGGGAAAAACAGGCAAGAGAGGAAGGGAGTGAGTGGTCACACCAAGGGGAATTCACTGCTACATTCTAGTAGAAAGAAGCAAAGAGAGCAAAGCAAAGGATGACATAGTTTCATCCCGTTTAATGGCATGGATTTTGTTAGCAGTGTAACTATCCCATGAAGACCTCCAGCAGTGAGAGGTAAATAGTGATGCTGAGAAGAAATTTTGATATACATGACTCACTTTGCACTTTTACATGTGGTAGCTCCTAATGGTATTCCTGTCAGTGATCTCCAGTACCTGCTGCTTTTATTGGGGTTACAAGACTATATCTCAATACTGCAGCCTTTTCCAAAATTCTAAGAGTTTTCAGTAATTTTTCATGAGAAAGGAATTGCTGTAGAATATGAATGTCAAACTGAAAACTTCCATGTAAATAGATCTTTTTTGTAAATATTTTTTTTTACATTTGTAAAAACATGAGATGCATCTCAGAAAAGCTGACATTTTCATTCCTTGATTGTGTAATTGTGTTTATGGAGGTCACAAAGGATTAAAGGAAAAACACTGAAATAATTAATCACCCAACTAAATTGATTTTATGATTCTGAAATTGAAATTAACATTTTGACTTGGTTTACACTCTAAATTCTTCTGTAAATCTTTAACTCTTTATCCCAGGAAACTAAAAATGTCTGACAAGAGCATGACTGACATTTATAAACAACAAGTAATATGGTTTAAAAATACAGTCTCCAAGGAAAGTACATACTTGAATTAGTAGGGTATTAGAATGTTTTCCCAGTGGTTCCTGTGCTTTGGCCAGATATTTTCTTGGATGTTGGAAACCAGCAATTACAGATGGACTGAAACAGTCAAAGAGGGAACATCTGAAGTTATTTTTTTTCACACATTGCTCTTCTGTTTTAAATTAGTAAGACCTAGAACATCATGGTAATAGATGTTGGTATCTGAGGCTAAACATTTCAGAATGGAAATCTCTCTGTGTCTCCTGCTCTGCATACATAATATTAACAACATACAAACATATCTTGTCATTCCAAGGAAAGTTTTCACCGACATTGAATAGTTGGCTTAATTAGACAAAAGTTAGTAATCTTAAAAAGATTAACAATCTTTTTGTGCCTGACTGGAGTAAATACTAAGGGCCTATGAATATGTATGATAGTCAAAAGAAAAGTTCCTTGTTGTTTTTGTTTTGCTATCCATAGAGGAACATGACTTGACCTGTGGACAAAAGCTTCTCATTTTTCCATGAAAACCTAGGTTTTACAAAATGTGGGCCACAATAACAGGATCGGGGGAAGTGAATGCCGGAAAATATACACATTAAAATAAGTAGATTTACTCTTGATGTCTATTGCAGACAGGAGAGCTTTCAAAGGTTGAAAGGGTATTGATTATTAGATTATTGGAGAAGACTACTTCTATTTCAACAACACAAAATATACTGCTTTTATAAATCAGCTGTCTTTTTCAATTTATCCTTAGCATTGCAAATAATCCCTTTATCCCACTGCCAAATCCAATATATTTTATGTAGGATCACATAAAAATACTTTGAATTTCAAAAAAAAAGCTTGTATTCCCCTCAGGTAAGGTCAGTTTAGTGCCTGGTGGTAGCATTTAATACTGATTGAAAATGGTAAGTGTTTAAATTTATCACAAGATGAAACTTCCAATTAGCCAATTAGAAATTAACCAGAAGTGTTAATCAGATACATTATACTAATTCCTCTGTTCTGAAAATTTAGAACAGATCTTGCATTTTCTAAAGATGAAGAAGGAACATGGAAAACAGAATAGAGAAGCACACAATGATCCCTCCCTCCCATCCATCCCATCCATCCCATCCATCCACCCATTCATCCATCCATCCATCCATCCATCCATCCATCCATCCATCCATCCATCCATCCATCCATCCATCCATCTTTTAAATACAGCACTTTTATCACCTACTTTGAAGAACACCAAAATGCAGCATATTTGAGAAGAATGGTTGTCTCAATAAAGGGGCTTAGGAGAGTGACCTGAAAAGCCTGTGTTTTGTCACCAGCCATTATTTCATTTGCACTCATGGCAGCATTAATCTGTGAGAACTGCCCAGGAGGAGTAAAGCACTTTTGAGGAGCCTCCATAGCTAGTGATAGTTTGCTGTTTTCAACCCAGCTGTTGAGCTGGTGTGTGGAATCCTGAGGACTACTGGGAGCAAGAGGGTGAGCTGCATACTTTTTTTTAAATTAGAACAAGATGTTCATGTTTTATATGTCTGGACACAGAAGAAACAGGAAAATTTCTGTAAAAAATTCTGTAAAGAATTTTCTGTAAAATTTTTTCCATTAAGTAGCATTCATTCTTAGAAGTTTGTTTCTCTTTTCTTGACATCTTGTCCATGTTTTATTCTCTTCTAATACTAGAAACACTGCACTGGAGACTAAGTCCCTCCATCTTTCTCCCTGTCCTCTCCAGCTGCACATAAGTGTCTTTGAGTCACCCCAGTTGGACTCTGGCTGTATCATGCAGCCTGTTGCCCTCTTCTCCACTCCTGTGAAGATCCCTTCAGACACATGCCCACATTTTTCATCCTGGCAGGCAGCCCACTCTCCCATTCTCTGAATGGCCCATAAAATTCTTCTAAAGGAGTCATGCAAACCCACCTCTTTTGCTGTTCATATTGAATTCCTATCCTGCATTTTTCTCCTGTCTGCCTATCATTCTATGATTTGACCTGATTTCATGTTTTTTCTATCATCCTTATGCCACCTTCTATTTTTGTTATTTCTTCTTCTCCACTCTTTTTTGGAAAGAGCTGTTTCATAGTTCTTATTTTATGTTTTCTCTTAGTGCAGCCAAACCCTCCCTTGGAAATCTTTGCTCTAGGAGCTTTCTTCCTCCCTTACTTCTGTCCTCACATTCTTCCACATGCAACCCATCTAAACCAGGGTATTCTTCTACTTTTCTCTTTGAGGTACCTCTCAGTTTTGGGTTACCTACCTATTTTCTGCTCCAGCACAATGATGAATCTCTATCAGACTCTGTTATTCTCTACAGCTGCATGTAAGTCTGAGGTCTCATCATTTGTTGCCTTTGTCAGGCCAAACCTTCCCCAACAATTGTTTGTGCCAGGTAGCCCTCTGCAGAGAGACACTCCTCTGCCTTTGCACCTTCTCATTTATGTCATGCCAAGCCTTCAGTTATTTCCAGCTGCCTCTCTCTGTGTTTTATCACTGACAACATTTTCCATTTCACTGGCCTTAAAAAAGAACAGTATCTCTCAACTTGTGTGTTATGGTCTTTGCTTTACTAGTGTGGTGGGTTGACCCTCAGATCGGATGCCAGGCACCCATCAAAGCCACTCTGTCACTCCCCTCCACAGCTGGACAGGGGAGAGAAAATATCATGAAAGGCTTATGAGTTGAGATAACAACAGGGAGAGATCACTCAAAGATTACCATCAGAGGCAAAACAGACCTGACTTGGGGAAATTAGTTGAATTTATTACCAACAAAAATCAAAGCAGGATAATAAGTAAAGAAAAATTTAGAACAGCTTCCCGCCACCCTTGCCCCCTTTCTGGACTCTGCCTCCTCTCCTAGAGGCCCATGGAGACTGGGAATGGGGATTATGGTCAGTTCATCACTTTGTTCCTGGTGCAGCTCATGGAGAGGAGTTCATCCCCTCTCCAGTGTGGATTCCCTCTCAAAAGACACAGTCCCCCATGAACTTCTCCAGCATGAGTCCTTCCCATAGGCTACAGTGCTTCATGAACTGCTCCAGCACAGGGTGCAGTGCTTCAGGAACAGCCTGCTCCAGTCTGGGTTCCCCACAGCCACAAGTCCCTCCAGGAAACCTGCTCCAGTGTGGGCCCCTCTCTCCACAGGCCTCAGGTCCTGCTGGAAGCTTCTTCCAGCATGGGCCTCCCGTGGCATCACAGCTTTCTTGGGCATCGTCCTGCTCCAGTCGGGGTCCTGCACAGACTGCAGGGGGATCTCCATGGGCTGCAGGGGCACAGGGGCTTCATCACATGCTGCACCATGGGCTGCAGGGAAATCTCAGCTCTAGCACCTGGGAGCACCTCCTGACCCTCCTTCTCCACTGGTCCAGGTGTCTGCAGAGCTGTTCTTCTCTCTTTCTCACCCCTCTCTTCTCTGAGCACAGTTAACTCTTCCTCCTTCTTACCTTGGTTATCACAGAGGTGTTATTACCATTGCTGATGGGCTCAGCCTTGGCCAGTGGTGGATCTGTCCTGGAGCCAGCTGGCACTGGCTGTGCTGGCCATGCAGGGACCTTCTGGCAGCTTCTCACAGCAAGCACCCAATAACCCAGCACTACCAAAACGTGGCCACACAAACCCAACTTCATAAAATGGAGGATGAATGTCACAGTTATGAAACTTACATTTCTTGCCTCCTGCATAACGAAAGTGGCTACATTCCTGCATTAAATGGGAAATTTGTTGGTGTTAACTATGGAAACTCAAGCTGTATCTTTTGTTGGCAATCTTTGCAAAATTAAAAGCAAGTGTATGGGATTATATGGAAAAGTCAGTTACTAGCATCTGCTTCAATGCTGTATTGTAGGGGAACAAAAGGAGAAGGATGGACTCAGAAAGATCCAGAGGTAGTAGTACTGATTAATGCAACTCCCCTGCTAGGGAAATGTTCCTCTACTCAGGAAATTACCATTGGAATTAGAAAGACTTTTTGAGAAACAGCAGGTTTTGTCATCAGCAATATCTAAATGCTGTCAAATGCAAATACATGTAACCATCAAAGCATCAAGAAGAGAATGAGCAGGAAAATCTACAGTTTTCAGGAAGTTCCAGTTTCTGCCCTTTAACTACCAAAAAAGAAGTCCATATTTTTGGGGATGCTCATTGATACTCAGAATCTGACAGCCAGTCATAGCTCCCAGTGACAGAACATTACTTTGTCCTCATTGAATCTGGATGAAAGAGGTGTACTAGGCCAGACAGAAATTGGTAATCCAGAAATAATGTCTGGTTTGATGAAAGCCAAAGGCCCAGATTTTCACACAGTCACTGTGATTTGAAAGCAACTTCAAAATGATAATTCCAGGTGTCAGTTCTCATAATTCTGGTTCTGAATTTTACACCAGATAATCCAAAATAACCACCCTTAGAAGGCAGGTAAAGTAGATGGTTTTTCCTATTAAGTGTTAGAGGTCAGCTGCATGATTTGCTTCAATTGATCAGTTCTACAGCTGCTTAAGAGTAGCAGCATTGGAGCAGGACAATGGTCACAGCACCATTGAGGGTGTCCTGCACAGGGCCAGGATTTGGACTCAATGATGCTGGCGGGTCCCTTTAAACTCAGCGTTCTCTATGATTCCATAATTCAATGAACTGTTAAACTGCATTCCAGCTTTCAAGCAACAGAAATTTTTACACTCTTTTTATTGAATGCCATGCAGATTATGGCTTCAAACTTCTCCCCTTTCAGTTCTATTGCAGTTAGACATGTGGCTCTCTTTGGAGGAAGTGAAGAATTTGCAATTTTATAACTGAATCTGAAAATTGTTTTCACTCTCTGTTTTGCCTGTTTTCTTCTTGTCTTGCTGAGCAGCCTGCTCCTGCTGCAAGGAGCTCCCTTGTGTCAGCCGTGTCTTTGACCTTACAGCACAGGTTACCCATGCCAACTAGGAATTCTTCTGTGGATGGCACTTTGTCTGGCTGTTCAAGCTGTAAATTAATTTTGCTTCTTGAATCATCACTAAAGCACCTCACAAAGATTCCTGCACTGAGGAGAGAGGGGGTGTACATTTGTTAGTGAGTAAGCAGAATGACAAAGTCTCTGAGGCATTCATGCTGCTCATGGGAAGGAGAAGCAGTGTTGCAGGATGAGGTGTTGACCTTGGTGATTTGACATAATTTTCAGATCACATTCCTAGCAAATCATGTGCTTTCCCCTTTCCTCCCTTTTCTACATTTCCATCCCCTTTGTTCAGGGAAGAAACTCAGACATTTCCTGGATTGCTATGCAAGGACTTTCATATTTATTTTTTTCTCTTCCTTCAGCTTTTGCCCTTGGCATCGAATTTTGAGTGGAATTTAGTGGAGAGAGAGCTGCTGTGGAGCCAGGTGCTAATTGGCAGGGGCACTGATGACAGGGCTAGGTCTTTCAGTGAGATTTCTGGTTTGTTCATCCACAGAATGATACAGAAATTCTCTTTGATTCATGGATGGTACACTTGAAGAAGTCATATTCAGTCATCTGGTTCATCCATCTCAGAGCACAGGGTAATTCAGCAGGACGTATGTTTCTAATATTTCGTCCAACCTGTTTTTATAGGCTGGGTGACGAATCAGGGGGTTTACAGCATCCCCAAAGGACCAGTATTCTGTGTCTAATCAAATTTCAATGCTGGGAAGATTTTTTTTCTGCAATAGATTTTAAAATTGGTTATTTTTTATTTTTTACACTTACTTATCTTGTCTAAACACTTCCTCTCATTTTTCATATTTGAGTTCTTCATCTATATCTTTGCTCCTATCAGATCATGGCATTTTAAACAGGGCAAGTTGTTGAAGCCTATTTTTATTTTTGCCTGGAAAGTTGCCTTATAAAACCCTCTGTACATTAATGTGTAATTTAACCTTCAGACTTAAATATTTTGGAAAGTTCAGCTGTATCTGGAGACTGTATGAGGCAAATTCTCCCTTCCTTGTTAATATAAGAAATATAGTCATTCAGTTGAAGCTCTGCACGCCCATGTTTTGAAGCAGGGTTGGGAGATTCGGTAGGAATGGTGGCTGCTTACAACCAAAATTAGTCTCTTGACATCACTGAAAAATGTATTTCAGACAAATGATGAGCTCAAAAAAAGAAGTCATCTCTCAGGAGGGTGGGAACTTGTCAGAGCCTGGCTGCTGTCTTTTGTGCTCTGTCCAGCTGTGGCTGCTGTGGGATGAGGGGATTGTGACTGTGCCAGCTCTCTGCCCTGGTGCTGGGCTGAGAAGCCCCCAAAAGGCAGAGCCCCACCTTCCCTGAGGACATGGGGCACCCTTTCTGGTGCTGGTACAAAGTTGACACCAGGGAAGTGGGAGAGGAAAGAAGTATAAAAATAGAGCCAAAAAGAGAAAGAAAGGTATGTCCAAACCAGGGAGAAGAGATGAGAGCAGTCCAGGAAAACAGCAGAACACTAGGCATAGGAAGGAGTAGAAGACTCCCTGTCTGACGCTGCTCTTGGCCGCACCGGAGCTCCGGGCTACCTCTAGGGTGCCACTCCAGCACGGGCAGTTGCCAGGAGTGGGGAACTGCAGGGGAAAGGCGATCCCACTGCAGAACCTTCAGAGCGCCGAATCCTGCCGGGCTCTGCCAAATCAGGCGTCGTGGGTGGTGGCAAAAGGAAGGAGGAGACTCTCTCGGCTGTACTTCCCAGGAACAGGTTTATTCAGGAGAGAGGATGAGCACAACGGTCTGGGCTGGACGAATTCAGGACCGAAGAGAGCCCCGAGCACCTCTGTGCACTGGGTTTTATCTCAGGGGCAGGCACAGTCCAGGGTCCAATGGGAGCTCACAGAGGGAGGGGTAAGGGGAGGAGGTTACAATGTCAGGGACCAATGGGGATACAAAGAAGGCGGGAACATAACTTAACAACAAATAACATGTTGAGGAAGGGATGATATACATGGAAGGAGCTGGAAGGAGAGGTGGGGTTTACAATGATGGATGGGGAGATGGGGCAGGGTAAAGGTGATTGACGAGGAACATTCAAGAAAACTGGGAGGGGTTTACGTGACAACTGGAACCAACCAAAGCAGTAAATGGAAACCAGGAACATACCAAACAGACAAAACACCAACAATTTTCACAGAACTGAATAAACATACTACAACACCTGTTGTGTGGTCCCTGCAGAACTGGGTGTATGATAAGGGGTAGAAAGGCAGGTATTTCTGTATCCCATGGATATAAGCACATGGCTTTTCAGTCCTACTTTTACAGACCTTTTTTTGCCTGACTGGACCCTAAAGCAGCTCAATTCCCATTTGTCACCTCCTGTCCCATGCTCTCCTGAACACCTTTCTACCCACAGACAGCTCTCTGTCTTACCCATCTCCTAGATGCACATCTTCCCAGTTTGCCCTCCACTTCCTTTCCACAGCAGCCAATAGTATATGTTAACAAATTTAGGTCTGTGTTCTGTTATTAGGAACTATGAAGTACAGTGAGATATTCAGGATGACTGATTTGTATATAGTAATAGGAATCATGTCTGCTGTCATTTCACTAACTGTGAACACAGCATAAGGAATCTGTCAACAAAAAATACCATCTAACCCTTCTTGTATTAATGGCCATTTCAGTATTATATTTAATAGTAATTCTAGGTTTTGATAAAAATCAAGATTTTATCAAACTGCATAAACAAATATTCTCTTGACCTAGGTGAAATGAAGGAAATATAAATATTACTTTATGCTTTAAGAGAGAAAGCTAGTTTTGCCCCCAGGGATTTTCTTTCAGTAAGAGGCTAAAAGGCTGCCAGCTATTATGGACAAAGTTGTGAATTACAATATCGGAGTAACTTTCACTGCACTGAACCTTCCTAGGCCAGTCAGAAAGCAATATGAATTTGCATTTATTAGGCTCCTTGCTGTCAGTATCAAAGCTGCTCTTTAAGATCATGGCTTAAGAGCTGAGATCACTGGAAAATATTCATCTATGGTGTCATAAAGAAACCTTTTATTACTGAACTAGGGATGTTTATGCTACTCCAGTAGAGATGGCATGTAGGGAAGCGTACTTGGTGCTTTTGGAACTCTTAATGGTTTATCATTTAATTCCTAATGGATGAAATTATTCTACTGTTTGATTTCTTTCTAATACTTGTATTCTTTGATTCCTTTGCATGCAGTCATTTCAAGGAACAAATATTGCTTACATCACAATGGAAAGTAAAGCTAAACCAGTTACTACTGGTTACCCACTTACCAAATCCAGACTATTGTATCTTCTTTAGTATGATTTACTTTGGTGTCTGAATGCAAACTGGATTTGTTGTCTTGCTCGTGAATGAACACCTCTTCTTTGCAGAAAATATTGTATTTAACCAGACGTGTCTCAGGATTTAAAGGGCCAGGATTTATTTTGACCTATCACTTACTAGCTATTTGTGATTGTGTCAAATACAAGGTTACAAAAAGAAGATCTACATAGTGATCTGGTGTTAAAGAGTAACTTAAATTCTTTAAAATATTGGAAAGAATTCTTTTTAAGATCTACTCATAGTAAGATAATATTAAGAAAATTGTTATTGACAAAGCAATAGGTTTCTTTTTAGAGTTTGTTGGAAAAGAATATATTGAACTTTCAACACCACATTTGCCAAATATTTGGTTATACTGCCAGGTGTCTTTGTGAATTTATTTTGTTATTGTTATAGATTTATGTAGCTACCATTATATCAGTGTTGAAAATTTTAATAAATTACAAAAATGTGACTAATGAATTTTTTATACTTATGAGAACAAAATAAACTTGTTTTTTTCTGAAATTACAAAGAGATAAACTCCTTTCACCTCTATTTACCCTTGAAGGAGGTATTGCAGGTAATTATCACATACACACCAACACACATTTACCCATTCGTTTATGAAGCAATTCAATTGTATGTATAAGGAAAAAATAGATTTCTAGCCAGAATTTAGAATGGCAATTCTTTCCTCATCATGCAGCCCAGCAATCTCTGTAGTGCAGGAATGCCAGCCCTCCTTGTTTTGAGTCCTTACTGTGGGAAGGGTTCTGAAAGCTGTGTGCTGAGGAATGAAGTGGACACAGTGCATGAGTGAATTACTCATTACCAAGGGCACAAAGATTCCCTTGGAAGACTGTAGCATCTTGAGGTAAACTGCACTTCACCTTGCACAGAGTAATAACATAAAAGCCACCATCTAATGCTAATTGCACTGCATCTGCACCATCCTACCCACCTGTATTCCCTCCCTGTTCTTCCTGCTTGTGACATGTTTGAAGTATATAACAAGTACCTCTGGGCAAGACTGTCTGCTCTGGCTATTTCATTAACTAAAGCAATGTGATTCAGTCTTCATTTAGGAGGCTGGTAAGCACTGTGATGCTACTGGTAAACTAAAAAGAGAGCACTAATTACAAAGGAGGAATTTTCCATGTAAGAAATCTGTCAAAAGAATATGCCACTGCCAACATGACTGCATAAGACTTCAGAACATGTGGTCTGGGTTAGGAGCTGGTAAAGTAATTAACAGCTCCATTGGAAAGTATGATTTGGCTAAGGGACTGGTCAGGAATTAATAGACATCTGCAAATATCTCTGGTGATTTGTATATGCCTTTATAGCTTGTATTTTCTTTCCTCTAAAACATTAGGACAAGTCCAGATGAACTTATTTTATCACTACATGTTTCTTCTTGCGCAGGAGGGAGAAACCAGCAGGAAAAGCACTTGTGCAATTTAAGGGTTAAGTGGGAATTCCATCATGCCTTTTCAGCTCTGGTGGTCTCTCATTCCTTTGGAAAGACAGCACAGCCTTGGGCTGGCTGCAGTGAACATGACTAAGTCTCTAAATCTGGATTTCCAGAGTTCAGCTTAAGAGAGATATATCAGGTTAGATGTCACCTGTCAGAGGGGATAGGCAGGTCAGTCTAGAAGCCAAGACTGGAGAGAGGAACGTAGAAGGCCATTATAAAACACTCTCAGAAGAGGCAAGAGTGGTTGGATAAGGAATTGATCAGACTAAGGAAGGCTGAGGGCTGCTTCTGAGCCTTAGGTTTGGGACCAGAAGAGCTGCTTGATGGATATTCTTGGTGGGAGGAACAGACAGAACAGTAAGGTGACTGTTCAGTTCCTTTGCTCATCCAGAACTTGTAATGAACATTTAAAGGTGATTCTTCAGTCTGAAACTCTTGCAAAGGTTAAGATGACTGTAGTACAGCTGGAGAAAGTTGTTGGTAACCACATTCAAAACAGCACTCCTATACGCCCTCCTCGTTGGTCTCTTTCTTGTTATCTTCCTCTAAGAATTTGCCTCTTTACAGATACACAGGAGCCCCAGATTTTCATGGCAGAGGAGCTTGATGCCCAGCTCATACCTACTCATGCATAGCTCTGGTTTAGATTTTTGAATGAACCAGTATGCCTAAACCTCCTGAGATCGTGGTCCCAGAGATACCTGAAAACAATTTCTGCACAGATCACTGCCCAAAGCTCTTTACCACAGATGGCCACACACATGAGAACTGTCCTGTTTCTAACCAGAGCCAGCCAGAAATTCAGTACTGACAGAGACAGACATGGACACTTCTTGATTGAGATACTGCATGCACTGATGAGAAATTGGCCAATATGCATGGAAGGACTGCATAAGAACATTAATTTTGATTCTTATGTCTCTAACAGCAAAGGAAGAATGGATTGGGAAGACATTCAATGTCATGAGTACTGGACCTCTGGACGCAGGAGGAACTGCATCCTAGCAGGCTGTTAGGCTGTTTTGTTTGTTTACTTAAAAGTCCTGTATTATTTGCAAAATGCTCGTCAGCTTTTGATCTCAAAAAAATGTGGTGTTTAACAAATTGGCTAATTTGTAATCAAGATATGGATAAACCAAACCACCTAATCACTGACTAATAAGTAAAGAAGTAGTATTTTTTTAGTTGTTGTTACCTCAGGTTTCCTGCCATATTCTCCAGCTGCTACTTCAAGAATTTTCTTGTGTTATTACCATACTGCATATTTTAAAAAGTCATCATGCAAAAGCTGGCTGATTAAAAGCAAGTTACTCATCCAACTCATTACAGCTTTCATGAGTATCTATCTCATAGCAGCCGGAAGAGTTATTTTGCTATAGCGGCATTTTCATTAAATCTTCTATTTTAATTTCTGTTTATCAAGCCTCATTTCTCCAAGGATCAGTTGTCTTACAATTGTATCTAATATTCTTTTGATTTTGCCAACCAACTTCTTTGAGGGAGGAGATGTAGTATGAAAACTCTATTAATGACCATCAACTTGTCCCTTTAAAATTCATATTTAATTTCTGAGTTTTCACTGCATAGATTTGCATTCTTACTGATCAAAAAACCATCCCTTTTGTAGTTGATTTGCCAGAGCAATTAATTCTCTCTAACACATTGCTATTTGACTTGTGTTTTGCTATTTGACTTTCTTTCTTTTCCACCTATCTATGATTATGAAAACCTCTCATGGTTCTGAAAGAAAAAATATTGCAATGTTTTTTTGAGAGTAAATGTTCAAAGCTTACATGCTTTTTCTATGGGATTAAATAGAGCCCACAGATCTCTGTGCCACCCCTGACATGTGGATTGTGGAAGATTCAATCCATTTTGGGGACTTCAGAAGACTTCTGAAATCTCAGTTACAACTTCTCTTTTCTGTAAGTATTCACTATCTGTGGAGTGGGTGAACAGAAAATTTTCTTTCGACAGCTCTGGAATAAGTTTCTAGTATGAGTAAAGGGAGTTCTTTTTGGAAAATTAAACCCATATTGTCAGCCTTGTGTTTTGAGCAAAAATGCAATAATCCTTCCAGAGAAAGATGGCACAATGTTGTCAACATGGTACTAAAGTTTGACATATGTAGCGTGTTCATGGTCAGCATTATCAAGATTGGAGAGAGTAGAAGTAATCACAGCAAATTAAAATAATACCATTTAATTTGTTCTATAAGTCTTTGATCAACACACAAAAGGCTTATCTGCAAGCAAATCTAGTCTTATTTTAGCATAGCACTGGGATGAACTGTTTGAAGTGAGTGGGGGTTACATTGTCAGTAACATTGTTCACCTTCCTTTTTTAACTTTTCCAAATCAGATTTTTTTTCCATAAACCTAAATCGATTTGAGAATCTGTGGTGGAATAGTTTCAGCTGCAAAATAGCACTGTGTACCACTGATACAATCAGATAACTGCAATCCAGAGGTTAAATATTCATCTCCAAGAAGCAGGCCTAGACAGAACAAACATCCTGATAGCAACAGGAGAACTATTTTCACTCCCAAATACTTTCCTTTACAGATTATTAAGAAAAGCAGTTGTCATCTAGTATTCATGTGGAAACTAGAAATCCATTGTCATGAAGAGGACTTATCTTTTCTCTTAAAATAACATTGGATACAAGTGCTCCAATTTTGAGTTTTGTAAGCAAGATAAGAAGAGGCTAAGAAGAGCAGTCTGGTACTACTGCAGAGCTGCTTACATTTTGGGTTGCCAGCATCCAGATTACAAACAAGACAAAGACAGAAACAGCTATAAACATCCCTTATAGATAATTCTACCATTTTGATTAAAAAAAAAAGAAAAAAAAGAAAGGAACTGTGTTCATTCTTTGTCTGTAACTGCCTCCCTTACAATGGCAAACCTTTTCATCAGTCCTTTTTCAGTGACAACAAACTGTGGGACACAGTGGAAGTGCTAGAATAGCACAGGTCTTTGCACTCAGAGTGGGGGAAACCACAAACAGCCATGCAAAACTGGTTAATTCTTTCCAGCTGTGAAAGCTGAGTCCTCTGCCACTCAGTCTTCTCTGTCGCAGAAACCATGGTCACTGTTTTTGTGCCAGGATATTCTCTATATGACTGAGAGATTCATAAAGGAATATGTGGCCCTAGCAAGGGTCCTTTCTTTCACTGTCCTTTCAACTCAGTCCAGACAAAGGCACTGGTGTCAGAAGGTACTTTTGAACTTGTGGCACCAGTAATTTCTCACATTATCAGTCATATTTACCCTCTGGTTACTCGACAAAAAGAAAACAAGGGCCAGCTTCTATTCACTCAGAGGCAGACTTGTTATCACAAGATGTGTTTGTCATCTCTAGGGCACTCATTGACCATGGCTGTGAGCCCAGACCACAGTGAATTGCAGGCATATTCCAATAGCCATAATGCAACAAATGCAAAACTGGTGAAAGAGACAAGCCAGTTAGCCATAATTTCCAGTAAAAAAATGTTATAGACATTGATAAAGATCCATCAAGGATGAAATGCATGAAAACAGCCACTTTTTTTTTCAGCAAAAATCGCTATGATTATTTTAACACTGACTGGTTATTTTGTTTTCTGATGGTTATCTTCTACTCACTTCCCTTTGAAAACAAGAGTTCTGTATAGTAGTGTTTCTAGCTGTTTCATAGGATTAGTAATCAGAAGTAGACCTTGATAAAGAGGTTTTAAAACTGCAATAAGTTTAATCAATAAAACAGGAGTAGGCTAAAAAGAGACAAAGGCAGAACTTCCCTAGCAGCTGAACAGGTACTAGATAATTTAATTCTGAAGCAAAATTTGCTCAGGTTTTCTCATACAGATCAATGCTAAAGTATTTATTTACCTTTTCCTCAAAATAACTTTTCAGGTTTATAACCAGAGCAGATAAGCACAGACTATGTGCTTAGCATGGAGATAAGTAGTGAAGCTAGTCCTTAATCAGCCCAAGAAAAACAGGAGAGAGACTGAGACAGAAACTCTTATGGTAATTTACATTTTTAATACTTTAGAGATATCACTGTCAATCTGTTATTACATAGTGCAAAATAATAAACACATTGTTAGTCACTAAAATGAATGAAACCCTTTCAGATCAGGTATGCCACAGAATGCAGCTACTTCAGTTGGACTTGGTTAGATTAAATTTTTTAAGAATTTCCTAGTCTCTTCTGCAAAAACTTCTAAGACTTCTTTCTGCTTTTTCCTTTTTCTCATTGTTGCTGTTAGATTTTTTGTGTGCGTGTGCATGAAGTTAACGTATGTCTGTATAAAATTTAATAATTACTGCCCATAAAGGGAACAAGGAATCCTATATTCAAAGCTGGGACTGTTTTTCTTAACTGAAACAAACTTACCAAGTATCAGACTAAATTAATCATACCTCAGTTCACTCTTTCTTGCTATTATATTTGAACATGCAACTCATGAAAACAATATTTAGATAATGAAGTTCCAGTGTGAAGGAAAAGTGGATGCTTTTCTCTATTCTGATGTTTCCAAGTGGATCCCCAAATGCAGATAACCTGCTGCTCAGAAGAAAATAATACCCCCCGCCCCAGAACAACAAAATAAAATTATTCTGTCTGAAGATTGTATCCTAAACCTCGCCCGTTCACAAATTCCTCATCATCTTTTTACAGTGGCACTGGGACCATTTTGTCTGAAATGCATTTTGCCTGTGACTTAGAGCTGGTTCTGGATTTAAATCTAGCAGATCAATCCACAGAGTGCCATGCCTAGGGATATGCTATGCTTACATGGGAATTGCTGTTTCAGAGCCTGCTACAGGCATATGCAGGAAAAGGGAAAGTTTGTGTGGGGAAGCTGAAACCTCAGAGCCTTGCTAGACTGTCTGAAGTTCAGCAGTGATGCTGAAGCCCCTGTGATAACTCCTAGCCCATCCTCTGTGAGACAAAGCAATCAGACAGTGCTTGACTCTCCCACCCCCAGTCTGTGTCTGGGACACAGCCCTGCTTTGCCCCACACTGAGTTGGAAAAATTCGGTTTTATCTTCCATGTTGAGAGGTTTTATGATGGCTTTATTTTTATGTAAGTCAGAATTTGTGTACCTGAGCACAGGAGATATAGGAGGATCTATCTGCTCTCTCTTGACGAAGCTGAGGTAGAATGAAGTACTAAATATCTTTATCTGTCTTTAGGTGGCATCACTTCCACCTGCAGGAAACCTCAAGGTCTCTGAGTTACAGAAAAAGAGCGGCAAGAAGTATATTTAGTTATTAAGTAATAGCTCTCAAATTACTTTAGAAGTAGAAAAAAATGCGAGAATGAAAAAAAACCCCAAAAGACGATAAAATCATTATTAAAAAGCCCTTTGTTTGGAATGGTAGTATTCCAGAAAGAAAGTGTTTATTCTTGCTGTCTCTTGTGATTTTAAACATTAGTCTTGCATCATATTTTTCTTATGGAGCAAGTTGCTGAAGTCAGTGCAACACTTTTTTCATAAGGAATTTTTTAAGGAAGTAGGTGTAGAAGGTGCATGAATGAAGTGTGTATGTGAGGTTTAGGAATTGTCAGCTAATACCTTTACAGCCTGAAAAGAAAAATCATTCTGCAGAATAGGATTTTATGTTCTCAGGGAAACCAAGTCTTCAGATTACAAGTCAAAACTGAGATAAAGCATTTATTTTTTATTTTTTCAAGATAAAGCTTTGCCATCTGTATTTAGGGACCCACTTAGAAAGTGTCAGCTAGAGGGAGTAATGGAAAACACTTTTCCTTTGAGTTCTTTTTACTGAAGTAGGCTCCAAAGACATCTTAACTTCCTAGACTTCCTGTGAAAATTTTATTCACACAGGAAGTGCAACCACATGCCAAATTACTTTTACCACTGAAAGATCTATATAGAGGAATTTCATTTCAGTTTGTATTTCCTTATTCCTTCTGTGAGATATTTAGTGAGTACTTCTGGGGCACAGTCATCCTTGGGGGTATTCCCAACTGATGTCAATGTAATGACACCCTAAGTGCTACTGCTTTTCTGTTTCAGGGCGTTTCTTCATCTAACAGCAAAAGCCACAGGAATTTATTTCACAGTCATTTCACGGTCTTGTAATCGAAGCATCACAGTAACTGTGATCTGAAGTGATATGACCTTTTTTATTTAATAAACAATTTGGGCAGATTGCTGTAGTCATAAGCAGAGGCTAAAAAGGATTACAGTTAATCTCACTACAATGTTATCAAAGCCTGCAAAAACCCCCATCTTCTAAAGGACATCCTTCAGTGAAGTTTATGTTAAGTGGTGGTCTCTATGTTTGTGCTGTCTGCTGGTTTTCAGCAAGATGCCACTTTGTTTTCCACTGTGCAGCTTGAATAACATGAGTCACAGTGGAAAAGATTAAATTAGTTGATTTACTTCTTTATGCACTGCTTGTCATGCCTTTCTTTAAAACATACAACATGCATCAATAAACAACGTGCCACTATGTCTTTCAAAGTGCAGTGTGTGCACTTTGCATGTGTTTCAGTTCAGAGAAATTTTCTTTTCACATTAGCAGGTACTTAAAAAATTAAAAGAGTATTCTATTCTCTTATTGAACCAGGTGTTGCTATAACTTCTTATGGCTTCATGAACAAGGATTCAGAATTTCACCATAAAGGCTCTAATTATTCCATCTGCACTTACACTTACATAACCTTCATTTGTAATTAAAATCTATTTCTGTCTTAATTGTGGACTTGATTTTCTTAACCAGCAATATCAATGCAAATACCATTTTCTGCACTCATAGCCACATGGTGCTAAAGCTATACATACATACATGACATAACCACAAATCAGAAGAAGCTTGGTATGATATTTTTTTTTTCTTATAACTTCAAGACAATGTTATGAAAATCTCTCTGTGAGTCCTTTTCCTATATTCTGATAATATATCTGAAATTGCTGGCTTCTAAGTTTCATTGAACACCATACTAGTGGGGCTTTAATGAAAATTCAGAAAAAAACCAATTTATGGTGAGAAGAAATGTATATACCTCATAATTCAAGTGATATGTTTTTTGTCTCCTTAAAGACTTAGAGTCTAATTTTGAAAACAACTGTTTAGATTAATCAGTTAATCAGACTCATCCAAAAGTTTAATCATCTCAGTTCATCCACTCCTGACAAGATCACATTTAGGATGGCTAACACCTGAACATGGAATATGTCACTTTGACAGTGCACTTCTGTTTCCTTGGTAACAGAGTTGACTAAAGAAGGGCTTAATGTTACGAAGTACCTTGATAGCCTGTCAAGTGTCTCATGATAATTGTAATAATTCATGTGATGTAGACCTGGGACAAGAGGTCTTCTGAAAGAACACAGGACTGTCAAAACTTCCTGATGTTGTGCACAACTGCACAGCCATAGATGGTTCTTCAACTTGTCCTTTGGCCTGTGGCAAGGTTTGACATGCATTTTCTCCTTTTATATTTGCAAGGATTATTTGTGCAGAGGCAGCTGGTACATTGAACACTGAAAGCAAGAACATTGCTTTCCAAAATTCCCCTGATTATTTTATAATAACTGTGGTAGTTCAATCAGCCTGTATGTCAGCACAGGCATTTAGAATGAAAAAAGGATCAGAAAAGTAGCAAACTTTCTTGAATAGCCTTTGTAGGACAATATATGGACACAGTGGGAATGGAAACCCTTATCTTTTTTTTACACAGTTGTGCCACCCTGCTTTTGGTCACTCTGGCACTTAGTAAGTAAATACATTGATCTTATAGAAGAAAAGCACTGTCCTTCAGCCTACAAGTTCAAGTCTAGCAGCCAGCCTGCCACTCCTAACCATGCTATTACACTTCTGCCAGTTAGTCTTATTTATTGGTAAAATAATCTATTATTATAGGGTAAAGGAGGTTTTCTAAAAAGTAGGAGATGGCAGGTATTGAAGTGGAAAATGTCTTAAGTAAATAAAAGCTCTGCCTCTCTAAAGAGGTAAATGGAAAATGTGTACCCCATCTTGATACTCTGGTACCTGCATTTATGTGTCTGGCTCTGTAATCAAGGATTTTGGACTTGTTTCCCTTGTGGTTCCTGCATTTCTTGTGACAAGGAGAATACAGGTATGACCATTGATGCACCCAGTGGTCCACAGCTGCCTGAAAGAGCCATTGTCTTGAGCCATTTTCCATCTCAAACGTTAATAGTTACTAATTAGTGGTTATTAATGCTCACCTTTGTTGTGTAAAACACTGCTAACACTGGCAGTTGACATTTCAAAGCAAAGGGCATGCACTTATTTGGGCTGCCCAGCTTTGGAAAGCAGAAACAAACCATTTCTGAAGGAGTCACATCCCTTCTTTGCTCATCTTAGCACTTAAACACCAGAATGAGTTTTTAGTACGTAAGTTTTTCAGGTATTCTTCACAGATTCAGATCTGAGAGAGTATGATCTCCTCCTCACTCTGCCTCCAGGGAACTGGCTACATTGGCTACAATAATGCTTGTGCCTCTGAAATGAGGGCGTGGCAGCGCTGTGCACCTGGGGACCACAGCGTGTGGCTGCCTTGTCCTGTGTCCAGCCCGTGTGTCTGAGGGGGCAGTGGATGGTCAGGCCATGTGTGGGAGCCCAGATCCCCTCTGCTCTGCAGTCATGCCTTTAGAGAAGGCTGATAGGGTGCCCTTTATAAGAAGAAGCTGACTGATGCAACCAATGACTAATGCAACACAGTTTGGATTCCAAAGTGAGATGGGTTGGGCAGCAGCTATAAAACACTAAGCCATCATGATTCTTGGGTCGTAAGTTGAAAAACACCCACTTTCCTACAAAGTTTTCTTCACTGAAGGCATCTTGAGATCATTGATGAAAAGGCTAATAGTTTCTCACTTGTTACTGAAAAAAATATCTAAGTCTTCTGGCTGCTGGAGCATCCATGAGCCATGTGAAATAGCCCTGAGATGATAGAGGTACCATCTCCTGCAGAGACAGACTGAATGTGCCAGAACTGTGACTGCTCTATGTGGCTGGATGTCACATAAAGGAGTAATCCTGAAAGCTTTGTGACTCTGTGAGCTGTACTGTGAGCATCTTTTTGATGTTGTGTTGCTGCAACATTTTATTCTTTTGCAACCCTGTGTGCTGGCCTGTGCTGCCTGTCCCCTGTTTACATCAGAACATGACCTGTGACTCAGCTCTGGAAAATCTACTTTCAGAGAAAAACTGAGAGAGCTTTAGCAGCAAATTCCTCACAAATGAAAAAGTTTTGTATTTCAAGTAGCCCAGTTCTACATAGCCAGGGAAAAAGATCTTGAAGATATATGACATGACACTGCCTTAATCTTAGAAAGGCTTCCAGGGAAACCTCAAGTAAACAGCAGGTGTCTATTTCATAAATAAAACAAATATGTTAGAAAACCCTCCAGCTACTCCAGCACATTGCTCTAGATGCAACCACTAAGAAACTTCTTCAAATACAAAAATGCAGCCATAGCTTTGACCCAAGCACCAGAATAACAATGCAAATGAACAGAGCTTCCTTTAGTAACTGAAGATTCCCCAAACCAGATTTGTTTCTGGCTTCTGCTACAGTCTGTCTTTGCTTCCTAACAATTCTTTCTTTTTTTTCAGGCTGAAAATGTTTATGAAAATACTGTGATATTGAAGGAGAATACTGTTGAGAATTTACAACATTGTATTTGAAACATGTACTTTTGAAAAGAGAGGACAAAAAAAGAAAAAAAAACAATACCAAAAATAGGTATTAATTTTCTGAGGAACCTTTGCTGTGGTCCCTCACAACAACAACAACAACAAGCTGTGTTGTTTCTACCTAGAGATAAAGGAAACTGCCCAGAAGCCAGAAGTGCAATTTGAAATTTTTGGTATGAAATTTTCAGCTTCTCCTTCAAAAGTTTGTTCTGCTTCTCCAGTAATTATAACATTTCAGAGGGGGGAAACAAACTGAGTTAAAAATAGAGTGAAAATCTCAGTGGGGGAAAAAAGGATAATTTTATCACTCTTTCTTCAAGAGCTCTGTAGTACTTTCATCAAGTTCTTTGTAATATCAGCCAACATTCTGACTTTATTTTTAGACTGGACTTACAAAAGCTACAGAGTCTAAGGCAAAAATGAATATGTAGTAAATGAGTTTCAGTTTCCCATTCCTTTAGCATTGCTGTGGGTGGCTATGTATGGACTTGGGTCCACATTTTTCTCTTCTGTGAATAGTTCTTCAGAGCCACATTTCTGGTGGCAGCAAGAAGTGCAGTGCTAATGGTAGGATGTGAATTAAATGGCTTCTTGAGGTGCCTCTTGGTCCTGTTTTCCTGGATTTGTATGATTTTTAAGGTTTTGCAGCACTTTGCCTCCTAGGATGGCGGCCAAGACTAATGAGACTTGTTCCTTGCCTTCTTTCAGACAGTAGTGAAGAGTCACCCTGTCCCAGCCGGTGTTGCGGAAGAATCAGAGCACCACCCCAGACAGCTTGTGCTAAGTCCCCTGCTACTGAATCAGTCTTGCTTCTGGCAAAATTGAAGGTTTGTTTGGCTACATCGCATGATACAGATGATGGCTTGTTAGAGTCTTCTTGGAAAATTGTTCCTCCAAAGTAGGTCAGAAAAATCAAACTGCAGTGTGTCCAGAAAAAAATCAACCCTTGGCTGTCTCCTGATATGGGAGCAGGCAGTCAGGAAACCCCTTTCTATTCTTTCGCTCCTACTGCTTTGCCTTTCTCAGGAATGTGCTTTAAACTTCAAACTATTTCTTGTCAAGCAGCACTCACTGTGTGACAGAGGTTTTTCTGCAATCCCTTGCACATTTTCTTTCTCAGTATAAATGCTAGGAGTTAAGTTTTATAAGTATGTTTTCTTGCATCAGGCATAGCCTACTTCAGCCATCAGCATCATATCCATTTACTTTTCCGAAGTTTCCTCCACTATGAACTTTCACAGTTGTATCTTCTGCGTTCATCTATTTTATTATCCTTTTCTTTTGAATTTAAGCCTTATTAAAGGGTGCTAACAACAGAATGTTATAATTAAGGTGCAGATTGTTACCAGAGAAGTAAAACATGTTTTTTTGCTCTTTTTTTTTTTTTCTGCCACTTTGAGCCATTAAAAACACAGTTTAGAATAACAACAAATTTAGCTGATTATCCCACGGCAGCTACTTTACCTTTTTCCATGCTTAGATATATTTTCTCATGTTAAACCTATCCCCAGGCAGGACTTTTTTTTTCAAGTAGCACACAAGGGCCAAGATAGTTCAATACCACTGAGAGGGAATGATCATCCAGTCTATGGCTGAGGTGAAGACAGGTGTCCTTGTAAAGGGGAAATCAGCTTCTCCCACACCATGCCTGAGGGATGGGGCTGTGGGTAAGCAGAATGTGGAATGTCTGCTGAAGTGACATATCCAGTCCTCTTTGTTAAAGCAGAGGGTCACTCAGTGACTACTCTGTGGCCAGCATTTTGGTCTACAATGGGTCTGTAGGCTCTCTGCTGGTGTTGCCCCTGATATTTTAACACTTTGAATGGATAATTGAAGTTTTGTGGTTCCCCTGTGGCTAATTTCTCCTGTCTTCCTATGTGAATTTTGCTGGAATCAAAGGTTCACACTGCCTGTCAGTAGAGGTGATTTCTGTTTTCCTTCTCTAGTATTAAAAAAAGGTGTTAGGATGCTCAGAAAAACAGAAGTTTTGTGCAGAGTAGAAATTTCAGCTCATTGTAAAATGTATACATTAACCTCCTCATTGCAAACATGAGGAAGATTTGTTAAAAATATTCCATAGCTACTCTTCCAGGCCTACAGTAGGACTGTAAATATCCTGCTGAAGAGATTAGCAGCTAGCCTCTAACCAGGCATATTTTTCAGGCAGGGAAGGCAGATGTGTGCTTGTCTGGCTCTGTCTGCTCAGATGTGTGCTCCGCCTGTCACAGGTGATGCAGGTGAGCATCAAGTCTTTACTGCCTCTTACCTAATGGCCACAATTTTTCTGTTGTTTGTTTCCAGTCTATCCATGGCTGTAGAATGCTTATGATCACACATACCATGGTGTGGTGTTTTTCTTCTGCCTCTCTTGAGTGTTTGAAGCAGAGTCACATTACGACCATCACCCCAGAGAACCTCAGGAGCATTGTGAATATGAGTCGGATTCCTTCATGCTGCTATCCAACAGGAGAGAGTTTTTGCAGCAACTCAGCGACACCAACTGTGCCTGTTCAGCTGGACTGCTCAGTGTGTGAGGAAGGCAGAGCCAAGGTTTCATTCTGACCTTACACAACTGCTTCAGTGGGGAATACAAGTGATAAGCAGGCTTTTGTTTTCAGATTTTGCATTTATTTTCAGATCCATTAAGCCAGGCTATTCAAGGGTTTAAATGTGGTTCTTTTCTTCTGTTGGCAAGCATTCTTGTTGTGTCTAATTAGTTAATTATGTGCACGGTCTGACTGGTCCTTACGTGTGTGCTATTGGTGGGTCAATGACACTTCTAATAAGCAATAAAATATTAATTTAACTGGAAAGACCTGAAGTGAGAGGGCTGGGACATAACCTGTCAGAGCCATGGAGTGGTAAAATGAGTTTTGCTGAAGGGACTAAATGATCAGTACTGTGCTAATTCCTTTTAATTATGAGCTTTTAAATCAGATTTTAAGTAGATGACCATAACTACATTCATACAACCTCCTCAAACTTGAATGTCAAACATTTCCAGACTTGAATTTTTTCAGTGTATGTTAAGTTCTTTTGTTTTAGGTCAGTTTCAGTGTTCCAGTTGTCAAGAGTTTATTCATTACCCTGATGGTGAACTAAGTCAATTGAGGTCTAAATTAAATGGTGTCACTCCTATGGTTGGAGATAAGCTAGTCTAGTGATTACTACAGTGAGAAAATAAAATAATTTTCTTCTATGTAATAATTCACTGACATTATGTTCCACACTGTTAGAGAAAGATCAGTGATAAAAATGGCCAGTCATTCTCTTGTGGAAACTGACTTTCCACAAAAATATTTTGCTCTTGGCAAGGTATTTTCTGCTGAAAGGTTTCTGTTTTATAATTTAAACATAAAAAGTCAAATGAACAAAGCCAGTTTTCAACACATAAAATCTGAGCAAATTTTTTCATTCTCCATAGTTTCAGTGGAATAAAGAACTTCAAGAAATAATGACTGCCCCCCTGCTCCCATCACTGGATGCTTTGACTAGCCCTGCTTTTGAGGAGCTTTTTGAGCAAATTGAAGGGGAAAGAATAAAAAAAGAAGGAATATCAGTATTTCTTCCAGATATATAGTTGTTATGTACTGTAATTTATAAACCTTTTATTTAGTGTCCATTTAATGTAAATCTTTGGTTCCTATTTTCTCAATCTGCAAAGAAAAAGCTAAATAAGCCCCAGGCACCAGAGAATTTGGACAAAGGTTTTCCTAAGGCACATGCTTGATTTCAGAAGGATGCCAAAGCCTGTCTGTGGGAGATACACCTTCTCTTCATGAAATGTAAAACTCTGAAGTTGTGTAAAAGTTGGATTTTGGAGAGAACAAATAAAGGTAAGGAAGCAAAATTCTTTCAGTAATTTTTCAGGTCTGTAGCTTTTAGAGATCATTCCCTGGGAAAACCTACCATGCATACATCTGTACAACCTGCCAAGAGCTGATAACGTCTCTAAATATGAATTTTGTATTGAGATTGATAGGATTGTTTTCATCCTTAGACTGAGATTGTGAATCTCAAACAATGACATACAGAGCTCTCTGCTCTCCAGCCTGCCCGGGGCAGGGGGGAGGTTTGGATTTTGTCCAGGTGTTGCCTCCATCATGTTTCACTCACAGTGTTAGACACCTTTGGATGTTAAATATGGTTCAGACAGTTGATAAATGAGTACTCTGGGCAGGCTTGTTTGGCAAGGTGAGCAATGGAGTACCAACTGCACCAAAAATTGTCACTGGTTGACACTTTGCTTTAATGTTGTTGTCTGGACACTCCTTGGAGAATCAAGAAAGTGCCAATTAAAACCATTTTTTTTGCAGAATGAGAACTACCCAGTCTGAAGGAATTCTCAGCTTCAGGGCAGCAACCAGCTAATTAATTTGTACAATAGCCATTGTTCAATGTATGCAAGTGAAGATGCTTATTGTACATAGCCTAAATGGTTGTCTCATACTCACTGTGCTTGGCTTGTTCATAGCCACTACCACACACTCATCTTTAAAAATTGAGAAATTCACCATAGCAATAGAGATGTGTCACCAGGTTTTGCCACAATCACAGGGTTTTCTGGTTTTTTTTGTGGCTGATGTTTCCCCTTCTCATTGGCCAGTAGGAGCAGGGGAGTAAACACAATGAAGCCCTGGATTCAGGTTAGCCCAGAGAAAAGCAAGAAGTGTAAGATCTGAAGGTATAGGTGTCATGGCTCTTCTCCATTTAAAGGAGATTGATTTCCTTCATAAAGTTTATTCCAACAGCAGTGCAGTTGCTCTCTGACAGACTCTGTCTGGAGCTTCTGGCCTGAAGTTTGTTTCAGGAGTAGGTGTTTGAAAATTTTGTGAGAGTGCTCAGATACAGGAATGGGAGTAGCAAATGGGGAAATCAGAGGAAAGAAAAACCTTGTTAGATCTTGTCCCTGAGCTGCACTGATGATGCTGCTTCTTGCTTAAACCTCACCAGAGACACACAGGTATCTTAGTATTTAGATATGTTTCTGCATAAGTAATAGTGAGAGCTTTGAAAGATACACAGTGTTTTGCTTTAAATTAGAAAGTGGTGATTAGAGGTTTGAGATTAGATGCTTCATCCTTTTGTGAATTTCTCTCAAGTCATCTACCCTGTGGCCAGGGAGTTGAGTGGGAAGGAGAGTACACACAAATTAGGTATAAGGCACTTGGTGCAGTGAGCTGGGAGCCTACATCCTGTTTTTTAAAGTGCCTAGGTATTTGGGAATCAAGACATTTCAACATTTCTGAAGATTTTACACTCTGTCTGCCAGTAGTATGGTTTGTGCACCTATTTAGTTAATTAAAAATTCCTTGACGGTTGATATATATTTATATGTATAAGTATGTATATATATGTATGTCCTGGAGTGGCTCTGTGGGATGCTTGTATCCCCAGTCACCTTGTTTATGTGACATATTAAGTTCTGCACCTCTAAGACTAGCTCTGAGAGCAAAGAGGGGGAAGAAAAAGCTGCAGTTTGTGTTCAGAAAGAGCCCTCACTGTCCCCCCTCCTGCTCCTGGGCTGTGGTGTCTGCAGCATGGACAGACAGCGGGACAGAGCTCTCCTCTGCTCTTCGTTAGCTTTTAGCTTGCTGAGGCAGGGAAGTTCCCTGAAATGGCTTTTTTTCCCTTTTTCCTTGGATGTGTTCAAACCTGCTCTGGACTGAACACCCAGCCAAACCCCGGGAGCTCACGCCTGTGGCCCACCGGGGCCTGGGCCTCGGCACTTTCCAGCACTGAAGGGACTGATAAGAACCTGAGTGAGCCCAGCTACACCCCATGAAAAGGACTTTTCTGCATATGCCATCTTATTGAACAGCGAGAGGTTTTACTGTTTAATATTATTCAGTTTCTGTTAAATAAACAGTTTTTTCCACTTTTCTCCAAGGAAATTTTTTCCAAACCAGCTAGGGGAAAGGCTGCTTGAATTTGCTTTCTGGAGGGATCCCATTTGGAAGTTCTCTCCCAAATTTCCCCTAAAGCAGGGCAAATACAGTTATCCACTTTCTAGAGCCATGCATTTGCACCAATTTATTTTTTAAAAAAAAAAAAAAATCCACCCCTTATACACATATCTTCAACTTATTACCAAAACTGACATATCATCTAACTCTACAAACATATACATTATATACATACACATATATAGACATATATACAGACAAGAGCAGTGGTATTCAGAAAACAGTGATATTTACTCATGGTTCTCACCCAACAATCAGGTCTCCCTGAGGTACACATTGTGTTGTTCCATCTCTCTGCATTATCCACCATGTACAACCTGGTCCTTGAGCAAAGACAACCCCACGAATGGGTTTGTCTGTGCTCGAGGTAGAATTGACCCAAACTGTCTTCCCTAGCAGACCTCTGACATGTACCACTGGGACTTTGTCTCCGTCTACTACATGTAAAGACTCAGACTGGGCAGGACCTGCTCGGTTGGTAGAACCTCTGGTGTTGACTAACCAGGTGGCCTTTGCTAGATGTTGCTCCCAGTTTTTAAAAGATCCTCCACCCAGTGCCTTTAAGGTGGTTTTTAACAGTCCATTGTACCTCTCCACTTTCCCGGCTGCTGGTGCATGGTAAGGGATATGGTACACCCACTCAATGCCATGTTCCCTAGCCCAGCTGTTTATAAGACTGTTCTTGAAATGAGTCCCATTGTCTGACTCAATCCTCTCAGGGGTGCCATGCCTCCAAAGGACCTGCTTTTCAAGTCCCAGGATGGTGTTCCGGGCAGTGGCATGAGGCACAGGGTAGGTTTCCAACCATCCAGTGGTGGCTTCTACCATTGTGAGCACGTACCGCTTGCCTTGGCGGGTTTGGGGCAGTGTGATGTAGTCGATCTGCCAGGCTTCCCCATACTTATATTTGGACCAATGCTCACCGTACCATAGCTGCTTCAACCGCTTGGCCTGCTTGATCGTGGCACACATCTCACAGTCATGGATAACCTGGGAAATACTGTCCATGGTTAGATCCACCCCTCGGTCTTGTGCCCACTTATAGGTGGCATCTCTCCCCTGATGACCTGAGGCGTCATGGGCCCATCGAGCTAGGAACAACTCTCCCTCGTGTTGCCAATCTAAGTCTATCTTTGACACCTCTATCTTTGCAGCCTGATCCACCTGCTCGTTGCTTCGGTGCCCTTCATTAGCCCTACTCTTGGGGACATGGGCATCTACATGATGGACCCTCACAGACCGTTTCTCTACCCTGGTGGCGATGTCTTTCCACTCATCAGCAGCCCAGATTGGCTTTCCTCTGCTCTGCCAATTGGCCTTTTTCCATTTCTCCTGCCATCCGTATGAGCTGAGCTGCGGTTTTTCCTGAGTGACTGTGAAGAAAACATGAGGAGATGGGATGGAAAATCTTCTGCTGCTCTGGAAAAACGGGTGCTTGAATTGGAAGACAGCAGGACTCAGAGAGGAAGTTCCACCAAAAAGAAAGCAGCTCCAGTAGCCCATAGCCAAACTGCCAGATATGATGATGATGATGACACCACGTCTGATCCCCTTGAAGGACCCTCCAAAACATATACCCAGGGAAGGAAAGAAAACCAGGCTTAGAGGGGCCCTGCCTCTAGCCAGGTAGAGGCTAGGGAAAACCGTGTCTTTTGGACTGTGTGGATTCGTTGGCCTGGCACATCAGAACTACAAAAATATGAAGCCTTGGTTGACACTGGTGCACAGTGCACCCTAATCCCATCAAGATATGTAGGGGCAGAATCTGTTTCTATTGCTGGTGTGACAGAGGGATCACAGGACTTTTTTTAGTGGAAGCTGATGTGAGCCTGACTGGAAGTGAGTGGAAGAAACACCCCATTGTGACTGGCCTAGAGGCCCCATGCATTTTGGGCATAGACTTCCTCTGGAGCGGGTATTTTAAGGACCCAAAGGGATTCAGGTGGGCTTTTCGAATAGCTGCTGTGGAGGCAGAGGACATTAAGCAATTGAACACCTTGCCTGGACTATCAGAGAACCCATCTGCAGTAGGACTCCTGAAAGTGGAAGAACAGCGAGTACCAATTGCCACCTCGACGGTGCACCGCCGACAATATAGGACAAATCGAGATGCTGTGATCCCCATCCACAAGATGATCCGAGAACTGGAGAGCCAAGGGGTGGTCAGCAAAACCCACTCACCCTTCAACAGCCCCATCTGGCCTGTGCGTAAGTCTGACAGAGAATGGAGACTGACTGTGGACTATTGTGCATTGAATGAAGTGACTCCACCTCTGAGCGCTGCCGTGCCGGACATGCTGGAGCTCCAGTATGAGCTGGAGTCCAAGGCAGCGAAGTGGTATGCCACTATTGACATTGCCAATGCATTTTTCTCCATTCCCCTGGCAGCAGAATGCAGGCCTCAATTTGCCTTCACCTGGAGGGGAGTGCAGTACACCTGGAACCGACTGCCCCAGGGGTGGAAGCACAGCCCCACCATCTTCCATGGACTGATCCAGGCTGCCCTGGAAAAGGGTGAGGCTCCAGAACATCTGCAGTACATTGATGACATCATTGTGTGAGGGAATACAGCTGCAGAGGTCTTTGAGAAAGGAAAGAAAATCATCCAGATTCTGCTGGAAGCTGGTTTTGCCATCAAGAAGAGCAAAGTTTAGGATACCACTTTCCTGGTATTTCTTCTGGTAAGCTTCATCTATATGGTCTGCAGCAGCTCTTTTAGAGTGAGGGCTGAGATGTCCAGAGGAGCTGATGAGACCCCTTACCCAGGAGTAGACCCAGGTGTGGAAAATCCTGAGTGGTGTGGAGAATGGGAGAAAATGGGCCAGACCCTGAAGGAATTTTCTGATCCTAGCCTGGGACTTCCCTCAGGAGCAAATTCAGAACTCAGCTGAGGTGGGGAAATACCTGAAAGACAAGTGCCATAATGATTCTAAGGAGAAAAAGATCATTGCAATATGCTGGACCCTGGTGTATGCTTATCACACAGTGCTAGATACTGTAGGGCAGGCAGATAAATCAGCAGCTACCCCAGTCACTCAGGCTGCAGCCAAGCCAGCAGCCGAACCAGACAGTGAGCCTAAGCCAGCAGCCAAACCAGACAGTGAGCCTAAGCCAGTGTCTGTTGCTCCTGCCACGAGAGGCATGAAATTCAAAACCAAAACCGATCGGCCAGTATATGATGATAATGGTGATGTGGGGGAAGGACCCTCAAGACCAGCAACTGACCAAAAATCAGAAGACACTGGTGAACCTTTCTCCCTGAAAGACCTTCGTGGCCTGAGAAAAGATTACACTCGACGAGCTGATGAATCTATAATTAGTTGGTTAGTCCGTCTGTGGGACGCTGCAGGTGAAGCTACAGTTCTGGATGGCACTGAAGCGAGGCATCTGGGGTCCCTGTCACACGATCCGGTTATTGACCAGGAGATGATGAGGGGGGCTGACCCTTATAGTCTCTGGGAATGGGTCCTGAGAAGTGTGGCACAAAGATATCTGTGTGCAGATGATCTCTATATACAGCAAACTCGTTGGAAAACCATAGAACAAGGGATTCAATGCTTGAGAGAAACGGCAGTGGTAGAGATTGTCTTCGTGGATGACCTAAACACTAGAAATCCAGACTTGGTACTGTGTACATCCGTGATCTGGAGAAAACTTGTATGACTTGGCCCACAAGAATATGCTTCTGCTTTAGCAAAGATAAAGCAAAATGACAGGGAGGAGACTGTGCTTGATACAGTGAAGAAGCTCTGAGCACATGCAGATGCTGTGCATAGCCCCACATTGGGTGCCAATAACTGTATTTGCCCTGGTTTAGGGGAAATCTGTGAGAGAGCCTCTGAATGGGGTCCCTCCAGAAAGCAAATTCAAGCAGCCTAGCTGGTTCAGGAAAAGATTTCCTTGGAGAAAAGTGGAAAAAACTGTTTATTTAACAGAAACTGAATAATATTAAACAGTAAAACCTCTCACTGTTTGATGAGATGGCAAATCCAGAAAAGCCCTTTCCATGGGGTGTAGCTGGGCTCACTCAGGTTCTTATCAGTCCCTTCAGTGCTGGAAAGTGCCGAGGCCCAGGCCCCGGTGGGCCACAGGCGTGAGCTCCCGGGGTTTGGCTGGGTGTTCAGTCCAGAGCAGGTTTGCACAGATCCAAGGAAAAAGGGAAAAAAGCCAGTTCAGGGAACTTCCCTGCCTCAGCAAGCTCAAAGCTAACGAAGAGCAGAGGAGAGCTCTGTCCCGCTGTCTGTCCATGCTGCAGACACCACAGCCCAGGAGCAGGATGGGGGACAGTGAGGGCTCTTTCTGAACACAAACTGCGGCTTCTTCTTCCCCCCTTCACTCTCAGAGCCGGTCTTAGAGGTGCAGAACTTAATATGTCACATAAACACGGTGACTGGGGATACAAGCATCATAAAGTCACCCCAGGAAAATAAAACATAAATATAAATATATAAAAATAATTCTATTTTTTTTTCTCTCACTCTTTACCTTTCCTCCCATTAGTAGTGTAGTAGAGTTGACAAAATCAACTTTGGTTGTAGTGTGAATCATATCAAAACTGAGGAAATAAATTAAGATAGTCACTGTCAGATGTTTTGATAAGGCTTTCCATGTCGAATGACTAGAGACAATTAAACCAAATTGCTTCATTTTAATGGCTATCCTTTGTTAAACCTCACCTAAATGTGCAGTGGCAGTGTTTGGGGACTGATGTTTCATTATATTCGATTAGGCATGAGCTCGATAACAGCAAAATATATTTTAAAGAAAATGCTAAACTCTGATTATGACTGGTTTGCCTGACACTGATGAATAACATTCTACAGCATGGTTCTGCCTGGCCTGATATTAGCATAAGAACATTAGGCAAAACCCTGTTAGAATGCTAACATATATTTAAAAGCTACTAAGTTGAACTTCTTATGTACATACAAATACATCCACTTTACATCATCATCATCTGTAGCTATTTTTCCATTTGCCAAGGTAATGTGTTCATTTATATCTGGTTTGTGCAGCTTCAAGCCGTAAGTATTTTCAAGGTATTGTAGCTACTATATAAAAATGACAGGAAGTGGGATCAGTTTGCCTGGACACTGCTTGGCTTGGAACATGCTGTGCTCGGTGTTCTCTGAATAACTGGACATCAGCTCTCTTGTGAAAACTTCTGTAAGGTTCTAGATGACCAACTCTTCTTCACAGCCAGGCACTGCGTAGGAAGGACCCTCTACCCATCATTTTACATTGTTTCTGAATGGGTTCGTGTCCAAAGAATGGAAACAGATTGAGGAAAGCTGGTAGTGATTCATGAAGCTGATAATATTCAGATTTCCCCTGTCTGCAAAAAAATTTAGCTGGACTCAGATCCACTACATGAGTCAAAGACAGTTGTGTCCAAAATGTTATTTCTTAACTGAATTTATTGCTTATGGGGAAAAAGTACACCTTAAGCTCAAGAGGCTGTGTAAGCAATGCAAACTCCCTTGCATGAGAGAAACAGATTTCTGTTTTCCATATGCCTGTACTTTTCTCACTGGTATATCTAGACAGTGGAGGTAAACATGAAAGTAATATTGAATATGTTCATCCATTCTGTTAATGACTTTTCTGCTGACATAAAAGCCTTCCCCCTTACTTCTTCATGGTTCCTTTATGATCTGCTCAAGAAAAAATGGCTGGACTGTTGACAAGGCTTTATTTGGAACTACATTTTCAATGTACCAGGATATCTCACCTCAGTCTTGTAGAGGAAGTTATTCCTCAGTCAGGATTCTCATGAGTGTGTCTGGTTTTGTGACTTTTTATTCTGCATCTGTGCAGCTCCAGATGCAGTGGATTGTAGTAACCAAGCAGAGCATGAATCATGGTAGCAAGGCTCTGGTCCAAGAGGAAATGAAACAGATTTTTTGGCTTAAAGATGGAGGGAGGCATTTCTTGCCACTGATGTGCTCCTGTGCATTAGCTGGCCTGACGTACAGATGCTCCCTATTGGCTCATTAATGGGAAAAAGAGCACGTTCTGTTTCCTAATTAGCTCCCTGACATTTCTTCTCTTCATGCCAGCACCAGTTCTGGCCTGTTTGAGCCCAGTTCCAGGTGGCTGCTTGGTGTGTACATGAGCTCAGTGCAGTAATGGGTGATGTTTTTGGCTAAGAACCATGATTCTGATGCTTCCCTAATCTAGTGCTGAGCTCCTGGTACGGTCCATTGTGTCATGAAGTTCCCGAAGAATCAGAGTTACAGAATGGTCTGGGTTGAAGGGACCTGAAAGATCATCTGGGGATCCAACCCCTCCTGCCATGGACAACTTCCACTAGCCCAGGTTGCTCCAAGTCCCATCCAGCTTGACCTTGAACACTTTCAGGGATGGGTCAGCCACAACTTCTCTGAGAAACTTGGGTCAGTGCATCACCATCCTCATAGAAAACACACTCCCCCTAATATCTCATCAGAACCTTCTCTTTCAGTTTGAAGCCTTTCCCCTTGCCCTATCACCCCTTGGTGACCCATGACCCCTTGGCATGCCCTTGTAAATAGTCTCTCTCCATCTTTCTTCTGAGTTCCCTTCAGAACTGGAAGGCCACAATTAGGTCACTTCAAGGCTTTCTCTTCTCCAGGCTGAAAAATCCCCATTCTCTCAGCCTTTCCCCACAGGAGAGGAGCTCCCTCCCTCTGATCATCTTGGTGTCCCTCCTCTGCACTCTCTCCAGCAGCTCCATGTCCTTCCTGTGCTGGGGATGTTTTGTTGTAACTTATGGCAGTGAAGTCCTTCAGTCTGAGTAAACATGTATCACAAATAATGCATTTTTTTTTTCAGTGCATCCAAATTCTCTCTCTTTTTTTTTTTTTTTTTTTTTTTAATTCTGCTGCATATATGGAATTGTTAAATTTGTACAGAGCTTCCCCATAAAGATGTAGAGTTTTGAGAGCTAACCAGTTGGGAAAAAAAGAGAAATTATGTGCAGTAATTTCACCCAGTTACAGCAGTTAAAAGAGTGCTTTTGTGATTTTATACATATAAAGAATCTGATTCTGTATATGTAAAATCACAATCTATTATAATATGTCATAGCAGAATGAGCTTTTGTTGTATAATTGTTACCTATGTAAATATTTTTGTGCAAAAATTCTGAAGAGTTTAGAAATATGTCTGACCTCAGGTAGAAATAAAAGTTATTCTTATCCTTTGCAAAAAAAGACAGTATTAGCATCTTCTGCTATAATAAAATTGGATTGCTGCTGCATTTCAAGAGCTGCTGCTGGGAAGATCAAGCCAACCAAGAACTCTATGAGGAAAAGAGATAGTTCATACTACAGCTGTCCTCTGGCTTGGTGCACTTCTTCCCACTCACTTCCCTCAGAGTACAGCTCCTGTATGGCATATAACAGGAAAGAAAAAAAGAGAGATTGCTTGGGTTACATTCCCATTTACTCCCCTTATGTCACACCAGACACCAGGGACACACAGAGAAGCGATGCTTGAGAGAACTCAGATGTGGATAGGAAGGCAGCACTATGAAACAGCTTTTCTTTTGGCAACATAAAGCACAGTAGTCAACAGAGACTCGTGGAGTAGTTTAGGGACCGTGTCACTATTGTTCCACTTGTTGACACTCTTATACTGTGGGGGAGAATGGTGATTTGTTTCTTACAACATTATAATGTCTCCTATGAAGGCAGGCTGAGGGAATTGGGGCTGTTCAGCCTGAAGAAGGCTCTGGGAAGAACTTAGAGTCCCTTCTAGCACATGAAGTGGGTCTACACGATCACTGGATGTTTAGATTAATTATTGGAAAGTAATTCTTTACTATAAAGATGTTCAGGCACTGCAACAGGCTGCTCAGACAGATCATGAACTCCCCATCTCTGGAGGTGCTCAAGCCCATGTCGGATGGAACTCGGAGTAACCTGTTCTAGTGGAAGGTGTCCCTGTCCTTAAAGATATCTTTAAGGTCCCTTCAACCCAGACCATTCTATGACTGCATAATTTTTTCTCTGCAGGAAAAAGCTCTCAGCCTGCACACAGCTCACCAGGCAAAAAAAAAAAAAAAAAAAGTAGATATATGTACCACCCACTTCATATTTGTGCGATAATTTGATAGCAGGTCTCTAAAAAGCTTTTGTCAAAATACAAGGTCAACCTCCAGAGCTATCTGCCAGCACCTTTGATTCTGCTAATCATGCTGCAGATAAAGTACAGCTCTTAATCTACTCTACAAATGACTGTACTGAAGAACTGCAGTCACCCTCACTCTGCTGGGCCTCTTTTGTGGATCACCAGTGGCTTCAAATAATTTCAAAGCAAATAATATAAGAAGGAAAAATGCTTGACCTGTTATTTAAAGACCCAGAGAGCAGAAATTGTCAGGGTTCATTATAGATGGCCCAGTCCTAGTTCCATGAGAGGGCCAAAATTCCAGTAAATATGATGGAATACTAAGAAAGTCAATTCTACTGAACAAGAGACTCTGTTCTGACTGAGAGGCAACAGAGTCAAGAAATAGGAACTATGGGTGTCTGTGGACTGGTGCTATTGTGATAGCTTGAAGGAAAAGAGAGCAGGAAAGAGGAATTGTAGGGGGAAAGAGAGACTTACTAAATGAGAGAATGAAAGGATTCAAACCCTAGGCTGGCCAGGGGCTTTGCTGAAGAAACATAGAGGAAAACTGGAAAAAAAATATGCTGGAGAGAACAGGTATCTCTTGAAAACTGAATTAAAACTCTGAAGGCAGAGAAACCCTGACAAACCCTAAAAAGGAAACTGAAAGTGCATCAGAGAACAGTCTGTAGGGGTTTTCTAGCAGGAGCTGTACAGGTTGCATTCTAGAACACCATTAACTTCCCATTAAGCTTTTCCAGTTTTTCCAACACCTACCAAGCTTTACGAATGAAGAATGTTCTCTTTGGTTTAAATCACACATCCTCTAAACTGTGATGTTTTTTATGTCCTGATGTTAAAATTTGAAAGGCTTTTATTTCCAGCTGAGCAGCATCAGTGTTTCCAAAGATGTCCAATAGGAATAGAAGCATTCTTTATCTGTCACTACTCTTTGACAGATAATACACTTTTTATGATTTTTGAGGGTTTATTTTGCTCTTGCAAACAGCACCAGGCAGCACTGACCTGCAGCCCCTGGGAAAGAGCCATGCCAGAGCCTGGGTGTTTATGTCTAAATACAATCTCCATCAAACTAAACAATCCTTAAAAATGGGTCTGTGTTAAGACCAGGTGAGAGCCTTGGGTGGAAAGTCTGGATCCACAAGGGATCCATTTAAGGATCAAGTATTCATAGATTCAGCCCAGAAGAATCAGGGGTCCAGCATGCATAGCGTTCAAAAGCTCAGATATGCACCAGTAGTTCTTCAAGGAAAACATGTTTCTACAGCAATTACATTTCCATTTGCTCTCTGAGCCTGGTAGTTTGTATTACATTGGCTGCTGATTTGTGAGCATGTATTGCCAATCTCTGGTCACCTATGTGAGAGTGACAGTTGAGTACAGGAAATGACCCATAGTAATTTAATAAATTTTCACCATCACATGCAAAAATACTACCCATTTTTGATCACATCCGTGAAGCAATCTTCTCCATTCTTAGCGCGCCAATCTGAAAAAATACTTCAAGTTGTTTCAGAATTGCACAGCAAAACTTATTGAACTCAAGGTTTTATTACTTCCCAAATACCCACAGGGGCAACAACTTATCTGAGCAAGTTTAGCAGTGTATCAAGTGACCAAATTAGTTCCTAACAAAGTACAACGTTTTCTGAAGACTTACATTGAAAGTGAAATTGTTTTAAGGGTAAAAAATCCACCTCTGCACACCCCCCACAAACCAGCTTCTCTGTTAGCAGGTGACATTTCTAATCTATGCTCACTTTTTTATTGTCTTCACTGTTACCCATTCCAGCATATATTTTGGTTGTTAAACTGCAGTCTCCAATCTAAATGCTTACTGACATTTCATAATGCCTCATTGCTGTAGGTATTCGTGTTGCTGTCCACATCCTACCTTTGTTAATCCTTACCCAGTCACTGTAAAATAGATGCCCCTTTGCACTGTTGAAGTTTAAAATGACCTCACAATTGTTTTCAAATACTTGTGAAGAAAGGAATAATGGAAGATTGCCTGCCTGCCCTTTTCCAAAACTTTCTGTGGCAAGACTTAGGTCAAATTTACCAGTTGAGTCTTGAAATTGGATGTCAAATGGAGAAGTTGACAGACCATGAACTGCACAGTCTGACTTCAACTCTCTGTAATTTTATATATTTTCTCAGTGTGTAGGATGTCTTGTTCTTTTCTCTCCCTAACCCAAAATGACAGGTCTGCTACACATATTTATGCTAAGTGCCTTAATGGATTTAGACAATCCCTTCCTGACATTTAAGATGCAGCCACTAGATCTTGGAAATGGGTGCTGTTTATGGTTTGAGCTCTGTTTCTCTGTCTCTCTGCTGTTAACATTTCCATCTCTTCTATTGATTAACAGTGAGGGGCTTGAATGACACCAGGGCAGCGTCACAGCTGCACTGCCATGGAGACTGCTTTCATACTCCCTTGTCTCTCCCTCAAGGCTCTGAAAAGAAGAGAGAGACACATGTTTATATAGTCATTAACCCAATATTTACTTTCAGTTATTTTGCAATCAGACTTTCCTGCAGGTTACTCTCTGTCCCACCTGTCTCTCCTTGTATTCTCACAACACTCTGGTGTTTCTTCCTGGTACAAAGGGTCCAGTGACTGAAACAAGAGACCTGGAGAATCTAAGGAAGTGCTGCCAAGTGCTGCCAGCACCCATTGCTGCTATCCACTTTCTTTGCTCATGATATCCCTAAGTGATTGTCAGGATGAGACATTGGTGGTTGGGTTCTTATTCCCCAGGACGGAGACTGATGAGAGAGAAGCTGTTTTCTCATCTTCAGGCTTAGTTGTTTGTTCTTTCCTTATCTATATTACACATATACAGAGCACAAGGAGCTACATACACTAAGATAGAAAGGTGCAAAATGGAGAACAAAGAATCTCTCCAAGGTCTTTTATATGTCTATTTGTCCAATAATCAAATGCCAAGTAAGTTATTTTTTTTAGTGGCCCAATGACCTGACAGCTGTATGCTGCACTGTGGATTTCTTTATCCAATCACTCATTATTATCCAAAAATCATTAGAAGAAGAAGAAGATGAAGGAAGAAGGAGAAAGGGACAATGCCCTAAACCCTCTGTATTGTCTCTCATTCTCTAATATAGCTTAAACCCTAAACTCTAACTCTCTCACCCAGTGACTTAAGAACACTCCATCTACTTACACACTCGCATTCCCAGTTTTTCTGTTTAAAAGCTGTTTCCATGGTGTTATGCTAAACTTGGTGCTTTCTTGGGTGTCAGAGCCAGGCACCACAGATAAGGGCTTATTTTCTGGGCTTCTGACCCCAAAAAGTGATCAAGAGAAGAGGCTAGTGGATAATTGCAGTTTAGCATGCAGCTGATCCCACCACACCTGTAGTGGTTCCTAACACCCCTGGGTAGGAACTGTGAGAGAATGCCCAACAAGGTGATGATACTTGGCCTGGCAGAAACTCTCTGATGCAGAGAGGTCTGAACTCCGAAAAGCACCTGCTTTAGCGCATCTCAAACCCGTGCCTGCACTTGCACCTGCCAAAAAAAGTGTAGGAAAGGCACTGGGTGGCGTGGGAGGTGTGGCTGCAGGTTTATATTGGACAGGTGTTGATGTGAGGGCTCCATATGTTACCTTGCTGCCCAGCAAATGAGATGCCTTGCAGCATCTTCCTGCACCTGAGGTTTGCAGGCAGATGGCCTGATGGCACTGCAAGGCACTGTTGACAGCATTTGTCCTTTCCCAGTCATCAAGACTAGAGCAAGGACACAGTTTGATCCACAACACTCAGAGTCCTCCACGTCTGCATCCATTGAATTTCACTGGTTTAAGTTACTGTCCTCAGAAGTAGCTAAATCAGGAATTAATTTTTAGATTAATAATAATAATTAATCTCCTTTTAGATTTATGAATATTTCTTAAGGAAAATATTATCACAACACCTAGAAATTCAATTATACATATTAAGATTCTCTAATATTTAAAACTTACACATTGACTGTTCAGTCTTGTAATTTAACACTTCTGAAGTGAAAATAGATGGAAGTGAAAGTAAGCATTGGTGAAAATAAAGGTGTTTACAACATTTCTACAAAAATAATTTGCTTTACTTGTAATAGAATGATGATGTAAATTACTGAAACAATGGTTAGAGCAGTGTGCATAACAAATGTGTAATAGAGGTATATGGAAAATGTGGACTTTTGTTAGCAGAGAGATAATAGAATAAAACCTTTTTCAATGACCTTCCTTTTTCAGTAATTCTTTGCTTTCCATTTTGCATCAAGGACAATGAAACAGATGAAAAACACTGTGTAGCAAAGATGCCAAGTCCTAAGGGTAGTTGAGAGAAGCCTTGCAGAATCTGTGGGTTTCACAGTGAGGTTGCCGTGTCAAACATTTTGATTTGGTGCATTGTTAAGAGTGTTTGTGAAGACTCACACTAATCAGCAAGCTAACAGGATTCCAGCAAAATTTCCAATGGGGTGTGATATTGTTTGGAAGGAGATTTTATAAATTATTGTACAGAAATCTGACCATTTCATCAGGACTTATGGAAAGTACACTCTTAAAGTACTGACACCACAGGAGAAGGAGCTCATGGATATGTCAGTGTGTCCTTTGGTAAAATATCCTGATACAGCTGCTCTTACTGCCCACTGTATTAACAGGAATATTTTTAGCAGGAGATCTTCACATCCAATCATTTCCCCTCCCCATCCACCACTGTTCTACATCATCTACATCACTGTTATACATCACTGTGATAAAACTTGGGAAATGGAGAAGACTTGGAGAAATATGCTCTGTTTCCCAGGTTTGGCTCATAGCCATTTCACCACAGCATTATTGATGAGGACAGGCTTTAGAAGGAGAATATTAGAAACAATGAAGAATTAAGAGTAATGGCCATAGGATATTCCAAAAGAATTACTTTAACACCTTTTCCCCCCTCAGCTGTAAATGTAAAACAACCTGTTTTTGTTGTTAAAGCATCCCTCAAAATATACTGGACTCAGTCAGAAATAGCAGCGAGAAGAATATATTCAGATCTGGTAGGGTATGTATCAATGTATTCTAAAGACCTCAAAAAATAATGTGGAAACGGGTATCTTCCAAGTTCTTGTTGAAACAAGAAAACCAGATGCACACCACATTAAAATGAGGGTGAATTCTCTCATCTATATCCAAAAAAATGTTGAATGAAAAAGTGACTTAGAAAAAAACACACTGGTATGTGCAGCAGACTTTTACAATCTCTGCATCCTTCTGCAGGCTGCATAATTATTCTGTAGAGTAGCCAGCAACCATTTGCAAAAGTGACATTTCTCCCTATGAAGTTCATTCCTGGAAAAGACATGATAAGAAAATTCGGCCTTCTGTTATTTTTGTAGGCCTATCTTTTAGTTTAAAAATGGAGATTAGGACCGAGCTCTCACTGTGTGCTGCTATATGTAGTAAAAAATGATGATAGGTACACGTGTCATGGATCAGGTCCAGTTATACTATATACTTCTAAAAAGAATATCCTTGACATTCATCAGGACTCGAACATGAGGGCCCAGAGACAGCTTGGACTGAAAGTGATGTTCCCTGGGAGAAACTTTCTGAACTTTTGGGTTGGCCAGAGTGAGACAGCTGCAGACTAAAGGGCTGTCACTACGACTTGTATGATGATTCTCAGGCTTGCATTTGCAAGCAAGATGACTGAGAAATGTGGTAACAAGGGAGACTAGAATGGGATTCCAACAGTGAGAAATGTAGGTCAGACAAGGGGATTGGTCTGCAAGAAAATCAGTGTCTCACAAAATGAAATAGGAGAAGAAACGTTGAGACAAAACAAGATTTCAAGAAGATGGCTGACTTTCCACAAAGATTTCTGACAACTAAATGAAGACGGGCTGTAAGCTTTCAAGGAAAACCTTGAAAGTGATGCATGCCTTGTGTGCACTTGTGTGCACTGCCTAAGCAGTGCAGATGTGAAACTGATTAATCTGATCCTAAAGCACCCATCTGTGGTTATATTGATTGCTTTCCACAGCCTTTCTACAGACCAGGACTTCACTCAATGGCACAAGTATGTGCATACCCAGCTCACAGACCTGTATCAATTGTGGCTAAACACAGAGCCATGAACCCCACTCTTGTGTATGTAATAAGATCCTGTTATAAAATCAACTTCTACAGGCATGTTGCAAACTCCTTGTCATGCACGCTGCAAAGAAGAACAGGCAATATATGCCAGATCGTTGGAATTTCCTCATACGAGAATACATTTAGTTCTTTACTGTCCATCTGTCCACTGCACTGGGGTGGCCTCACCTCAAGTCCTAGAGGCAGTTTTGGGCACCACAATATAAAAAAGGCATTAAGCTGTCAGAGAATATCCAAAGGAGGCCATGAGGGTGGTGAAAGGCCTTGAGGTGAAGCCATATGAGGAGTGACTGAGGGCTTTTGGTCTGTTCAGCCTGGAGGAGACTGAGGGGAGACCCCACTGGGGTCTGCAACTTCTCTGTGGTAAAGGGAAGATGAGGGGCAGGCCCTGATCTCTCCTCTGGAGTGACCAGTGACAGGACCCAAGGGAATGGCTTAAAGTACTGCCAGGGGAGTTTTAGGCTGGGCATCAGGAAAATGTTTTTCTCCCAGAGGGTGTTTGGGCCCTGGAACAGGCTCTCAAAGGTAGTGGTCACAGCACCAGCCTGGCAGAGTGCAAGGAGCATTGGGACAACATTCTCAGGCACATCATATGACTTGTGGGGTCTCCTGTACAGGGCCAGGAGTTGGACTGAATGATCCTGGTGTGTGCCTTCCAACTCAGATTTTTCTATGATTCTCTGAATAAAGTGTGTCTCATCCAGGGATCCAGACTGTCCTCTGTGTTCAGTGGAGCTCATCCTTCCATCTGCCATTTATTGAGTTCAAGCTTTCTCTTGCTTCTTCTCTGACACATCACTTTTCCTGGGTAAAGACAGACATAAGAGGATGACTATTTGCACACACATGCTCCTCTGTGTGTCATGTGTGTAGTTTGTACAAATTAGTGGCTTTGTTTTCTAGGGTGCTTAATAACAGCAGCTGGATGAAAACTTTCAAGTGTCCAATTAGTTTGAAAATCAAGTCACCCATTTGTGTTGCTAAGTAAGATTTCAGGCCTTCTATTTTGAAATATTCACAATTCCTTTCAAATGCCACTGAAAGAGAATAGTGTGAGTGTGTTCTAATGGATGTAGGTGTTTTACTGTAGTCCCCAGTGCACTAGATCAGTGCAGGAAACAGCCCAGTGCCTTCAAAATACACAGAAAAGTGGAGTAGACTTCATGATCCAGATGTTTGGCTTCAGGTGTCAGTCTGTTCAGGATTTATATCAAGCCCAATGAAATTATATTAGTTCATCCAAGTAGTGTCTGCTCATTCATGTCTTATGGAAGTATTGGATTTTCATGCATTTTACTGAGTTGGCATCTGACCAAGACATCTCATGGGTGAAACAGGAACTGAGTTCTCTCAGAGCACTTAAGCTGAACTCTTTGCATACAAAACACTTAGATTTACTTTCTTTCATAATTTGCTACCTCTGGCATTCACGTGGGCCTGTGAAATTCAAGTGTGTTAGGTTAATCTCAGCCAATTTATTTTTGTCTGGTTCTGCCCTGAGCAAATGCTGACATTAGATATAACAATAACACACAGTGCTGTGCCTCCAACAGAGGGTAAACACAATCTGTGTAATTCATTTATGAGGAATCATAATGAGAAGTTACCCAATATCAGCGAAATCCAGGTCAGGACAATTTCAAGGTCCTGCAATGTTCCAATATTACAGCAGATACTTTTGCACACAATATTGATAAAGACCAATAATTTAAAATTGCATGACAATTCTCTTATTTATCTTATGGTACTTCATTGCAGGAGTAGACCCACAGAAAATCCTTCTGTCAAAGGGCAAGTAAAAATCTCAGAATCTTGCCTTTTGTTGTAAAATTTTAAAAGTTACTTAGCTGGTGGAGTATATATGTACTGGTACTGAAAAGGAAATGTTTTCAGATGGCAATGCTTTTCAGCTTTCTGATACAGCAGCTCTTAAGGAATATCTCTGAGGGATTCATAAAAGGACAGTAAAGTTATTGTGAATATTGTTCTGTCTTTAGGAGAACCACGCATTTACGAAAGCTTGACAGTTACAAAAAAAAAGCACTTGTATTTGTATCCTGACCTGGCACAAAAATTATGCATGAATTATAGGTGTGTGTGGGACAAACATAAATTTAACCAATGAATTGTGTCTATTTGGTGACAAATGGATTTCCAGACTAAACAAACACACATGGACAGTGCATAAACATGTGTAACACCCTGTCAGATTCTGTGATAATGGGTTGCATTATCACGACAATGAGTCCTTCAGTCCCAGGCTCAGAGAGTTAACTGCAGAAAACCTTATTCAGTCCTTCCTCGGGCAAAATTCCATTTTCTCAGCAGGAGTTTGTCTGGGTAAAGAGTTTGGGATTTGACAGGCAATTTTTATGAGTTATATAGGAAAACTAGCTGAAATAGCAATCTTTCCAGCCCTTCCTAAACCACCCACTGTGGTTTAATATATTTTTTTTCCCAAGCACCTGGATGATCTTCTATAATCCCTCCAAGTCCTTAATACCACTTTTACAATTATATCTTCTAATAAATGATGGAAATTTCTTTCATTTTACCGTCTCGACCAGGTGCCTTAATGAGCTCTGCAGGGGAGTTCACACAAGTTACAACAGGAGCTGGAAGCACAACCACTGCTCTCGGCACAGAGCAGCTGCTTACGGATGGTTTGTGGTGAAGAACCACTCCCAGGATCTGAGGAGATTGCACGTCCAGGGCAGGGTTATTCCAGGTAGAACATTGTCCCTGTTCTTTCATGTCTCCCTCAATATGCCTTGCCTGCCTGCCTGCCTCCTCAGTAAGGATGGGAAGGGGGCATAGACACTTCATCTGCTGTTGGTGGGGCTGAGATGCCTGAATATGTGATCTGTACTGAAAACCTGTTTTAGAAATGATAGACTGAGTAGGAGATTGTCTTTTGCATAGTTTTCTACTGCCTACTATAAGGGACAGAAGACAGTTTCGTTCCTAGAATATGCCTGCATGTTTTCATGAGGTGTTTTCTTATTAAGGGGTTTAAGGGTATTTTAGTCTAGAAACATATGTACAATTTTATTCCAGTTTGAAAAAAAAAGCTTTCTTCTTTTATCATGAAAATCATGGTGTAATATTTTTAATACTGAACCTTCAAAGTGCTGAATATGTTCTCCTATTCTGTGGCTACTGCAATACATCACGTCTTCTGAAGACATAGTTTTATTCTCAATTAAATATTTGCTTTTATATTGTTGTGTGCATGGAAAAACTGAACCATGGTCTGATGTGTAGTCTGTGGTTCAGGTATTTTGTATTTAGAAGTTCCTAACAACAGTATAGAAGAGAATGCTTAATGCAGTTAATTTCTGTACTGCTTTATTCCAAGAAGTTACTGTGGTATAAAACGTCACTTTTTATTTGGAACAACTGACAATCCAGTGCAAGACATATTTACTGCCTGTGGCAATAGGGAGAGCAGTGCAGGCAGGTATCTTTTCCAACATCTGCTTGGCATGGAGCTTGGTGCTTCTGTCTGGCTTGATGAAGGGACTGTGTGATCTTACCTGACTGTTACAGACTGTATCAGCTTGCTAATACTTTTATTGCTTCCTCTCCTGAAAAGCTTAGCTTTTTTATAATGGGTATACACATTGGTCTTCTGCATAATGGATACATCATCTATTGTACAATAGACATACACAGGAATGTCTATGAAAATTCCTTGTAAACTTGCCTTGGTGAGCCCTTTATTTTATGGACAGAAGCAGGAAGGGTCATAACAGCAAAAACTTCCCACATTTTTGTTTAGAAGCATAAGCTTATACAATTTTTACAAAACATGGGAGATAACATGGATGATAACATGGGGGATTACAAAACATGGAGCATAACTGAGAGTTGTGTCAAAACTATGGCCACAACAAAGGCCACAAGAAGTCAGGGAGCACAATGTACTGGCTCACCCTCAAGTTTGCCACCACTTGGAGCTTTCTCCCAGGGGAATGCACCCCCATCTCCAAGACAGAATGCCTGTTTTCCAGATATGTACCTGGCAGCAACATATTTTCAAGTTTTTCCTTGCTCTGTCTTCTCTGGTGGAAAGGAGAGAAGCAAGACTAAATATTAGTACTGCTTGTTCTGCTGGTAATAATATTGTGAGGAATCAATACATTTACAGGGCTGCTTTTCCCCGACTCCCTGACAACCAAGAGCATTAGTATTAGGGTGAAAAGTTACAAGAAGTCCTGGAACAAGGCTGCTCAATTTAGTTCATTTTTCTGCTTTTATATTACTCTTTTTTCATCATACTTTTATCTGGATCTTTTGGGAGAAAATTAAGGGACCTTTGCCTGGACTCTGTGGCTGTTTTACTAAGGGAGTAATTTTTACAGCTATACCCTATGAGTTCATGCTTTCTATCTGAAGGATCCTTGGGAAATTTCTCACTTTGATCCTGTTTGAACAATTAACTTTTACTGTGATATTATCTTTATCTGGCATTCCCCATCTCTTAAGCATGTCTGGGAAATCAGTGTGATAGAGACCAGTGATTGCACCATATATTAAATTGGGAATGTGAGGAGTATCTCAGAGATGAAAGAACAGACCCATGATCCCCATAGTTAGATTCTGTACCTCTGCTTTACTCCCAGTGAACAGCTGCAGTGCAATGGCAGTGCCATCACATGGAAGTGCAATCTTGCATAGTGGCCTCTGAGCTGCTGCACTTTTGGAAAGAGCTTTTTCTTTTTTGATCTTTTCTTTGTAGTTTTCTCAGCTTTGATTCTGAGGTTCTGTGATGGCTTTGGCTGGTGTAGAGTTAGTTTTCTTCCCAGTGGCAGGTGTGGGGCTGTGTTTTGTATTTGTGCTGAACACAGGGCTGATGATTCAGAGATGTTTTTGTTATTGCTGAACAGGGATTGCACAGAGCCAAGGCCTTTCATGCTTTTCACACTGCCATGCTGGGGAAAGGGCTGGGGGTGCCTGGGAGGGGACACAGCCAGAACAGGTGACCCCAAATTGACCAAAGGGATATTCCAGCCCATGTGGCATCAGGCTCAGTGTATAAAGTGGGGAGAAGAAGGAGGAAGTGGGGGGGTGTTTGGAGTGATGGGGTTTGTCTTCTGAAGTGACATAAGTATGATGGGGCCCTGCTCTCCTGGGGATGACTGAAACTCTGCCCAGCCACAGGAAGCAGTGAATTCATTCCTTGTTTTCTTTTGCTTGTATGTGTGGCTTTTGCTTTCCCTATTAAACTGTCTATATCTCAACCCATGATTTTTGTAGCTTTTGCCTTTCTGATTCTCTTCCCAGTCCTGCTCATGAGGGAGCATCTCTGTGGGGCTTGGCTGCTGGCTGGGGTGAAACCACAACAAAACAAATCTGAGAGGTGAAAAAAGCCCCATATGGTTGTCACTGGAAATGTGATTCATTATTTGCAGTTGTGTTCTTGGACATCCGCATTAGGGCAGGACCCAAAACAAGACTTTCTACCAGCATCTGAATTCCCTTAATGCAATTGCCCCCCCTGTAAAGCTGAATCAAAATTGTTCCCTAAGGCCGTATCCCTGTCACACCTAGGATTCCTCTGGTAAGGATCCAGTTCCTCACAAGTCCAGTTGACACTAAACAAAGATTTAGCAGCAATGGACAGTCTTGTTGACAATATCAGTAGTAATACAGAGAAAACTGAACACCTGAATGCTTTGGCTAAATGAGAGCTGAAGCTTATTGCTGCCTGGGGAACTGTTTCTTCCTGGGGATTTAGAGGTATGCTGCTTCTCCTTCGGGGATGGGTGCTAGACAGCACATTTCACAATCACTCATTTACCTGTCTTCAAGATATTTAGGCTAGCTCTGCACCCTAGTTCTGTTAAATTTACGCCAAGCTGAGACCTTCATGGTCCTGTCACTCCATTTTCTTGAACACCATGTACATTTTGATTACTGAGGCTCCATCTGAAACACTGGCTGAACTGATCTATTCTGACCTATGTTTGCCAACTAACAAAGCACAAAGTCTCTCTCTACAAATATCTTTATTAGGTCAAATTATTGATAAAAAGCTTTGTTCAGAATGCATGACTTCTGATAAGCCTAGCTTTCTGGCCTGGTTTGAGGGAGTGAAGACTGTTTTTTAATTCAGCAAGAGGCAAGCATTCATATCTTCGCTGTTTCTCACTAGTCTTGTGCTCCTGAAAGCCACATTTTTCTTATGTAAAATTTTTCTCAAAGGGGAGAAACCCCCAATAGTTATGGTACCACAAACTAACATTAAATATAACTGTTCCATGGAAGTTCAGACACTGATTTTTGATGCCTTTTAATAGAGGGAAAGAAAAAGGACAGAAATAGCAGAATTTATGCAAGAATGTAGATGTCAGCAACTGTGTGTCACTGTATGATGGAAGATTGGCAAAAATACACTCCAAATGGTCTCTTCTTCCCTTGTTTGTGTTCCAGTAATAGTGAAATGATCCAGAACTCCCTTACAGATGTCAGCTTCTTTTACACAGGGTTATAAAATTAGCTTCAAGTGGAGAATATAAGGGATGTTCTTATGGATGTGTGGAGTTGCTTATAAATTCTTTACTGAGATTCATGATTTAAAAAGTTCCACATATAAAGTAAGGAATGATTGAAGCTGAGTAAGAAAGAGCTGGCAGTTCTGCAGTGCATGAAAACTTAAAGCCTAACAGGGTATCCTCCAGCAATGATTCGTGACAGCCATGCTGTCGTGCTGGATTCAAGGCTCTGTTGCTTTAACAAAAAGGTCAGTGTAATATGGCATGTGCCCTTTCTGGAAATCAAATACACAGAAGTTTTTGTAGCAGAGGGAAAACAGACTGGAAGAGAAGAATGCTGCTTGATCAGCCTTGCATGAAGACCCTCCTTTCCTAGGTCATCTGTTCTCTGTCTCTCCCTACACTCATATATTCAAGATTCCCTATATGTTTAATCTCAGCTTTTTTAATACCAGTGCTTTTCACTATTAAGTAGTTAATATTAACATGCAGTCAGACCTAAGTGCTGGTGAAATTACATTATTAGGGGTGCAGGGTACTGAGGGTGTACTACAGAGTAGCACCTCTCTCAGTTACATTTCTCCCCTCTGCATCCAGCTCCACAGTTCCCGGTACAAGGAAGACACAGACCTGTTTGAGCAGCTCCAGAGAAGGGACACAGAGATCATCAGAGCTCTGAAAAGACTCTGCTTTGAAGACAGGCTGTGACAGTGGCTTGTTCAGCCTGGAGAAGGGAACACGCTGGAAAGACACTAATGTGCTTTTTGAAAACATTGAGGGGCATATAAGAAAGACAGAAAAATGTTTTACCAGGGAGCCAAGGCATAGGGACAGGACAAGGGTGATGGTTTTAGTCTAAAAGAGGGTAGATTTATTTTAGATATGAGTGAGAAATTTTTTACTATGAGGTTGATGAGGCACTGTCACAGGTTTCCCAGAGAAGCTGTGGATGCCCCATCCATGGGAAGTGTGAGGCAAGGCTGAATGGGCTGTTAAGCAATCTGGTCTGGATGAAGGTGTCCTTGCCCATGAAAGGGGTATTAGACTAGACTTTAGACGTTTCTTCCAACACAAACTGTTCTGTGACTCTATGGCAGAAATACATGAAAAAAACTAGCATGTAAATGACATTTTTTGTGCCCTCAGAGCAGTTTAACAAGAAAAAGTACATTTTAATTCTTAGAACTCTCTTTGCATCATACTAGGGCAAAGCATTCACTGAACTTTTTTTTTTTCATGCAAATATAAGGTGGTTTAATTCTGCTGGTATTAATCCCTTTGGGAACAATGAGATCCTGTTCGTTTCATCTCTGACTGATTCTGCTAATACAGTAGAGAAAGAAGGTCTCTGTTATTTTAATTTCTTCCCATTAACATTATTTTAGATCTTCTTGAAATGATAAATCTGTCTGAATTTTAATACACATTATTCTATGTTTGTTGAGGAGATTCAGATCTGACAGAGACATTCAAATCCCTTCCTAGAGAGAAAGGCTAAAGAGTAAAATATTTCACTTTTAAAAGTAAAGCCAGTTTGTTGTAAATTACTTGATGGTCTATAATAACACTACTGATTAGATCTTACTATTCAGGTATATGTTTTTATCATTTTTGGTTTTAAGCATACTTAGTTTTCCCCCATGAAAAACTAGCTTAGTGAACCAGGAACTCAATCTTCATCTTTCTTGGGGAATGTTTTTAATTTTACTGCGAACACTAAAAATAAAATCCTACCCCATAGCAACCCACGACAGTAAACATAATGACCCAGGAGAAACTAGGAGTGCTTATGATTCCATTTCTGAAATCCAGTCAGATCCACCAGCCATTACTCAATATTTTACCCTGTTTTAATGTTTTACTCATGGTTCAGTGTTTCTTCCCTTTGCCAGTTCCCCCTTCCTTCCATAAATACTGTGCTAAAAGGCTAAATTGCTGCTAATGCTGCAAAGACAAATCCATACAAACACAAAAAGACCTGTCACAACAGATTTCAAATAGCAATTTTTAAAAAATCCTGTAAAATGTCCATTATGTAATGACCAAATACCACATTTTAGATTCAACCTTCATGCTCCTAAGTCAGAGTGAGATAAATGATCAGATTCTGTGTTGCGGTGTGATTTTGGCTCTCAGTCTCAGATAGCAGATAGAGATTACTGTACATCAAAGTACATTGTATAACAAGGCTGCCACTGAATTGGAATGAGAACAAGCTTCCATGCTTTATTAATGTTGCTCCTGAAACTAAAATAGAAGTATAAAATCCAGATTCTACCCCAAGTGCTCAGTTTGCCCTGGCAAGCAATACACCAGAAGGGCTTCTCAGCCTATGGGGTCAATGGAGGAATATTTAAACTTCAGCCCATTCTTCTACAGAGAATATTGCAGTGGCAGCATGAGGATGTTTTGTCTTTCCCACAGACCATGGTGTAGCTGGGGGCTGGAGGCTGCAGATGGCTTTTGTAGCTGTTGGCCTTCAGGTAGCAGTTTTCCTATGTATGTATTTCATCTACTTTATTTAATACAGCTAGGGCTGAGTCAGAATTTGTCTTGCAGGTGAGAATGCCACACATTCCACTTCCAGCATGTGACATTTGTGGCATTGCAGCACAGCCTGGAACTAAGTTTGTCACAGCCCGTGGCAGCCCTCAGACTGGGTACAGGCAGCTACAGCCGCTGTGTTCATGTGTGTAAGATAAAGTTTACCATAAAACCCCAAACATGCTACAGGGACAGCTGCAGCTAAATACTGAACAAAACCAGTTTCCACTTTCAACTGCACTTGCACAAAACTTCCTCTCTTTCCCAGGATTTGCCAGGCTGTATCTGGAACCAGAATCTGATCCCAAGACTTGCTCTGTGGAAGTTTTCCACCTTAGGGCAGGAGCAGACACTATTTCTGTTACTTGCTAGTTACAATCCAGTGACATTCATACCAAGTGCAGTTGTGCTACTTCAGCTGGCAAAAGCAGGACGTGTTGTGTTTTTACAGTTTTCACTACTGAGTTTACAACTGAGAATTGTTTTGTCAAGCTAAGCACAGCAGAGGCATAGATAAGAAACTGTAAAAACTTGACTAAAGAAATCAGTCTCCAAAAATTACTTTAAATACTTTATTTTTATGCTCAGGATTGTCAGAAAAAAATATACAGGTGGGTCAAATCCTTGTCCCACTGGAATAAACTGCTGGTTTGCTAATAAAAAAGCACCTGTGACTTTTATTAAGACAACTTTATCAATATTTACTTGATAAAGCTGTACATTGGAGAAATTTTCAAGGCATGCAACACTCCTTTCTTCCTTCCATGAAGCCAGCTAGCCTAGCAGCTGTTTTAGTGATTCTTTCTAGATAAGATCTGGCAAGATGAAAGTAGCACTAAGTGCATCAAGAAGAATAATAAAAGCAAATGTACAACAGCTTGCCAGAAAAGCTGTGCAGCCAAACAATATGCTAGCTTGAAAATTCTTTGCAAATATTACAAAATTTTGTCCACTAAGGCAAGGAACATGAAACCAAAATGATTCTGCAGAAGTAGAAATTATCACCTTTTATAAACAGAAGTGTTAAAGCAGAGTGGCTGTTTTTTTTTTAAAAAAACCCATGGTGGGGTTTTTAAAATTTTTGTAAAGCTTTGAAAACATTGACTTTTTTTGGGAATTATGACAGGGAACTGAAGAAAAATAAAAGTTCCACTATGTTGCTGTAGACCTCTGCAATGTGTTTGATTTCCCAGATTTATAATGAGAATTTTTTAACATGACCTTGTGTTTCCATTTGAAATATGTAAACTATTTGTCTTTTTGCATCTTTTCAGCAAAAAAAATGTCCTCATTAATGAGTGCAGTGATTGCAATTGCTGCAACCTTACTGTGCAATCAAATGTATAATAGTGGTGGCTGTTATTACTCATGGAGAACAGCAGTTATTACAATTCACATTTCATGTCATATGAAACAAAAATGTTTATTAATTGATGTTAAACACCAGTACTCTCTAGCACTCCTTTATCAGTCCAGTTGAGAATTATGTACTCCTAATATTCTGAAGCAAATGCTTCTATCCAGTTTGGATCCAGCAGTTCCAGTGCAGAAAGCCATCAGGATCAGAGCACAGGCAGCATCAGCCACAGGCAGCTCTCCTGCATGTCTGGCAGCCTCATGAGACAAGAAGCTGACAGTAGACTTTGGACATCTGGACATCATTTCTGTTTAGAAAAACAGTAAACTTTCTGGAGCATCTCTCTGTATAACAGACATCATTCTTCCGGTATTTGAAATGTGCCTCTTCATCTGGACTTTTTGCCAAAGAGTCTCCTGAATAGTTGTTTGCCTCAGAAAGAGAACTGATTCTAACCATTAAACACAAAAATCATATTCAAGCAGAGAGTTTCATCCTTTATTGAACACAGATGGTAATTTTCCTAGGGGCAATACTAACACTGAGATAAAATCCTCACTCATATACAATCTCTTCTACATTATATCAATTACTGGGATTCATCAGCAGTCTGGCCTCCTGATGGAAAATATTAAGTTCTTACGAGTAATGCTTCAGCTTAGGCACTTGATGTCTCAGGAAGATATTTTGTTCTTCCAAGAGAATTTAAAGAAAGGAAACTCAAGAAGTTTAAGCAGGAGCCTAGCAACAGTACCCTCATATATGCTACTGCTCTCATTAAGCTTGTCTTGGGCTTAATTGCTAACCCAAATAACACTGCCTTTTAGACAATTCAAGCATTTTCAAACAGCTACAAGTAATTAATTTGGCTGCATGAGATTGACTTATATCATGTGGACACTTTTAAGATTTTGGAAGAGCAGTGAATGTATAAAAGAGGTTCCTAAGACCAATCAATTACAATTATTAGTACAGTACCACAAACAGATGGTCAAAGTCCAACCCTCACTGGCACCTAGACTGGAATAGCCCTGATGGGGCATTAAAATAATGGGGATCTTCTGGGTAGGAAAGGTTGATATAAAGTAAATAGCTGTGTGCTGGACCTTTTGTCCAGAAGGATCCTGTTAGACAGGGTCAAAAGCTTTACTGAAATCCAGAAAGATGTCATCAACTGCTTTGTCTTGATCAGCTAGGTGGGTTACCTTGTTATGAAAAGAAATAAGGTTGGATAAGCAGGAATTCCCTGTCATGAAGATGTGCTGGCTGTGACCAGTGTCTGCATTGTCCTTCAAGTGTTTTTTTAATACCTCCCCAAATATTCTCCATAATTTTGCACTGAAGTGAGGCTGGCAGGCCTGCATTTTCCAGGGTCCTTCTTCTTGTCCTGCTTGAAAACTGGGCATTGTTTGCCAGACTACAGAGAATGTAGCTGTAGTTTTCAACTCTAAAATACAATATGTATATATTTTGCTTACCATTTCCTCATATTTATAGGATGAATGGACGTGCTACAAGAATATCCCTTTTTGGAATATAACTCTGCTGATGCTGGGGTGGGATACTGGGATGCAACATATGAATACCATATATACTCTGTGAGCATGAGTTTGGGATGGCTGTAAAATGGGCAGTGGACATATGATCACCTAATACTGTTTTTTGTTAAAAACTTTCAGTCTTTGCTCTCAACCTACTCCATGTGTCTCAGAAAGTGCAAACTGCAACCTATTGTCCTGTACAGAAAATACAGACTCAGCAGTGGGAGCTACCTGTAGTGTTTCCATAAGGACAGTCTTTTCTCATGGATTCAGTAACTCTCTGTCTAGACAAGGTGACACTGAGAATATGCTGAATATGTATTTATACCAACATTTTAGCTGTCTTCAGTGAGAGACACTCAGTTCCCGAGCGGTTCTGGCAGCAAGGCCGCCCCACAACACAGAAGCAGAGTGTTGTCACCACAAGTGGCTGTAAAACTCTTCTCTGGCTTTTCCCAACACCTGCTGGGAGCCTGTTTGCCATCAGACCTTGTCCTTGAATTGATTCTGAACAGCTCTGTATTTCTCTGTCACTTAGTGCCAGCTAGAAGGTTGATGCCTCTCTTCCAGAAGAACATCTAAATGCTAATTTGAAATGGCTTAGGGAGTACCTGCTTGTATCATGAGCAGGAATGGGAAAGGATCCCTGACTAGATGCTCTTCCACTGTGAAATATGGATTCACCAGTTTGAATGAAAAATGCTGAAAATGCATTCCTTTTATTGCACAAATGAAGTCATGTGGCACTCTTGATCTCCACAGCCTCAGTTGCTCCACTGTCCCTGTAGTAATGCTCCAAGGGGTCTCCTCTCACAGGGAGGTGTACATTGCTGGGGTGCTTTCTTCTGTTTCCCCGGGATCCAACCAGCAGGTCTGAATCACAGCTAATGCCTTCCTCAGCTTCTTGCTAAGACCTGCTGACCTGGATCAGTCTCAGACCCATCAGTTCTCCACAGGAACTGTGAAATTGATTTCTGCCCTTGAGAAATCCCTCTGCACCTGAGCAGCCCACAGGTGGTGCTGGCCCCTTACTCAGTTCAACCAGAAATCAGTTTGAAGTTCCTTCATGCCCATCTATAAATGTGTGTGCTCTGAGCAAGGAACGCTTTTTAACTCGGTGTCCCAGGAAGGATCTCCAGATTCTCATGCAAAGTGTGATGACTTTCTGAGGTGCTTTTACTCTTTTACTCACTTCTTTTCTCTTGCCTCTCTTCCTTTCACCCTGTCTTCTGCACACCTGGTTGCTAAAACCAGACACACATAAACACAGATATGTTTAATGCTGTCTAGACAAGCACCCTATTAGGCTGGGCTGGGGCAGCCGTTGCCATAGCAACGAACAAATATGGTTTTGTAGCTGAAAATGAGGTGGCAGGAGATTCATATTTTCTTCACAATACAGTGGCAATGTCAGTAAAGTAAAATTTAAAAATTAAATTTTTTATAAGTAAAATTGCAGCATGAGAAAACAACTCTGTGTTAACTATTAGCAAAAGAGTAATAAACAGGAAGCGATGTGCTGCTTAAGGACTAGATTCTTCTATTCATTATGAAGGTGAAAAACTGGATTTTGAAGTAGCCTCAAAATTGCTCCTGAATGCAATGAAGGTCACAAACATTTGCAGTATTTCAGTTTTTGTTTGGTATAAAGCATAACTTTATACCTTACAGTGCTTTAACTTTAACATTTGAAGGTCACACTGAAGTTTTAGCTCAACAGGTGGAAGTTTTCCAGTGTTAGAGGGGCCCAGACAATTTTTCCTAGCTTTTGCAACGTTTCTCCCTGAAGCAGCATTGCCAGGGAATTGCTGAGGCAGGCTAAGGGACAAACCACAAGATTTTTCTCACTGCTACAAAGATTCAATAGAAAAAAACTTTCTCTTTTTCACGGTATTGCATAACACAAAGTCAAAACCACTTCACACTTCATTTACTGGGCATAGTGATTTTAGGTCTGATGTTAGACATGATGATCTTGGAGGTGTTTTCCAGCCTTAATGTTCTGTGATTCTGTGATTAAGGTTGGAAAAGACACTGAAGATCATCAGTTCTGACCATTAACCTAGCACTCCAAATCCCCTGTTAAACCATATCTCTAATTACCACATCTACACGTGTTCTTGAGCACTTCCAGAGACAGTGCTCACTTCCAGCCCCCTGGGAGGAACTTCTCTGGTTAGCCAGGACTGCTGGAGAATACTGGAAAGTGGCTCGGAGGCACTTGCACCACTCAGTACCACTGGGTGTGCTGAAGGGGAGCAGCGGGTCACTGGCTGTTTCCTCCCTGGATTACAGGGCACTCTCTTATTTCCAAAGAGAACCAGGGCCAGCACCTACATGTGCACTTCAACTGCTTGTGGAATATTCCATCTGCCTCTTCATCCTGGCTGGGCAGTCTACAGCAGACCCCTGGGTTATCTGCCTTGGCTTTTCCCCTAATCCTCACCCATAAGAATTCATTACCTTAATCATTACCACCATAAAGCTCTGGGCAGTCAGAGCACCCCCCACTGCCTCTGCTCCTTGCCTGTCCCCTCTGAAGGGTTTGCAGCCAGCCCCTGCAGCACTCTGACCACCTGAGTTACCCCACTACAGATCTCCTGCACAGCTTTTGCTGTTTCCATTTGCGGGCTGCCAAGAGGAAAGGGAAATGTCCTTAAATCAGCAGCACATCATGACAGCTCTCACTCCCCAGCTGCCCCTGCCACGGTGGGACACGGCCCTGCTGCTCTGCTGCAGCCCCTCCATGGCCCACACCCCCTCCTGCTCCATGCATGGTGGCATGGGGCCCATTATAAACCCTTTTCTGTTGCAGAGGAAGCCAAGAACAATGCTCACATGGCATATTTCCTCTTAAAAAATGGTTTTATTTTCTTCTGACGTTCTTTAGATATGTTTAATTGAAAAATATTGCAACAGAATTGTGCTCAGAGGTAATAAAGCAAGGAAGTGACATTTCAGATGGTATTATGGCAAAATTGAGTCCTTTTTCCCTTATCCCTTTTGCATAGTTTTTATATCAGACTATTAGATACAGCTAAGCTATATATTTTAATGTATGTGTTAATGTACACAAGCCTGTGATCTGTAAGATGTGGAGAAAATGTTTTCCTTATAGAACAAGCTGAAACAAATATTAAATTATCACATTTTTTTCTCAGTCCCAAAATTTTCATCCATAGAATGTAACTTTTCTCTATTTCAAAGACAGGCAAATGTGGGCTCAAAGATTTCTGTGAGCAAAAATACACACAGAAGCCCAGATGTCTTAAACTTTTCTTGCAGAGGTGTTTGCTTGAGTGAAATACTGTTTGTTTACTTCAAAAGGAGGTGAATAGGCTGACAAGTTCTAGAAGGCTCACTTCAAAAGGGGAATAACAGGGGTTATAAATCATCTGAAAACTTCAGGGAACAGACTGACAAACAGACTGGGCTGGACCATTTATTCATAATTTCCTAAAAATATTTTCTAGCTAAAAGATTATAAATTAGGAAAAATAGTGAAGATGCTTATTGGTACAAATGGATATAACCCCACTATTTTCTCAGTCACATATCTAGTTTCATTAATGTTTGGTTGCTGACTCGGGCGAATAGCCTTGTAAATTATGGTTTGACTTGATGATCTTAGAGAGCTTTTCCAACCTTAATAATTTTATGATTCCAAGATTCCATTAGAGATTACTTTTTATTAGATTAGAGTGAGCTGTGTGGAAAGTAGGGTATCTGATGTTAGCACAGACAGCATTTTTGTCAGCATACCCTAAATCAGGTTCCTAAGAAGTACAACTTGTATTCCTGTAAGAACTTTTGCAAGAAGATGGCTGAATGTGTGAAGCTCTTCTGTTGCCATAGCACTGCTGGTGAGGTGTGAGTGTTTTCCTGGGCTCCTTACCAAGGAAATGACCTGGCTAAGGCTTGCTGCTTTGGCCCACATCTCAAAACTGGATATGCAGAAAGAACTGAGACTCAGCTGTCCTGTTCAGACACACTGCAGCATGGTTAGGCCAAGTGGGAAATTAAGGACATTTTTTTCAGGAGTATGTAGATAAAATATTGTTAGTGTTACTACTAAACTGTAAAAGCACAGGTAGGTAACTTCATAATGTATGTCCCACTTGTAGCTACTTACTCTCTGGAGTAACAACACTGAGCTTTTCCAAAAACATATTTAGCCTTGTATAAACAGCTCTGAAAATCGTCTTTCTGCTCCTCTTTTTTAGAGGTAACCAAAGCTATTTGTTGTTGCTCATTTAGCACAATTTGAGTTTTTATACTTCATCTAGACAAGGTCCAGAAAGATCAGTTCTCTCTTCTGACTTTAAAACCAGAGTCAGACTCTTCTGCAGTGTGATGGTTTTGTTGTTGAGCTCCACAGTCTTAGAACAACACAAATAACTGAAGGTCCTCAAGTTGACTAAAAATGTCTACAAATCACACAGCTTGCAGATAACATGAGTTAGAATTAACTGAGTGATAAAATTTATGGCATGCTGTAATCTTGCTTTGCAAAATATTTTTTTCATTTTTCAGCTGATAGAAGTGTGAGTACCCCTGCTGCTGCTACACTGGAATTATGATTCCAACACTGCTGGTTTAATTTGTCCATTGTGAAATGTAAAATGATGTCTTAGGGCTGAGTAAACAATCAAATAAGAAGTTCCTGTACACTTAGTGATATATGGGAAGAGGATCAAAGACAATGGACATGAGTTGAAGTGTGGGGTTCAGACTGGATTAAAGAAAAAAGTTTCCCTATGGGGACAGTCAGTCAGTGGCAGAGCTTATGCAAAGGCTGGGTAGCTTCTGTCTTTGCAGAGTTTCAAGCCTTGACTGTAAAAAGCCCTTTGCAAACCTGTCTGACCTCAGATGCTGACCCTTCTTTCAGCAGAAGAAGGGAATAAAGATCTCCTGATGTCCTTCCCAGGCTGAATAATTTGGCACTTACGTGATCAGATACAAAAACAGTAAGAGGGGTTGCCATAATTCCATAGATACAGAAAGAATCATCTCCTACCAGCAAACACATCCTCTCACCCTTCCAGGCTGGCAAGATGAATGTTTAATTGGAGATGCCTCCCACCGTGCCCTGATGGACAAGTTATGAAGGTTCAATCCAAATACGAAGTAAAGCAGTTTTCAGGGCATGAACATTCTGTCATGAGCAGACACACAATGTCCTTGTGAGTACAAGCATGCCTTGGTCATCATTCTACAGACCAGAAACATGAAGGCAAGGTTTTGAAGAGATCAAAACTTGCATAAAGTCAGACCTTGTTGAAACTTGGACTTGTGAATTATATCTTGGAGGCAGAAACACACACCACCAAATTTAAGGAGTGGAGAAAGCCAGAAGTTCACTCCAGGCAAGAGGTTAACTGCTCTGGTAAACACTGTCTGAAGCCTTCAGGTCTTTTCAAAACCAAATAAATGGTGAAACAGATTGGAGTTCAATGAGCCAGAGCTGCAGAAATTCACCAAGGTGACCCTTTCTGGATAAGGCAGTCACTTGGCTCATAAATACCATGAAGTACTGAGAACCACCACGGTTACCTTCAAATTCAAGGTGCTTTTACTCTTGTAGTAAAATCCTTCAAGCCACTCTGAGATAAGAATAATGAGCCATTCATTAGCTGGGCACAGAGATACCACTCCACCTTTCAGGTTGCAGGACTTCCACTGTACATAGTGTGAATTTGAGCTAAGCAAATGTGTGAACAGCGTGAATTTGCAGCTGAGCACCTGCCGTTCTCAGGCAGCTGGAGGGGCAGACATCTCAAATTGTTTTGCTGGAGGCCATTTTGCTAAAGGCTTCATTAAAAGCTCCAGCTTTCAGTTTAGCTGATGCTGAATCAAGCTGCATCATGGGTGTCACTATAATGAAAAGCCCTGTAGGACAAACCCCCCAATGCTTTTCTCACAGCCATATATTTAAATGCAGATTAAATGAGGAATGTGAGGGATGCATAAATCAGACTGTGATAAATCAGTCTGTATGAACTTTGATGTGCTTTGGTAACAATATGCTCATATCATGTCTTATCTTATATGATTGCTACCTGCAAGGAGAAAAATCAGATGGAAAATCTGAGTTCAGTTAATTTCTTTAAAAAGAAAACTATTAAGATATTCTTTACTTCTTTTTTCTTCAGATGTGCAATATCGCAAATAAAAATTGACATTTGGTTGGGTTTTTTTATTATTTGGTTGATTTTTTAAGTACAATTTTGCAACTTTTAAAAGTATTAGTCAGAAATTCTGAGCAATCCTAAAAAGAACTTGTCTCTCATAAAAATAATAACTATACTGTTATTACTTTAAAGCTGATCTTAAAAAATACACAGATTGCAACTAATTTTTAATTTGGGATCTAAATGAAATAAATTGTAATTTTACTATTGCAGTAGGTTTGAAGTTTTAAAGTTCCTTATAAATCTGTGACTTAACACGCTATTTCTCTTGGTCATCCTGAAGTTGTTTAATATGGTTGTTAAACACATAAAATGATATTTTAATTTATACAGTCTATCTTTAAATTGCTGCTGTGTGGGAGTACAAATTCTGAACTTCACCATTAGCAATTTACAGGGCAAGAGAGTATGATATGCCTTTACTACACAATCAAGCATCAGAATCTGAACAGTTACAGAAAGCATTTATTTAGAAAACATACAACAGTATGTATTCTCTGCTTAATTTAGAGTTTGAAACCAATCACTTTATTGTGATAATATAATATTTCATGATATGTAGTGAAAAAGAAAAGAGGAACAAGACAGTCAGGATACATATTGAAAGATAATGCAAAAGCAAAAGGCACAGGGTTACATGTCCCTCCATACAGCTGACAATGTCACAGCACTGACCTGAAGGGACTTTCTCAATTTATCTGCAGTGATTTTTAGTCCACCACCTTGTTACTGTGTCAGGAAATGAGAATGCCAGTTATCCCTGAGTGCAAGCACTGGGTGAAATAATATCAATTATGAACTAAGCTGATCAACTAAGTCTTTCACACACAGTGATTAACCTTGTGTCAGATGATAGTCTGGATAGATTCAAGAAGAGTAACCTACTGAAGACCTCCATAACCTATAATTAAATATTGCACTTTGCTGCTTGGTTGATTTTTTTTCTTCTTTCTCTCTTTCTTTAACTTCCTTGCCTTTTAAATGTCCTTTTAATTTTTTTTAAATATTTTTTTAATTTCTTTTTTCCCCAGGAGCAAGGAATTTGCTTTGAAGGATGTCTTTTTTGCCTTAGATAAAACATGACCAAATGCAGATGAGCACTTAATTTCTTCTAGGCCAAGAAAAAGGACACATGTGTGTGTCGGGAGCACAGGTGCAATCTCCTGTGATTCTGTCTGTGCCCACTCTCTATGGTGCTGTCACTAGGTGCCACAGGAAAGATCCTTGCACCCTCCCTGCAGGTGTTTATATACATTGGTGAGATACCAAACTGAGGTTCCTTCCACAGGAAACAGCTCTCCATGAACTTGTCCAGCAGGAGTCCATCCCACAGGCAGCAGTTCTCTGCCACATGGGTCACCCTTCCACAAGGCGCAGTCCTTCAGGCACAGCCTGCTCCAGATTAGGTCCCTTGTGGGGTCACAAGTCCTACCAGAAAACCTTGCTCCAGCATGGAATCCTCTCTCCACAGGTCTGCTGCTCCCTGCCAGGGGTCTCCTCTGGCACAGGTTTCCCACAGGTTGGCAACCCTCTCTCAGGCATCTCCTGCCTGGGCTCCTCCAGGGGCTGCAGGGGCACGGGGGTTTCACCACAGCCTTCACCGTGGGCTGCGGAGGAATCTCGGCCCTGCCCCTCCTTCTCCCCTGCCCTGGGTGTCTGCAGAGCAGTTCCTCTCATGTGCCCTCATCCCTCTCTTCTCTGGCTGCAATTACATCTGCACAGTAACTTTTATTTTTCTTCTTATTAAATATGTTATCACAGAATTTATCACACTGCTGATGGGTTGAGCCTTAACCAGCGACAAGCCCATCCTGGAGCCAGCCGGCACTGGCTCTGCCAAACGTGGAGGAAGCTTCCAGCATCTTCTCACAGAAATCACCCCTGTATCTCCCCTACTACCAAAACCTGGCCATACAAACCCTCCTAGCTTAAGAGCTTGTCCTGCTCTGCACAATCCTTCGAGGAGAGGCTGGTGACAGCCATGGCCATTGCCTCTGGCAGCTCTCTGCTGCTACAGGTCCCTGTGTGCTGGCTCTGCACTTCAGTGGCAGAATAGGAATCAAGAAGGAGCCTTTAGACAACCCAGGAAAATCCTCAACAAAGAACTTCCATTCTTAATTGCCAGCTTCTATCTCTATGGTTCTGCCTTTGTTTTTTTAAAATACCAATTATGATTAAAGCCAGGCATTCACAAAACCAGAAGGAAAGCACAGCTTCATGGTGTCCACAGCCACACTGAAAAGTCTGCAGTCTTGGAGGAGATTAATCATCTTGGAGGAGATTAATAATTATTTTTCATGACAAGCCTGATGCTGACTACTCTACCCTTGTTCTTGATTCTCATGTGCAGTCTGTGACCCAAGATGCATTTCCCCAAGAAATGTTGGAAGTAGATTTGAAAATATGTTTTTAAGATTTAGTAGTTTGAACAGAAATATGTTTTTCATTTGAGAGAAAGTAAAATATTTTTTATTTTTTTTGTTTTTTAAGGGCTTAGTTTCCAAAACTGTTTCATATTAGTTGTTCATAAAAATAACACTCAGAATAACTTTAAAATTCTGGAACTCTTCACTAGTTCTCTGAGTACACATTTTTGCAAATGATGAAAACTCTGTAACTCTGTGATCATAGAGTATTCACAAGTACATAACATTAGTCAAACATGCTTTGTATGAATGACTGAGTGGGGCCAAAGGAGGAAATTTAACATCATTAACACAGATCATTTAACTTGAATCTTTCTTACTGCTTGTCAAATATTATTCCACAGTTCTGAGTCTGTTCCTTTGCATTTCTGCCCCAAGCACTCTTATAAATGTATTTGGGCTGGGTTTTTTAAAGGCAGAATTTCCCCTCAGCTGTGTAAGTTTTTTATAGTGGTAATCAACAAACTGTGAGCACTCATCATAGACCTCTAGATTTGCTTCTAGAACAGCCCTACAGAATGGTAAACCACACTTGTGGGCTAAAAAGGGAACACCAAGAGGACAATCATGAACAAAGCTCTTTTTTAACAGTGTCAGAAACAAACCAAGAAAGCTTCCACCAGAAGCCACTTAAAATGCATTACTAACTTCCTAACAGCGAGCAGCCATTGCCATCTGTAGAGGTGAGTGCACTCTGGATTGTAATGTGCAGCTGCCCAGTCCTCCATCTGCACATGGTTTGAATGCTTCAGCTGCAGCTGTTCAAGAAGGGGAAGTTCTACATTTAAGAAGAACTAATCACAGTCGCCCTGGACTTAAAAAAAAAATAATTAAAAAAGTGCCATTAAAAGCAGGGCAGTAGATTGAAGGAAGCAGACACTGTATGTTTATGCTGTGTTATAACCTAAGAATAAAAAAACTGATTGTGGAATTTTGGTCCAAAAACAAAACTCCATTGAACCCAAATTAGGTTGGGATGACAATGACCATGCAAGAAAAGCATGTCTGAAATTTTACATGGAGTATCTGACAGGTATCAGGTGGGGTTACTACCTCTGCAGGCAAGAGCTGGATTTTCATTAATCAGTGTAAGATACAACATAACTGAACTAATCAATCTGCTAAATCTAGGAAGGAGTCTGTAATTTGGAACTCTTTTTAATTTTATTTTTTTTTTAAAAGCACAATTTCTTTTTTATGACATGCTGGAATTGCTGAATCACAGGCTTCAGCAAAATGGTAAAATACAAAGTGTTCTGTGAAAACACATACACACACACACACACACACACACATCTTTAAGAAAGAAGCTCTGTTCACCAACTTTTAGCTTTTCCTTCTAACTTTAATTTTTTACTCCCTGTTCTTTGGCCAGTTAATAAAATAAGTTAATAAAATAAAATAAAATAAATAAAATAAAATAAAATAAAATAAAATAAAATAAGTTAATAAAATAAAATAAGGAGTTATTGGGTGAAGGATAATGGACTGAAGCTTAGTCTCTTCCAAATGAATGGGAGATGTGTTGTTGGTGAACAGAGTCACGACCTTTTTCAGATATACCCTGCAGACAGAAAGAGGAAGAGTAAATGATGATACAATTTGTGAGAGACACCACAGTGCAATGCTTTTAAAAAAACGGAAAAAAAAAGAGAATTTTGAGGCAAGGAGATTTTGACCAAGTCTTTCCGTAGTGAGGAATTTAGAAGTCATTTTGGTTAAAGGTAAAGTTTTGGGGTTTTTTTGGTTTTAAGCCTATAATGCTAGCCAAAAAATTGCAATTACTTCCATACCCATCACTTCGACAACTTCATATTTTCTTGTTACTTGTCCTGAAACACTCTAAAGGAAATGTTATAGCTTATTATACATGATTAAGGGATCCCTCAGCTGTGGCAATTTAACTTTTTCCCTGGATATAGCTGGGTATATTAACTGATTATTTTCCCCTTTATATGTTCCCCAAACACAAATATTTGTCTTCCTGTCTGACCCAAATTCTGTTCCTTTTATGATTACTTTCAAGAACCCTGCTGTGTCGAGGTCTGGATGAAGAAATTAAAGGGATATTTGCTTTCTAATACAATCACATTTGTAACATAGTGTGCCCAGATCATCAACACTTTCAGCATCACAGGCAGTGTGAATCTGAGCGGCTTTGTACTTTCATCTAGAATGAATTTTCCTTGATTGAATTTTTTTACTTACATTGTGGTGAAAAAAATCATCAGAATACAGACATTTGAAAATAAACTGACAGAACTGATTTAAATCAAACTGCTATCTTCTACGCCTTCTTTTCCAGAACTGGTAAACTAGCAACAATTGATCCTCTGGTCTTGCACCCCAGACAAATTAAATTTAACCTTAAACTCTGCTTGATAGCCAAATTTCAGTTTGACTTAAATTCATGAAGTGTTGACTAAGGTAATGTTGCAGGTTCTCACTAAATTGCTGAGAATAATTGAATTCATGGCCCATAATAGAAAAACTGTAGTGTGCATTTTTAATTAAACAAATTCTCATGAATTTAAATTAAGCACACTGCATTCAGTTAATTGACTTGAATTGAAAAGCTTGTCTCTTGAACCATTGCTTGGAACAGCAATTAACACATCTGTGCAGTCACTAGTGTGAGTAAATGCTAAGTTGCCCTTACACTCATATCTCTTAAACATCCCAGGCATGGCAGCATTGCAAGTATATATAAATATATATATATAAATCAGAATGAAATTCACAACATCTGTCAATGTAATTAATGTCTCATGTTGGTTTAGGCAAAGTACACACATGTGCTACCTGCTTTGTGTGTAATTTTGGTTGGTAGTTATAAACAACAAATTCTTTGATCTGTATTTTAACTTTTCTTCTGAAGTTTGATAATGTCTAAGACTTTCTCCCCTGTCTGTTCTACATCACTCTCTCTCCAGGGAACACATGCCAATTTTTTATCCCAGTTGGCAGAACTAGCACTCCCCAGTCACTCTTAGTCAGAATTAAATGTTTTCTCACTGTTTTCCACACCAAAGTACCGGAGTCTGCAAGGAGTTTAGCCCACACTGTACTTTCCCCCCAAGTTTCTGAATATTTCTGTCTTGTTCAAGTAATTTATCATAGTTTCCTTTCAAGAAAATTAGGCATTGTCCCATGCTCCAGGGAACTTCAGCTAATGGTGTCCCTGTGACACTCAGGCACCAGAGTGGCAATTCCACAGAACAAAGCAAGCCAAGTTCTTGAGAATGACCACCCTTTATGGCCCTCAGAGAACTCAGGAGATTCCCTGTTCCTTGCATGCAGATATTGCTTTAAATATTCCACCAATCAGGCAGCACAGCTTGAAGAACCTGCTTAGTTTACAGAAAAATACAAGGTCAAGGTCAAGCCAAGTCCTCAACATTCAGTTACGCAATCGTTAGTTAATATGCAAGTTTCTTCAAAATATAATTTACTGGCTGTAGATAGGCCTTTTGATCTACTAGTGCTTAGTATTTTGGTGTAAATATTTGTATTATTGGAGCTGATACCAAATACGTCAGTGTTCCAGAACTAACATGCACATGCTCTGAAAAGTGAAATTAGACCAACAGGTTCTAGGTTTAGTTACATGATTCACTAATTCAGATAATTGTCCATGTCTATGTTCTGGGCCTGACTCCACAAAAGAAGCCCTAAATTCATGTAAAACCTATTGGAACCCTGATTAGAGAATCATTATTCTGTTTTACTATAACATAAGAATTAGTAGATTATCAATTGACTTGTGATATAAAATGAGACATAGCAATTTTTTCCATATAGTAAAAATTGAAAAAAAATTTAAGAGCTGGTGATCAACAGACCACAATTAAATTAGGATGCAGGAAGAGCATATGCAGGCTAAGAGTACCCAGTAAGCAAGACAATATAGCCACTTTTTTCTGCTTCTTGTTTTGTGAGTCCAAAGAAGGTCATTACCTGAAATCTTAGGCACCTACTGGTATTGTGGCTGCTGTTTTCCAAGTGAACAGCTGCAAAGCTGGACATCATGAACTAGTACTGACTGGGACAAAATATGGTCAGAACCAGCATCTTTTCCTTCCCTTCAACAGCAGCTTTTTGAGCCATTTACTGTTGCTTGTGGAGCTCTACTCCACTCTGTCTCAGGACAGAAATTTTCTCAGTTTTTTCCCTCTAAAGACCCTGAATCATAGTATTTTTTCTCCTTTAATACTCTTAAATTATTTTTCTGTCTGGTCTATGGGAAAAACTCACTTTATTGCAGTCCATAACAAAGTTCCCTTGAATTTTAGTGGACATGGAATTTCACTTCAACTTGTATATACTTAACCTTTGCAGGGTACTTGACTCTATACATGTAGGCAGCTTCACTGTATTCACAGACACTAATCTAACTGTACAGGCCTTGCCACAATTTCCCTTCCTCTGCTATATTATTTAAGTGTTCTACATATTTCAGATCACATCTTCTTGTGAAGTGTCCAGTGTCAGTCAACACTGCAGAGGAACTACAACAGGTTAAACCAAGAATTTGTTCTGGAAGTGTGAAGAACTTCAGGTTGTTAAATGTGAACAATGTGTTTGCATGGCAGCTGATGTGTGGTCCTTCCATCCAAGCTGTCCTCTGATGGAGTACTGGTAAAAAATCCTGAACATTTGGTTTATTTAATGACAAGCTAATCTTATTTGGAGGTTTTCCAGAACACTTGGTTTCTTTTATTATTTATGCATAGCTCACTTTGTTTAGTAATAAAAAATAAATGAAAATAAAACTCTTGTGAATTTGGAGATTGTGCATGAAAAACTAACCCACTGAATCCAGCTTCCAGAAAACTAAGCTGAAAATACAACCCACAGTTTGTGTCTTCTTAAAACGTGAGCTAATGGACCATCTTCCCCTCTCACTTCCATCTTGTTGACACAAAAAATATCACACACAATTTCTCATATCTAGTTTATAATCCACATTTCCCCCTCTATGGTTTTTAAAATCTTTCAAAGTACTTTTATGCAATTTCTTTCTCAAATTTATTTGTTGATGGCTAGAATTTAAGAATAGGAATAGCACAAGTAACTGGAGAATTTGAAAGAAAGGAAAGCTGCCAATATATGTTCTATCTTTACACCCAGTAAAGATAGAACAGTGGTTTCTTTCTGGTGCTTTTTAGGCCTTATCCACAAAAGTAATAGAGTGATGCAGATACTGTTAATGGAAATTGCATATTCACAAAAGCCACAGGCAAATATAACTGAATTTTGGGGTTTGGATGAAAGAGTTTTGTGCATGATCTGGCTCCAGTTGCTGAGGTATCACCTTCACCCAGAATCCTCTGCACCTTCTAACCTTCCTTCTTCAGGTGCTCCAGGCAAATCAAAACCAATTCATCACAGAACTAGGCAGATTTCAACCACCTCTAGCAGGCCTGAGTCTGATGGGTTTCTAGACCAGAGTCTTGCCAGTGTTGTGTGCTGTGCCCAGTGTTGGAATTGGATGGCTGAAGGACAGAAATGAGAAGACTGGGAATTGCAGCCCACAGTTTCTCTGGCTCCTGTCAGAATTGGAAAGGACAACTTCAGAGTGATTTTCTGGTGTCTGTTTTAGGTCTATTCATTGCAAGCCATGGAGTTTTCTCACCTGGTCTATAACAGTAAATTTTTGTTCTGCTGCTTTTACTTTTCCTCAGCTGCAATGACCTGTTCTGCTCTGCCCACTTTGCAGGCCCATTTTAGGTTATTTGTATAACAGTAATACTTTGTAGGTCAGGACTCTCTCCATTTTAGGGATTATAAATCAGAACAAAGATAGAAATAAAGAGAAAAGGAATCAAAAGGCATTGTGACAGATGAGAGGTAGTAAAAGGAACAAACTTTTTCTCCCTCTCTATAATTGACTGCAGAACAAAGTCAGACTTGTTTCAGTAACCACAGGGTGTAACAATCAAGCTTGAGGTTTAACCTGTTTTCCTGAGGACAGCAGGACAATCTACCTGAGTGTCACATTTGTAATAATGAAGTTTTAGAGGAGTGATTAAAGATTAAAAGAGCATTGGAATGTTGGTACTGGACTCCCAGACAGGCTGAAGGCCAGAACTGCAGGTGCAAAGACATTTAAGAGCATTTTAGAAAGGGCAATACTTCTCCCTAATAGGCTGCTCACCTATTGGGTGTTTCTCAGCACCCTAATGCTCTTGCCACTTTGACAAAGACCTAATACAAAAAACTTACTTTTTGGCTAATAATTTCAGTAAAGTGGTTTTTTTTTTGGGGTTTTTTTTTTCAAAGATACTTTAGTTCAATATTAGCAGTTTGCTTGAACTGGTTCTTAACCTATCTCAGTTTCTACCTCATTGTCTGGGTAGGCTTCTCTATTCCTAAATTTGGAAGCATAATTGCATTTCCAAAACCCTTCCTGCTTCACAGTGGGGCCAAACTGCCTCCTTCTGTTCTCCTATGCAGGCTCTTGCCCTCTGACTCCTCTTAACAGCTAAACCTTTGCTTCCAGTTTCCATCAGAGCTGCTGAGGGAAGCTGGCTAAGAAAAAGGAAACTGCAGACACTATAGCTAAACTGGAGGGTGCAGGCTTGCAGCAGGTCCTAGCAACATGGGTTGCTACAGGCTGCAAACAGGTACAACTTTTCACATACTGTCACACACAAACAAAAGCAGGTTTCTTACCCATGCTACAAAACCAGATCACTGGAAAGAAAATGAAAGCTAAAAGGGCTCAGAGGGATGTTCACAGCTATCCACAATGATTCTTGGTGGTTCCAGAAGGAATTCCAGAAGGAATTTTAGGATGTGCATAGGTTCTCAAATGGGCTGCAGAGGATGGACTGCAAACAGACTGTGGAAACTGGGCACATGTGGTTTTGAGGTAGCAGGGAATGGAGAAATACATGACAGCTCTAGCTGGGAGTTTGTATGTCTCTTCTCCACAGCTTTTCAGGAAATGATCTGCAGAGGGTCCAGGTGATTGGATTGCAAGTTAAATTAGGATCTAGGTGATGAAAAAATTTAAGTTAAGCTGTATTAGAAATTTTGTATTCTGCTACTTATTGATTGCAATAAATCTTCTGCTATGAGAGTCATAATATAGAAAGTTATCTTTATTCTGCTGAGAATAAAAACCTTCAATTGCAACTATGACCTAGTGCAACCATTACTCTGCCAAAGTTCCCTAAAAGAATCTGCTCATCCCCCTCCTCTGTGTTAAAGGACAGCATTGTCCACTTCAGCCTCTTGGGGGCTTCACCAGCACAAACTTCCCACCTTCCACAGTCAGGTCTTTGGTGTCTAAGTTTATTCCAAGGTGCTTAATCTCTACAAGTGGCAAATCCCTGACATTTCACGAGGTAGGGCGTGTGTTCTACAAGCTAGAAGATGCACCAAAGCCAAAGAGAGCCCCTTACTCATACCTGGGCATGCGCCACGAGGGCTTGCTACCTGTACTGTACTCATATTTGTTATTCAGGAAAAAAAACCCTAAACAATCAAATCACTCTTTCAAGATAAAGTTCAAACTTTCAAGCTCAGATGTGTTTCAGTTTTAACAGCTTATGGGTGAAATTTGTGGAGGAGGTAGGCAGCTGAACAGACATGAGCAATAGTAACTGTATTTTTGAGATAAATGATCTGATCCTTAATTCACTGAACTTAGAGTTATTATCACAGCTTACCAGGGGTAAATATCAGGGGCGGCATATGTCACATATTTTTCCCTTCCAGCTGCTGAATTTTCCTGAAGCTGGCAGGCCCACAAAGCATTCCCAGAGATGTAGTAGCTGTTCAGGAAGGTGCAGAGACATGCTAGTCAACTGCTTGCACTCAACAAATGGAAATCCTATATGGACCAGAATAACAGTTTTATAGGGAGTTAAATGCCGGCAGGCTTGAAAAACAAGGTTAGTTGCTTGCTAGGCCTGATAGAAAAGGTTTAATTTGCTATCAGCCTGCATCACGAATGATTTCATACCATTTTAATCACTCTTGCCCTGGACATTAACTCTGAGGAAGATACCTTCACACGCTGAATTTGCTTCTTACCACTTGTTTCTCTGTTTTTTCGGCTGTATATTCTCGTACAGCGTTCGAAGGAGAGACACCTGGTGGAGCAGCGCACCTCCCCTGTGTCCGTCCATCGTTCCGCTGTCCCTTCACCGCTCCCTTTCCCCGGTGCCTTGGCAGAGCCCTTGTGTCGCGCACCGCTCGTCTGTCCCTGCCGCCTGCCGCCCGTCCCTGCGGGCAGCCACAAGGCACGACCCCTCTGCTACAAAGCCGGTGCGACCCCTCGGTGACAGCCCGGGTGACACAGCCCCGGTGACAGCCCCGCCATCCCGCGCTGTCCCCGCACCTGCGGACACCGCCCGCGCCCCCGGCCCGCGCTGCCCGCCGTGTCACGGCGCCCTCCGTCCTCCCCGCCCACCATCTTCTCCCCTCCCAGACAGGCACGGCCGAGCCCGGCAGCCTGCCTCCGCCTCCCTCCCGCTCTCCTCAGATGCCCTTTGCAGGGTTATTATTACAGCTCGTGGCTGCGCTCCGCCTGCCCCCCCTCCCCGCCCGCCCCTCCGCGCTGCGCACCGCGCTGGCCGCGCTCCCCGCCAGGGCTGGCCGCCGCCCAGGGGTGCGGGATCCCTGCGGCCCGGAGCCAGCGCGCCCCGCTACCCGCTCCATGCCCCTCTCCATCGCCTTCTCCCCGCTCCATCGCCCGCTTCCCGCTCCCCGCTCCCAGCACCCGCTCCCCGCTCCACCGCCCGCTCCCAGCGCTGCCCCGGCGGGCCCGGCCGGCGGCGGGGCGGGCGCTGCCCGGTGCCTCCCAGACAGCGGGGGGAACGCGGGGCTGCGGATTATTGCAGACTAAGCAGTCTGGCGCTGCAGCATCGTGCGGGGGGAGGCGGGCGGGCAGGGGGAGTGTGTGTGTGTGTGTGTGCGTGCGTGTGTGTGTGTGTATGTGTGTGTGTGTGTAAAGGGGGGATGGAGCTGGCAGCTGGCCAGCTACCATCAGAATTAGCTCATTGTTCAATATAACCAGTGCTGGCAAGCAAAACCCAGCCCGGGAGAGGGAACGGGGGGGGGGTGGGAGGGGGGGAGCAGAGAGAGAGACTTTCCCCCATCCACCCCCACCCCTTTTTTATTTTTTTATTTTTTTTCTCCGAGGCTGCACTTTGGAAGAGGTGCAGTCATTCTTACCCACACCCCCTACCCTCTCTCCACTCCCCCAACTATAAATTCCCTTCTGTAGCATGCTGCCCTTTTGTAATCCACATTTGTGTTTCAGATCATGTAGAAAGGACAGAAAGTGAGCAGGGAGCGGGGGCTTTTGTCTGTAAGTATATGCAATTCCAATCCACAGAATTTTATTTTTTTTTTAATTAATCCCCTTTCTCTCCCTCTCCCCCCTTTCTGCTTTCTTCTCTCTGTTTCCCACTGTTTCTTTTCATTTCTTTTTTGATTTCTTTCTGTCCTTAGCTGGACTTTGCTGCAGCTTGGCTTTCCCCTCTCGGTGCACATTTCCAAACAGGCTTTTTTAAGGAAAATGAGAAAATGTGTAGTATATGTATCTAACTCTTTGTGCTTTAAGGCTGGATTTCTAGGCTGAGGATTTTTCTGCACACATGCAAGGGGAGATGAGAAGTGATTTTCTAAAATGTTTCCTTTTTCTGGGTTTTGCACTCCGCAAACACTAAAATGCATTTTTGAACCTAATGCACTTGGCTTTGTTAGCATGCATGCGAGGCTCTAGGATAGGTTTATCATCTCCTTTCTTCTCCCTTGTAAAACGAATCTCCCTCTTCTCCGCCCTGACACTGGATTCCTCTCAGGCTGCTGGGGTTTATTTTTGGAAAGCAGTCATTCTTGCAACAGCATTCTGTATTTTTGCATGTGCAGCAGTTAAATGTTGGGTGGTTCTTTTGAGAAAAAAACAAAACAAAACAACAAAACCAAAACAAACCATATTTTGCTGAATGTGTAGTGACGTGCTGCTTTTTCAAATATTTCTGTGTACGCTTATGGATATATGAGTTTGCAGTTTTAAATTCAATATGTATTTGTGTGTTTGTGTAAACATATGACTCATACCTAATTATATTTCATACATACATGCTATAGGTAAGAAATACGTAATAATAGAGGACAACTTTCAATTTATTTTTTTTTTATAAGAAAGCTGATAAAGGAGATATGCTACAAATTCAGTCCATTAAGAGAGTGATAATTTAAGGTAAACGAGGTAGGACCTACTCTTCGTTTTTTTTTCTCTCCCTGTTTAAAATAGGGTGTGTGTGTGGAATAGAGAGAGGGAGAAAACTGGAGGTTATGTAATGCAGTGCCATTTCCAAAAATACCTACTCTCTGGGCTGTTACATTCTGTTATACTTGTTCCTTGATTGCAAAAACCCACACTTAGTAGTATGCTGAGGACAATGGACCACAAATTACAGTAAACACTGACAGTTTTTTGTCCTCTTGACTGATTTTTACCTGTGTTAACCATTACGTATGGGGCTCTTCAGAAATATACCCAGTGCTAAGAATAGCACAGGGTTCTGCAAATCCAGGTACCAGGGATTCCTTTGTCCTATATTTAAGCCTACAGACCACTGAAGTGCAGAGGTGCATTATATATAAGCATATGTGTGGTTATAATAATTTGCATGACTTTAATCTTAACCACTGAAGCTTATACTTGGTTCACCCACTGTTATGCTGGCACAAAAAAACCCAAAACAACAACTTTTAACTATTGTGACAGTCAGAATTACTTTTTCCTTCATTTTTAATTTTTTTAAAATTGTTTTCAGATTGTTCTCCTTGTGCTACTTGAGAGAAACTGCAATCCCAGACTTAACAGAACCTAAAAATGGTAAGAATTAGTTGCTTTAGCAGAGTATCAAAAATGTTTTTTGTCAGTACAAACCTTATTTCCTTCTTCCCAATACTAATTTATAAATAGGACCGTAATGCGACATACTTTTTGAGGCTATGGGGACTTGCTATACAGTAACTGATGTACTCTGAAAAGCTCTTTATGTTGGATCTTTTATTTTCTTGCATTTTTTGAATAAAAATCTGAAATCTCTCTCTGTGCAGTAAGGCTTATTAATTGAAACAAGAAATATTTAAGTTATTGTGAAAGATACACATCATAATACATGCAGCAATACATGCAGACAAAACAATACCCGGTAATGCCAACACTAACACTTTTCTCCCAAAAAGAAGAAATAGGTGAATATTGCACTTCATAAGTGAAAAAGATTTAATGTTAGTCTGTCAGGGAAGTACATAAGGTACAAACTAAATTTTCTTACTAGGTTAACCTTCTGAAAACACTAACATTCTTTGTGACACAGTTCTGTTCTAGAAAAATGTTTAGGCCTCAAACCTGACTGAACTTACAGGCACTTGTTTGGAATGTGTTTAATGAACAACAACCTTCTCCTCCAGTGCTAATTATGTTTGTATTTTTATTGATTAAAGCCCATTTTTTATACTCTGAGCCACCACTGCTGACAAGCTCCTGATTTTAAGGACATGCATGTAAATACGGTATTCTCTGACTGTCTCAGAATCAGCAGGACAAAGATAACAGTATTTTCTTAGAAAAAGTGCTCAAAGTAGGCAGATTTTATTTAGATTTTTTTTTTATCCTATAGAATTCTTAGTCGAGGATGCAGCTATCTCAGAAGCATATCTAAATACATATGCTAGCAAAAATGTGATTATTTTGGATGCTACAGGATAAAATCATGATCAAACCTCTGCTAATTAGTATTGAGCAATGCTTTAAGTAACATTGCACAGGGCTTACATTAGCACAGAGTATTTTCCCCAGTGTGAGGTTCTGAGGGACACTCTTATTAAGATTGGGTAAATTGCATTAATATCATCCCTATCTGGTTCTTTGGAGTTGTTTAGATATGGGGGAGGGGTGATGATCAAAGAATGATTAAAATGAGAAAATATGTATTCTGTTATAAAGGCTTTGTTTTTGTTTTTGTCTCCTTGTTTTATATCATTTCTATCTGCAAAAATAAACTTGCAAATTCTGGAGTTTTAGTCTATTCTGGAACATACTTTCATCAAAGTGCTTTGCTCATCTGTATATAAATGAATAGATGGGGTGGGGAATTAAAAGGGAAATGATTCACTTAAACTGTGAATAGAAATCATGTTAAAATACATGTTGTTCATACAACTGTGGAATATTGGATAAGGCAACTGTTTTCCTACGAACACCAAGGTGACAATCAACCCACATTTTAGATGTTATACAGGCTGCTGTGGGCAATTTATGCCTATCTGTGGAACAAAAGATTATTTAAGTTTAGTTAGGCATAAAATAGTCACTGATTTCTAGCAGCAGATGGTTCTATAAATCCAGCAAGGTTCCTGTAGTAGCCAAAGAAGTCAGTTTTGTAAAGCCAGTCTGGGCCAGAACATAAAATACAACTTGAAGCTATCCAATTGGAAAAAATAAAATGTTGTTACCCACTTGTCTAGTCCCATCATTTGCTTTGCAGTGTAACATAAATACAAACTTCACTTAGCTGTTTTTAAAAGTTTCACTCCTTTTTTGTGATCAAAATGAAAATGTACTATTAGGTTTTACCCCAGTTTGCAAGACTATTTAAGATGTGATACTTGGCAGAATCTCCTCTCCTACCACCACCCTTTTTTTTTTTTTCTATTTCTTTCACTTCTGGCACACTAACACTGAATGTAATTCTAACTCAGACCAGTGACACACTTTCCTTGCAGCAGTGGACTTGTCTTTGGCATATATCTTCTTGTATTAACTGCAAGTGTTTCTCTAACCATTCTAATTTGCAAGAAGTACTCTTCTTTGCATAGCAACACTTTCTACACACTGAAATATGTGATGATGAAGGTGCTTACTTTATTTTTAATATCACAGTATGTGCAAAGGCTTTACTCTGCTCTCACTGGTCAGTGAAAATTTAGCTATTGTGTTTCAGTAGACTTAGACTTTAAAAAATGGTGGAAAATGGCCTTCTTATTCCTTTGCCAGTCTGAAAGCTCATTAATTATTTAGCTAGGCCTACAGTAAAATTTAAAGTGACTAGAATAAACTTGTTAAGTGAAAACAAATGAGTTCTTGGTTTAACTTCACTGTGTTACCCTCTTACTATCTTAATTTTCTTTTCTCATAAAGTGTTTCTTAAACATTTTAAACAGTAAAAGCAAGTTATTTAACACATTAGTTTTCAATGCTGTTCCTCCTTTTCCCAGACTTGGAATTAGAATTACCTGATCAATTAATCAGTCTTTCTTGCACTTGTTTAATAATAGTATCCTTAGTTTTAAGAGAAACAGAAAAGCAGAAGAGTGCACTTTCTATTATTCTTATAATTTTAACTCATGGACATTTTGCACCATCTTACACAAGGACATTTGTTGTTTGAAGATCTGTTCTTACTTCTGCATAATGTATTTCCTTAAGTGTCTACCTGAAGGAGGAAAGAGCCTTTTATATTGATATGCAATGTGTAAAATCCTGAGGTAACATAAGTGGTCTTTTAATTTGAAATGCTAGAATTTCTGCATACTACCTTTGTGGCAAGTGCTGAGTGTCATGTCAATGAAAATAAACTAAAATTTTAGTGCTAACAAGGGGAGAAAAAGGGTTCTAACTAAAAAAAGAATTTTTTAAAAAGAGTTTGTTTTAATATTTTTTTTTCTGCCCCATCCAGTCATTAAAAGTGATCCAATCATTTAAATAAAGGAACTTACTAGAAGAGTAGGAGTAAGGAAGTATAAATTCCAGTTTTCTGTAATCTCAGAGAAGGCTCCTACCAAAACCAGGAAAGGATTGTGTTTTGTGTTGGCTGTTTGTTTTGTTATGGTAAATATTAGTTTTTAAATAAAGAAATCAGACCATCATTTAAGAGACTTAGAGAACTGCTCTGTTTATTTGCTTCCAGAGCACTCAGGTGTGTCCTTTTCTCCTTCTTGTGGATTTTAATTTAAGTTCTGAGAGCTCACAGTGTCAGTGCTTAAGGAATTTAAACTGACAGCACTAATAATTGTGTATATTGGTAAACAGATCCTTAAGAATTTAATTTTGACTTTTCTGAAGGTAAACAGAAGATAATCTAGAGCCAATCATTAATTTGTGCCTGGCTTACCACAATGAGATAGCTTTCTTGTCAGGCTATTTTTTTCTGGGCTGGCTGTTGCACAGTATGGCTGTGTCATGCCAGAGTAAAAAGGCTCTGGAAGTAGGTCATTTGGGCTGAATGTTTCCTGTAGTGCATCCTTGCCTGAACTGCATCAGTTCTGAGGTTATTCTGCCATGTTTTGTCATTTACATTCCCTGAATTTTATAGTCTTACTTTGGGGAAAGGAGAAATAGGGGATGATAACCTTTAGGGGCAAAAACAGTTTGGAGAAAAGTTCTTTGTTAAGTCAGAGGGAGAGAAAAGACAGACTTCATTTGGTTGAAGAGAAAAGAATCACCATCCCATTTAGTTTTTTGTTTGTGTGGGTTTTTTTCCTAGTTTGTAGAGAAATTTATAATATCATTTACGTTAGGTGAAGATATTTATGAAGAAAATTTTGTGCTTAAGATTTCATCCCAGTTTAATCATTACTAACCTTTTCCCAGGGAATTACATGCAGGTGTCTTAACACATTCTGTGATTTTCTGTGCCCCTGGGCTGGAACAGCTCTTCATAATTTTAGGATTATTTGTGGAGAATGGAGTCTAGAATTGGTCTGGCAGAGGCAGGCATTATTTGGAACCTTTTATATGCTCTGAGAAAAAAAAAAAAAGCAAGATAATAAAATGAGACATTATGTCCAGCCTATTACTAGACACACACTGGACAAAAGCAGCTCTTGGTCTGGCATGAGAAAACTCATACCTGGTTGATTACTACCAAGCCTGGTACTGGAACTGGAATTGGATTCTCTATGGTAAGTCAGAGTCACACAGAACCTGGAGGACTGTCAGATCCTCTTTGGTTCATGTATAGCATGGGCAGAATTTGGTCAAGAGAAGTAATTGTGAGGAATGAAAGCAAAATAGTTTTGTCCATCTGAACATGTATATTGTGCTTTTTTATTGTGCTTATGTAATTTACATGTTATACATTGTGTGTAGTTTGCACAGTGCTACTTGATTGCTGAAAACGCAGGGAAAATTAAAGCTTTTCCAGCTTACAAAGTTTATAAGCAGAAATACAAAACAGTTTTTGCAAAGTTCTGTCAATCCACCTGTTCAGCTGAGCAGAAAACAAACCTTTACTTGATTATGAGTAGAAAAGCAGAGTTTAAAAAAAAGTAATTTTTGCCCAAAGCTATAGATACTGTGGATATTTCAGTGGTACAGCTCATATGCACATGAAAAGACAAAAGCTTTTTATATACTTGTTTCTATGCAGTCAGAAACATGCTCTGGGTGCTAAAATTTTGTTAATCTGCCCCAGCATACTCTATCTGAAACTAACCGTATTGACACATGGAAAGGGAGGTTTATGTAATACTAGGTCCAGGAAAAATGTTTACTAATTTCTTTCTCAAAGGCTGAAATTTTGGAAAATCAGAATTAGGAAGATACATCTAGTAACACTATAGATAGGATATTGATTTTTTAAGGCCTCGGATCTAAAACAATCAGTAATTTTTATTTTTTGCCTGACCTTGCTATACTGCTGCTTCATACCTGAATTCAGATCCTTGTATATGCTGAAGAGATGGGAAAAGGATGACAATTATTTCTAGAACAACTTCATAAACATAATTCGGTTTGCATCATTGACTGGGACAGGATATTTTAATAAACATAGTTTTAACTATTTGTATTTTGGTTTTATTTCAAATATTTTTTCCCCTCATTAAACCATATTGATTGAGGGAACGATCTTCAAAGGTGCAAAAATATTATTTTCAAATGTTTAATGTAGAATGATAGTATGAATCATTGTTTGACATGCAATTAGATTTGGACTTCTGGTCTGGCAAATTCACAGTAGCACTGCTGAATGAATCCCTCTGTACATGTTGCTGGGAGGATTCCTGATGTTTCCTTCTGTAAATACTGCATTAAAACAAGCAAGCAAGCAAGCAAAACCAACCTGCCCTCAGAATAAGTAGGATTTTCTCATCCTCTGGGAAGAAGTGTCTCTGGAATAATTTTGTTAACAGTAACCTGATTATCTCTACTAGCTTGGCACACTTATGAGGGAGCAAGTTGAAAAAGTTGTAAGAAATCTGTGCATCCTCACGGGAGGTGGTAAAAGCCTTGGCTTAGTACACATATTGTCAGAAATAACCCCTGGCACCTTCCAGCACTGATGTTTAGACGGCACACGTTGACACCACAGAGCTACTTAGAAAGGTCAAGTTAGAGAGAAACAAATCTTCCTTCTTTGCTTTAAAATGACTGTAATAAATCTCCATCATGAAAGAGTATGGGTTTACACAGCTCCTTAGATGAGTCCCAGAACCTACAGATATTTTATCACTTTTATCCTCCAGAACATCCATCATACATTTTGTGGTTTTGTGTCTGGAGTAACACTTAGCTGCATCACCATCTGCCTAGAAGAGGCTGGTAATAGGGAGGCTTCAGGTAAATGTACCACACTGCTTTCAAGCACTTGTTAACAATCAGTTGCCCTCATTATATATCTTTTAATGAGATAAGTAAGAATTGGCTCTACAATGTGGTTCTATCTCCCATTTCCAAGAGTATGGCTGGGGCTGTTTAATACTTGCCTGCAAAACACTGCTTGGGCAAGGGGCTGGCACCTGCTGAGGGGAAAGAAGGGCTCTTGTGGCTGGGCTCTGCAGGAGCAGTGAGCTTACCTGCACGTGGGGAACACATCCCTGCATCTTCTGCTCATCTCTTTGGTATGTAGGGAAAATCCTGTTGAAGTCCAAAGCAGTCTCTTGAGCCTTCTGTAAGTTACAGCATTCAGGCCACTAATTTAGAAAACATATAGGAAATTTTTAAAAAGAAACACTTTTTTGGGGGGGAGACTGCTTGGTATATATATTTTGTCTACCCAAAGAGTGGAGGGACAGGTCTGAGAGGGCACACAGGAGAAGCATTATTCTGGTCTGTCTCTTTTCCTGTTCTTAAGGATTTCCTTACTGGCCACTTTTCTTGCTGGACTTTCCCTTAAGATCAAAACTCAATAGAGTGAGGACAATGGACTAAATAGAATTTTTGGTCAGCCTCTGACCATGCTCCTTTTCTTCCTCCTCTGTAGCTCAAGTAATTTGTCCATGTCAGGTATGAAACTACTGAAAAACAACTATGCATCCTTTGGTCCAGAATTTTTTGCTGCCATGCTGTGTGCCCACCTGAGTTTATAACAAGAGACTTGCTTATGCATTTTGTTCTGCAGTTACCATTAGGCGTAGATGCAAATAGTTACTAATTAAGGTCTACCTTATTGCACTTGAGGAGCAAATTACAAGCTCCTAAGTAATTAACTGAGAACTAGAGTATTATTTCAATTCTCAGCCTTGTTGCTGTTGTTTTTCTGTGTGTTGCATGTCAAGGAAAACAAAAAAAAATACTGTAGTACAGAGACAAAATAAATATGTGGGGCTGCACTGGGTTCTGAGTTTGGTTTTCTGGATGGCTGATCTGCTTATTTTGATTTCTGTAATGTTTTGCAGTTTTGGAGAGCATACACAGAAATTTACTAAAGGAACAAAGTAATTTGCAGCCATTATATTTCTTGATGGAACTTTCCACATAATATACATTTTCTTTTTATTTTCTCTGAAATAAATGTATTCTTTCTCTTTCAAGAAGGGCAATACTTTGTTAATGAGCATCTTAGTAAAATTCATTAATTCAGTAAGAAGTTGGAGGAGCATTTATGACTGTTCACAATGTACTGCTTGATTTTTTTTTCTCTTATTCTCTGTATGCATGGTAAATATTAACAATGTTTTGCAATCATTTTTGTGTATTAATGAAGTAAAAAAGCAGCATGACAACACTGCTTCAGGATTTATTCTAACTGGTGCAGGAAAGCGAAAATTGATCTCACTTCTTTACATTCTTTACATTTACAAAATTGCTTTACATTCAGGTGGTGTAGAGTGGATACCTCCCCAGGGAAAGTTAGAAAGTGTTTTCTATAACTAACCTCATTCAATCACATTTGTTAGAATACAGTTCAAGTTTCTGTGGAGGGGTTCTTACTAGATAACAAATTGGGCAGAAGTCTTATATATACATATATATATATATATATATATATATACATATACATATACATATATATTATATATATATATATATATATATATAAGTATACATATAAAACATACACTCTATATGGATGAGGACAGGAATGAGTGTCTAGAAGAAGCTGATACAGATAAGCCAAGGTAGAAGACTGCATAGGAGCAGACACTTCAGGGTAACCTCAAGAATAGATACTTTAAGAACAACAAAGGAAACAACAGATGACGATGGGTTTGTAGGAGAAGCTTTTCCATTAAAAAAAAAAAACAAAACTATTTCCAAGGTCACTTCCTTCTGCTGGGTAGGCAAGGAGCAAATTACATCCTATTCTGAGAAATTGACAGAAATTGCAGAAGAGATGCAAAAGGACTGCAAAAATCCCCAAATACCTAATAAATAAACTTTATAATTCACTTGCAGTGTGGAGAGGGGGATGCAAGGAAAAGCTTACTTGTCTCATTTAGGCCTTTTCATCTCTATGTGGTTGTGAGTTTGAGTCATCAGATGGGGAGGAATAAAAAGCAGCAGTAATGTCTTACCAATGAAAAGGAAAAGACATCAAAAGATGCTGATGCAGAGAAGTCAAAGGCAAATTCAGGTGTACAGCTGTCTTGCCATTCTCTGCTGATGTACTGCCAAGTATTAATTATCATTGCAATGGCAGGTAAAGTCTCACAAAAGGGTGTGCCACTTGGAGCAATCCCAACTGCAGGATCATGATGTAATTTTTCATCAGTTCTCTCAAACCATTTATCTAACCTTCTTTACCGTGTGGAACTAACAACTGAAATAAATGTAAATTATTGATTTTCCCCACTGTTTTTTTGATGTTCATGGTACTGATGTGAAAACCAGGGATGACAGAAAAATCTGCTGCCCTGACAGGATACTGAAATCATGAACTCAGGTTATTTGGGATGACTGTCACTGCATCTCAAGCAGAGGCTCAGACTCGTGATGCAGAGACACTGAAAAAAGCAAACAAGTTCACAAGTTCACAAAAATTGTCAAGCCTCACATCTGCTAAATCACACTTTCACAGCATTTTTAAATTACTAAGCTAAAGTAATGAAGTTGCACTTTCATTTGAGTAAATTTTGGTTTCTGCTGTTTGCACAGGGAAAGCTTCCTCAGTGAGCCTGTTCCAGAGTCAGCCTATCGCAACAGTAGCATCCCATTTCATCATGAGCACAGCTTCTTAAATATAACAAAGGCTCATCAAAACTTCAAGGACTCCTTGAATTTAGGAGTAATGATGAGTACTCTTGATGTAGCCTTGTCATTGCCCTCTCCAGAAGATCTGGAAAATAAAAGCTGTGACTGATAGAATACTGCTACCCAACTAAACTCTTATAAAGCAGCCACCTTTCAGCTGAGAGTTGCTGTATGTATTAAATCTTGTGTGCTAGGTTAGGAACACAGTGGATATTTGTATTTTATACTTTCATAATATCCCCCTTACAGTCTTAAAAATAAATTACTGAGGATGGGAACATTAGTTTACCCCTTGCACTGAAGCAAAGACTTTGATTCTAGCACAAGCTTTCCCTCCAGTTTGGTTTAAAAAGAATAAGTGAGGTTTTCATTTACAAAATTATTTATTTAGTGCTTGAACAGTGGTGCAGTAAGATTGTTTATGCATTTGGATTGTGATTGTGGGATGTTGGGTAGAAAGAAAATGTTTTACTGCAGTGGGAGGCATTTCAGGGGATTGAGAAGTACATGGTAGGATGTGCTGTGAAAAGTACATCTACAGCTCAAACTAGCTGTCAGCTAAGAAATTTTAAAGAAATGTGGGTACAGAAATGAGGAGCAGTGTTCCTTTTTGGCTATACAGCCAAAAGTGGCTATACAGCCCACTCTCAGGAGGAGGGTGGCCTCTCTCCTTCTCTGCTCTGGATTAAGCACAGAGGGCACTCAGTCCTCACAGCTGTACAATGTCATTTTGGTGCTGCAGAGAGAATGAGAATGCTTTTCTTTCCTTCTTTTCCACACACACCTCTGGTCATTCTACTCCCATGTTCCTCAGCATGTGGCCATTGGTGTCTGCTATTACACTGCTAAGCCATATAGTAAATTTTTTTCTTATAGTTTTTTTTTTTTCCCCTTTCCTAGGTAGGCTACTGCAGAGTTGTTGGACATGGTCACCTTTTATTTGGAATTAGGACCTACAGTACTTGTCATCATTTCCTTTTTGTTTTCATTCCCCCTGCATCCAAATTGCTTTATAAGACAAAGAAGTTACCTGAAGATTCTCTAAAAGGTGGTTGCTGATTTATTCAGAGCAGTTGCTCTTCAATAAACTTTTAGTTAAGAAATCAACAGTGCAGTTGAATACCACTGTAAGTCCTGAATGAGATTTGATTACAAGAATTTAGTGATGGTTCACATGGGGAAAAAAGGAAAAAAAAATCCAAGGACTTTCTCAATTGTTTCTTAATTATAAAAACCTTGGGAATTCTTAACAGGAGTATGCTCATTTTAGTAAGTTTAGCATACCATAAATCTGGGAATTTTTTCCTCTTGATGAATTTATCTGAATGTTTGAAAGATGCTCTTAGTGAATAGGGACAAAAAGTGGGTACCAAATCAATTTTAGCATTTTGATGTGACTAATAGTGTATGCTAAGTTCAGCTCTGTTGAAATTGTTTTAAGGCTGGACAAAAGATTGTGCTCCCCTACCATTGTTTTTAAGAAAACACAGCTTAAAATGAAATAACCTAGGAATTAGAATTTTGAAATGTTGGTAAAACAGAGCAAGAGCAAAAGAATTTCTCAGTCTGTTGGCCAAAGGAGTAAAGTAGACTGTAGTAGACTGTACTGGTTTTGGGAAAAAAAACCCCAAAAAACTAAACAACCCAGAAGAACTATCAGTAGTTCTGCAATGTGAGAGAGCCGGTAAACAGACTAGGCATTTCTTTTCCTCCACTTCTGCTCTTGCTTTAATATTAAATTGTATTATTTGTATTTTTTCAGGAGACTGGAGTCTACAAAATTGAAAGCATTCTCATAGAGAACCCAAAATTCCCAGTTTTCAAGTTGGCCTCAATGTTTCAGGCAGAATTGCATAGCAGAGTCTCAGGTAGCCCTTCCCAGATTTGACAGCTCATGGATGAAGCTTCCTGGCTTAACTGTCTGGCTAACGAGGATCAAACACTGAGGCTATCAGTGTGACTCAGCATTATGCAGACTTGTAGTAACTGTGGTTTTCAATCCATCCTAAAGCTCAGTAATTCTGTTCTGAATCCTGATACTTTGGTTATTTAAGCCAAGCCTGCACTTGCATAACAGTCACACAGGAAGTACTAAGAAATGAAAATTTGGTGTGTATCAATGAAAGCATTTATTTAGAAGTGTTTGCTTCATGCTAACAGCTGGAATGTTGTAACCCTTACATCCTACTCTGTAATGGAGCAATGCTTTCCTCTCTCTCATAGCTCATCTTGCAACATTTATATCACTAATTTTGCGCTGCTGTAACTGAATTAATGTTCTACATGTTTTTCTAATACCTTAGTTATCAGTATATTTGAACTTCCAATTAGTTTCTGCATTTATAAAGCACAGCAAGAGGTCATGTTTTTGTTTTTGTTTTGTTTGTTTTGTTTTTTTCTGGTGAATTAAAGTAAATATTCAGTGAACTTTTCTACATCAGCATCTTTGTTTCCATTCCAGAATGTTCCTCCACTTGGCCAGATTCTAAGGCATGATTCTCCAGCCTTTCAGCATTACTCTCAAGGCAGATACCTAAAGTTCTTTGTCCATTCAGGACTCTGGTACAGTCATAGCAGAACAGTCACTTCATGTGAAATAGTCCATATGATTATTATCTATCAATATGGGCCTTAGTATTTGCTTTTGAAGAAGAAAAAAAGGATAATATTGGTGGGTTTGTTTGTTTGTTGTTTGTTTTTTTTTACAGAGAACTATTGCAAAAGATAGTATAGGCATTATGTGGTGTATTTTGCAGGTGGTGGTAGGATTTGGGGTTAATTTTTTTTAACCCTGGAGCATAGTTGTGAGCCCAATTTACACCTTTTACCTCCTGCCTCATTCCCAAAATCCACCCTCAAACTGCAATTCCTCCAAGTTTTTATGAATTTAATTTGAGGATTCCTTTCTTTTTCATCTAACTTTGGGTGCTTATTTTATTCCTATTAGGTTATTCATAGGGATAGCACGGCCTATAGGCTAACCTAAATACACCTCAGACTCCATGGAAAATATAGAAGTTTGTATTGATGATATTGACTAATTCTGTATTCTGGTGCTTATGTGAGCCTCCCATATACATTTTGTATACTTTGCTAGTGCGAACAGCACGTTCTGTGGTAGAGCTGAGCTCCTATTGCTATTTCCCACCACGAGTTTTCAAGCAGAAAGGATGACTACGCAATGAAATCAAGACATGTTTGCAGAATGGGTAACCAGTGATTAAAAATAGCAACAGAAGATCTCAGACATTACTTTCTGACTTTTGCATGTATCTTTCATGCAAATGTTTCAAATATTCAGAGCGAACATTGACCCATTTCACAGAGTGCACTGTGCTACACATTGGTTATTTTATGTCAAACACACCCAGAGAGCAGAACTGGTTTGTCTGAGACCTCAGACATGAAACAAATCTGTTGTTTTAACCCATGGGAAGTGCTGTGGTTTGTAGTGCAGAAAAGCATGGGACACTGTACAAAGCAGGTACTGCCTTGAGCTCTGTGTTTTAAATTTCTCTCTGTCTCCTGCATTATAGAAGAGCTCAGTATTTTCTCTTGGGAAGAGGATTTAAGTAATCTTCCAATAATTTCTTTAGGATAGAACTAGTCCAGTTCTGATAGCTCATAGTCAACATGCACCTCCACAGAAATGAAAACTTTTCTCATGTTTCAATATATGCACAGGAGCAAGTGGGTGAGTAAAACCGGTCCAGCATTTACTTAACTGACAATGAAAGTTTTGATTCCCAAAGTGCAAACAAATCTGAATAGTATAATTTATAATGGCTAGCTCAAAATGCTGACAGTTTGACATCCCAGCACCATGTAGAGAGTTCAGTTCACCAAACACAAGAGCTCAGGAGAAAGATCCAGCAAGAAAATAAATTTAAGAATTTTTGTAACATGTAACATGTACCTGACCACATCAGTGTTTCTGAGGCTGAGATGAAAAGATATTCTGATCTTCATCTTGAAGCTGAGAGGTATTAGCTTGGTATTTATTCACTTTAACCTCCACTGTAGTCAGTGCCCAACTTTAGATCTTAACCTATTTTACATAGAAAAAATTTCCTGTAGACATAGTAGGACAGCACCTTAACTGTTAAATCCTGCTGCCAGCTATTTTACTGTATGTGTTTTATAATGTGTTGGAATTTCTTTAATGCAGAAAATACAGGGAGCTAACACAGAACTGTAATTGTTTCAATGATCTTACAAAGTTACACATTCTAGTTCACCACTCCTTGTGAAAGGATATCAATGCTGCGGTGCTCTTGTCACCTGCAGTCTTCAGCAAAGATAATGAACTTCATTAAACAGCCCTTTACCAGTGATCTCTGGCAGAAGGGAATGGACATGTTTTCTCACAATATCCTCAGCAACCTCATTAGTACAGACATCCTTTATAAAGAATTTATTGGAGAAATTTAAAAAATATCCATCCTTACTCTTTAAATTTTTTTATTTTTTTTAAAGGTGCCTGTTGAATGTAGATAAACATAAAACAATATAGTTGGAATGCTCTAGGGACAGATGTTGTCATGGATACAAAACACATGTACTAAACATTAAATACTCTGGGCCAAGTTCTACTGACATTAGACTTGTTTTATTGATGTGGTCTGTCACATGAGCACCATTGCATTCAATGAATCTCTCTTTGTTAGTAAGATCTTATATATATTTATGTCACTACAGGTTTATCAACCAGGTTCAATGACTTGGGTAAACCAGAAGATCTTTCCAACCAGCCGTGGGGATGGGGGATTTCCAAAGGTAAAGTTATTTATGTAATTTCTTTTGTATAATAAATAGTTTGCTAAAATGAAAGTTTTCAGAAAAAAAATAAAAATTGAAAGTTCAATGGATTTAATTTTAAAACCACTTCAAGAAAGAAGCCAACTCTCATGATTTTATCATAAGTCTCATATTACTCTGTTTTTCTTAAAGCCTTGGCTCCTTGCACCATGCAGTTAACTGAAGATCTCAGTTTTCATTTTGTAATTATGTTTTTACCCTTCAGGCTTGCAGAAAACATGGACTCTTGCTGGCTGCACACCAGAAGGAAAACATACTAATTTTCAAAGGCTCATATTTCTTAAGCCTGTCTCATGATTTTACAAGTTTGACATCTGAGTTTTGAATGTTTAATTTTGGCAATGCTTTCCTAGCAATGCAGATGAAAAAGTCAATGATAATGCAGCAGGAGGAACTGGGTTGTCTTTCATTGAGTACCTTGCTTGTGCTTTACCTGGCTTGAGCAACAAGCATACAAAGTGTGGCAGTTTTCATCTGAGTTTGACAAGAAATACCACAATATAAAGGCAGAAGGTGTGGCTTATCAGAATGCATTAATAGGATTTTACTCTGTTACCTTTACTAGTTTAATAAATGTGAAACTGGACATGGAATTCCAGTAGTGAAAGATAGCAGATTACACAGAACCATGTGATGTATATGTTTTATTTTCATATTCCCTTTTAATTACTGGCTCAAGAAGGTAAGTAAAGAAGACAACACATGGAAAATTGTTTTAAGTTTCAGTTATTAACAAGGCTTCTGCTCCGTTAACAAAACTCTGCTGCAGTTCCATATGGGTAACACTGTACATTCCTCTACACTTTTTCCTCTGCAATTTCTAAAGTTTATGGGTGGGCTATTTGCAGCCTCATGTGCCAGTCTTTAAACTAACATATACTGCAGTAGTGCCATTCTTAGCGTTGACAGTATTCCAAAAGTTCAGCTGAGAAGGCTGGTAGCAGTGCCAGAGCATGACTAATGTGCTCTATAGGGTCATATTTACATCAAATTAATTTGCTAATTTTATGAATCAGCTGTGTGTTAACTAGACAATTTTTATTCAAAATGTTGTTAGAAGTTTTCAGTAAATTGTCATTCATCATTAAAAGTTTCTCCTGAAGCACAGGAATGAGGCTGTGCACTATGTGCAGCATAGCAACAATGCTGCATTATATTGGATTTATGAATAGCTGGGGGTTTATGCTGTACATAGCTTAAAATAAAAGTTTCTCAGAAGGGATAACAGTTTCTCAACTAGCCAAAACATATTATAAATCTTTTTCCCCTTTCAAGTCACTGGATTCTTGTTTTTAAAGTGCATTTTTTTTCCTAGCCTTTATGTAATTCTTCAGAAGATATTTGGCATGTGCTGGTGCAACAACCAGTTTTTAGAACTACCTCCAAATTTTATTTCACAACTGACATTCAAAAGCAACTTCAATATTAATTGCACATAGTCCAGCTTCCAGCAGAGCATCATCTTTAGCAGAAACTGTACATCTTTGGAAAATTCTTTCATTTGAACTATAAAATAGGATAAATTGGTGAAAAAAACTGCAGAAAGTTTCTGTCCTCCAGCTGAGCACTTTTATCTACTCAATGGTAAACAGCTTGAACTTCTGAAAGAATAAAGTAAAATTGATAGATTTTTAAAAACTATTATTTGAGCTAAAAGTGTTGGGTTGTTTTTTGTTTTTTTTTTTTTTAATTTTATTTTCATACAACCAATGAATGTAAAAGGCTTCAGTTCTTAATGACAGTTTATTTCCAGACCTAGAAGGGTCACATGTAACTTTCTATCTCATGATTGTATGGCAGGATTTCAGGACTGAGATTGTTTTCACAGCTGAAAAGGAACTGCCCAACACAATGCTTTTGGAAATTTGCCCAGACCTTTGGTCTGTGTGGTGTGCCTGTTTGCATGTGAAAGTTTCTAGTTTTCCCTTCATATCCTTTAATGATACACAAGTAGCAAATTTAGTAAAACAAAAATAAGTAGAAATACTACCATGAGGATAGAATTTTCTAGAGTACTGTAAGGAACCATGTTTGTGTAGTCACTAAAATTTAAAATTTATTTTCTCATTTTGAAATTCTTGCAAAATACCCATATTGGCTCTAGCAAATATTTGTTACAACTCCTTACTCTTCTGCATATGTACTGACCAAATTCTGCTCTTTTCCTCCATTTCTTGATGCCCCAAAGGAGCAGGTCACCAGCTATCTCCAGGAAGGGATTTTGCTCTGTGCTCAGCCTGAAAACCGCTCCTGTGTGCAGTGCAGAACCCCATGGGGAGCTCATTTGCCTAAAATTTAGAATTTATCCTGTACACTGGGATGAAGACAGTGGGAGAGCCATGGGATGGCTTCATTCCCAGCACAAGTAAATGTAGCAAGTATGAACACCCCAGCGAAAATTCTGGGTTTGAAGAGCCAAGAAAGGAAAATTGCTGAAAATTGCATTTTATTTGTCATTGGGAAACTGCCATGTGTTTAATTCTTAATTCAGAAATTCACAACTGTCACATCAGAAAAAAAAAAACAAAAAACCAAACTTGGAGAAGATAACTTTAATTTCTTAAACAAAAATTGGTGTTGATATTATGTGACAAACACATCCTAAACAATATGAGCAATAAAACACCTTTACGATTCTTACCACTTAAACACAAAAAACACACATTTTTTTTTTCCCTTAAGATATATTACTAGCTAAACAAATTATTTTTATTTCAGATTCCATAGTGACATATCATCAGCAAAGTACTTTAGGTATTAGGTGCTTAGCCTTTAGGCTTCATTCTGAGGCTTAAAATGAAACATATATGTGAATGCTGTTTAAACTTTGCTGAATAGGCACAGTTAATATGTATGGCTAACAAAGACCTGTCTGAGGCAGCTCGCTCATATGGCACACCACTTCCTTACCTACTCAGAACAAGAAAACAAAGCAGTGTTTTTAGTGTGCTCTTTTTGACAGATTATTATAGGAAAGTGACTTAGTGTATGTTGGTTAAACAGTAAGGTTTTTGAAAAATTGGATATCTAGCCTGGGAAAAGTTCTCTTAGTATTAAGATCATCTTTCATAAATAAGATGCACTTTTATGTTGGATCTTTTGCATTTTTTGCTGCTAGGACACATTAATTCCTGCCCAAGTGGAATGTTTTTCTCAGATGCTGCAAGAACCTCCTGGTTTTCAACCAACCCTTTGCTCTCTGCAGCATCAGGTGCTTCAGTCATCTTTAGAACATGAACTCAATATAGGGAACTATGGAAACTTTATGATGAGAGAAGGGAGCACCCCAGCAAACAGAAGCACAACTAATACCACTTTCTCCTCTCCACAGGGAAATCTCCCTATCTCAAAGGAAGTGAATCGCAAGAAAAGTGAGGTGGAGGGGACATCCCTGGCTCCAGCAAGTGGCCGTGGACAACATTTCACCAAAATCAATTACCTCTACTCTTTTTAAACATAATTTCTCCATTCATATTACATATGGTGTATGGGTTTGATGAGGTCATGGTGTCATATATTGGAAATTGTTTCTGTGTAAATCATCAAGTGTAAGAAGAAACTACGGGACTCTGAGCCTTGCTTTAGAGAATAACAATGGACAAACATGTACCATAAAAACTAGTTTTTAACATTCTAACTCAAGCGAAAGCTCTCAGAATTTCACACTGTGAATCCATGTTTACAAACATTACAGGTGGGCCCTCAGGCCTGGTTCTACCACAGCAATGTCTTTCACTACTCAAACTCCACAGCTCACACACAACCGGTAAACCACTCTCTCCATTTCCACCAACCCAAACTGCTTCTTGCAGAGGCTGAGAGTCCCCCTTTTTTTTCATTTAGATGTAACAAGCCTAGTAGTTTATTTTCATTGATGGTCTGTATATCTCTATATTTTATCCATGTACTCTTTTGATGTATAGAAGTAGTATGAAACTCATGGTTTCCTTGTGGTAAGTGATCGTGATGCTGCCACGGGATTTGAGACACTGATGAATGGTGCTATTTTGGACTTTAAATATGCTCCTTGGCAAGGTAGCTCTGATGGAGTTATTTTTTATTTCCATGTTCTGAGAGGGTGTTGGTACTTTGTTTTTCTGAATGTTGTTCTTTAGACTGGACTGACTTGTTTACTTGTGTCTTCAGTGTGGCTTTCTTATTCAGTGCTGTAGGTGAGTAACTACTTATAGTGTACAAGTGAGGAACTGATTCCCTATCAGTGTCCACTCACAAACATGCAGTTATAGTGGGAGCAATCACAAAACTGTAATTTTCGTAAAATCTCCTTTCTGACTCCTATCCACCTTATGGAGAAAGATGAGCAATAATTTTCCACCAACTTCTCAAAATCTCTTGATTTTTGTCTTTTTTTCTTACAAGCCTTTTTTAAAGAAGGGACAAGTTTTAATGTCCTCTTCAAATCCATAAACTAGGGGATATAGTAAGAAAAATACAGCAAATTTCTGGGAAGAGAAGTCCTAAAGGGGAAAGAGTACATTTCCACAATACTGTCAACATGTGGACTTTACATTTTTGTTCTTGCTCCCAATCTAATATAAATACAAAATAACACAAACCACAAAACTAAGCAGTATCATCTACTCATGGAGTGTTGTTGTGTTAGACACAGTCTGAAAGCCCACCTTAATTTTTTATATAATTCTGTCTTTTAGCTATTCCTTTTACAGGGCAGGCCTTGTTCTGAACTGTCTTAGCTTCTGACTGTTAAAAACCAATGCATGCACTGCACTTCTAGATTACTTTCCTTTCCCTACCTTCTGTATCCCTTTCCTTGTACACTTTCTTTTCCAATAGAATAGATACGTCTGCTGTGCTGTATATAGAGCAAGAAGTAATATTCAACAGTTGTGGCATTTATGTATAGTTGCAGCTGTGTACTGCTGAAAATGCAGGCTTTTGTAACAATGTGATCTTTAATAATGCAAGTACCCAATGTATTTTAGCTATTTTAGTAGGTTTTGTTCAATAAATATGCAAGCTCTAAGGGTGGCTGTGATGTGTCTGTTTCCTTATTACAGTTAGGGCAGGGTTCCAGTTACCATTTGTTTTCACCTGTTCTTTCCCTGAATCCTGAGGTTTGTTTCAGGAATGTCTGCTCAAGTAAAAGGTGATTTCTTTTGCTTCTTGCTAAACAAGAGCTATCAAGATAACCTAAATGCCAGACCTGGATCTGGCAAATGATAGCTTGCTGGACAGTGGCAGTCAACATACTTGGCTTCCTACACTGCTGAGTGGCTGGGTCAGATGTGACACTCGGTGCCATTTTTAGTAGCCCCAGGAGGACACTCTGGGGCTGTGCATGGCAAATACAATATGTTTCACTTACCACCTCTGGTAAGCTGAATTAAAAGGTAATTTCACATGTGTGGGTAATGTGGTTTGGAATAGTGCTGATACAGTCCTCTCTTAAAAACACTTTATTGGTGGAAAAATAGCACACACTTTGCTAAGTTTTAGAACATACATTGTTTTCATTATAGTATAGATAAAGCAGAGACAAAGATTATTTAATATATGCTATGATTAATAGAAACTTCCAGAATAAGCAAAGATGGCATACACTCCTGCATCTGCAATAGTGGCTGTGGCATACACATAGTGTCAGCTTCTTAAGATTTTTTAAAAAAGGAAAAAAGTTATTATGCATTAAAAAAAAAAAAAAAAAAGCACAAGGCCATTTTAAAGAATGTCCCCAGGACTTAATACATGTATTTTCACCTTTGGAATAAAGTATAAAATTATATAAATAGAATTAATAGGGGAAAAAACTGCAGAGTATGTGTCTCACAGTCACTTGTTTCAGAACACCATGACCAGCTACTTTTTTACCTACCTCATTAAATAATCATTTGTGAAATGGACTAGTAAGAGTATTTTGAAAGCATTATGGTCAAATAAATTGATTCAGGAAACACTGGTTCCAACTTCAAACCTTTTTATAACATATCATGGAGTATCTGGCAAATCAATATTTGTCCCTCAGCAAATCAAGCAAAAAATAAAACCCCAGAGATGAATTCTAAAAAATAGGATTAGTAATGAATAATTGCTTTCATAAACCATTTTAAGCTATGAAGATAAAATCACTAACTAGGAACTAACTGTTGTTACAACTGAGCATATTTTAAATTAAGAGTAGGGCAGAATAGTATGTGTTATCAATTGAACTACATACTAAAAAGCTGCATCATTAATTACCACATGCTGAAAACATTAATCCTTACACCTTAGAGTTTGTGTCACCAACAGCATCCTGAGGATGTGTATTAAAAAATCTGATTCATATTAATCTTTTCATTTTATTCATTTTATTCTTTGGAAGCTAGCTAAATTCTGTCTGCAAGCATATAAAACATACGGAAAAGAACCATAAAAAATTTAAGTCAATAATACTTTAGTGCCAGACTCCAATTTAATTTTCACTATTAAAGCTGTAATACCATATTACAAAAAATAAAAAATAAAATCAATATTCTACATAAGAAGTTCAAACAGAAAAAGGAAATTTTAACAGAATGGAATGAGCCCAGATCTGTCTCATCAACATCATGTTCTTGTGAGTGAAACAAAAACCCTGAGTTTAACCAGCAATCCAAATGAAGTAATGGTTTAGCACCACTGAGCAATAGGAAGGATACAGCTGGAATAAGACATCCTCAGGTTCCCCAGCTCAGAGAACACTGGTACACAGTGGCAAGTGCCCAGGGAAAAGCAGCAGGAGTGGTGTGAGCAATGGCAGAGACTGTGGCTGGTGAGGACTGACTGAAGCAAACAATCTGGTTTAGTCCCACGTGAAGTTAAGGAGCTGCTTTTCACAGGGGGAGTGCAATACCTCACTACTTGGAAAAGACTTTGGAAAGTCAAAGGTGGAAGGCTCAGAATGTGCTCAAGAAGTAGCCAAAGGAGAGGTTATCAGTGCTTATCTGAGACCTTCCAGATGATGTTGGGTCTGTTACCATTTGTTATCACCAATAACTCAAAGCCAGATGATCCTACCATGAAGTAAATGAAATTTCTGCCTTTCTGAAGTTTCCTAAAAGCTTCCTTGGCAAACACAGTGTGGGCCCCAAACACTTCCAGAGCTATTCACACAAGACTTTCATTTCCCATTCACTTACCACAGGCTGAGTCCAAGAGGCCCATGATCTATGTGCTAAAGCACAAGATCCCTTTTTGTGGCTCTTCACAACATCCCTGTTTACTAAGGTTCATTTGAGTTCTGGTGGAGTAAGAGGCAGAAATGCAGGAGCTTTGGGCTTTGCTGCTGCAGCTATGAAAACATGGGTAACTTACATTCTAGTGCAGAGAAAAGAAAGATCAGGAGGAAAAAGAGGGGAAAATTAAAAAGAAATAAACGGAGATGTATAATAAATGGAGAGTAATATAGCAAGCAATTAAGGAGAAAAGAAATTCAGGACTTGAGCCTGTCTGGAGCCTGTCTGGAGCTCCAGAGGCGCAAGGTTTTCAGAAAGAAAACACAGGTGTCAAATTCCAGTTTGGAACAGTTATTTTCCTTCACAGATACAGACCTGTGAAATGACCTGCTGAAAACATGCAGGAAGAAGCCCTTCATGAAACCCTTTATTTATGCTTTAGGAGACAGTCATTATTGGTTTTTTTTTTCCACCAAATTTTGTGAAGGAGGAGCTGCAGGAGAGGGGGTAGGCTGGAACTCCCCACAGGAAAAGACATAGCAGGGCAAGAGACTATTGGCCATCTGTGTCAGGGGCAGGATGCAGGCTAATCCCTGTTTTCATCTTGAGACTCTAGCACTTTTTCTGCCCATGGACATGCCTGGCAAAGTTCAGACAGTGACCACCACACTTAGAACCTGTGTCCTAATCCTGGATTAAGTAGGGGAACATGGTATGATCCTGCATTTATAGTTCAACTGCTATGTAAACATAACCTAGAATCTTCAGGTATCTTACTAGCACATTGACAATCCTGCTGGCCTACACCTACCCATCTGAACTATTTTGTAAGTGCATCCAGAGCTACCATCTGTCAGGGTACGTCCAGAGCACAAAGTGCTGTGTAGGCTGGTGTAAATTATCTCAGGAAGGAGAGTAGCTGCAAAATCAGCACTGCCTGAGGAAAAAAAGAGTCAGAAAAGGATGCTCATGGTCTTTGTGTATTCATTGCTATCTTGCCATTCCTGATGCTGCCTGAGTACCTTAGCTTGATCCCACCAGTCAATTTTTAACACTTCAGAGCAGCTTAAGTCTATTCCTGCTCTGAGGGCTCTGGTTTGCTGTTTTAAGTTGTGAGTTTAAAGCTTTCATCCTGTATGTCACTTGGTGTATGCTGCTTTTCACAGCTCTCAGATTCTTGTGACTCATCTAATATTTTCCAGGTGCTGATTCCAGAGGAAGAGATGTGACCCAACAGCTGATGTTCTATACAAAGAAAGAGTATCCTGTTAGGATAGCACTGTTTCAAATTCATATTGCACATGCCCAAAGTTAAATCCATAAATCTGTCTAGACAGTTAATAGTTTTATTGGTAAATTTATTTTGTGTAGCTTAAAACAGATCCTGAAGATTTCAAGAAGTCACAGCACCTGGGATTTCTATTTTCCAGGACACATCCTCAAAATGAAAGGGCTGAGCAGGTTTCTTTTGCATTTTTTCCCATATCTCAGGTGGTTTTTGTAGTCTCAAGTCTCTAGTCGATCTCAACAGACTTCCACTGACAAATATAAGAGTGCAGAAAGATCTTTGTGGCACAACTTCTCCATTCAACGCTGCATCTTCCCCAAAGCTGCAAATTTTACTGCGCTCTCCTAATAAAACTCTCTGTACCCACCCATTCAAAACCTACCACAGGCCATCCAGCTTTCTCCAACGAAATTACTGGACAGCAAGCCCTGAAGGCTGCTGTGTCTTCACCAGGCTGCCACAGGTTTTACAGCTTGTTCTGGGTTTGCTTTCCCAGCAGTTATGCAATCGCTGTCCCCGCTGGCAGCTCTGGAGCTCAGTGTGTCAGCAGGCTGCCAGGGCAGCCCTGCTCTGCAGCCTTCGCTCCCCTCTGACTCATTTTGGCTCGGACACTTTTTCCCCGCTACTGCCACTCGCTCGGAGGTGAGTTCCTGCCCGTGAGTCATCACCGGGGCTGTGCAGCCCTGTCTGCTGGAGTCCCCTGGGAGGCTCAGGAGCCGGGATGTTTCCGGCACAGGCTCCGCGCAGACAATCAAAGCCACCTGCAGCCTCTAACAAATTCACAGCCCGTTTGCTTTTCTTTTCAAGTCCGACAAATTCTCGGCGTTTCCTTGGTAGCCCACCCAAGCTGGCAGCGCTGTTCACAGGAAGGTTGAGTGAGGACAAAACACCCTTCAAAAATTAAAAAAAAAAAGGGAAGGGAGGGTAAAAAAAGGATCTGAACACTGTGTTTGTAAATAAACAGCAGTAAGTTATCAGTAACTTAACTGTAGCAGCAGGAAACATTTCTGTCAGATTCTGGAAAGCCAGCCGTGGCAGGAAATTGTTACATAAAGTGTAAAACTGCTAGTATTTAAAAGTGTACTTTGATCAACAAAGGGAGAAAAGATGCATTTCATGCTTTTCACTCCGAAATACATCAATATGAGCAATTTAAGGTAGCTCTTTTCAGTGGGGAACCTCAAGTTACCAGACTTGCAATTTGTTGGAAATGTTAAAGCTCACAGCACTGGCAGATCACACATGAGAGCAGAGGGAAAAAACTGGGCATTGTTCCCCAGGTTTCATCCACTGCTTGTCTTTTTACTGAAGGATCTGAACCTCTGAAACCAGGAGAGGAGATGGACACCCCATTTCCCACCTTGCCAGAGCCCCAGTGAACCTCTCCAGAGGTCTCTGCTCTGTTTTCCTTTGCCCAGAGGGTCACAAAGAAGCAAGTTTCAGCCAGAATAGCCCAAGTCTAGCTGCTGTGAATCAAGAAACCTATCTACAGCCCCCAGGGATTGGATTTGGTAATCCATTATAATCCAGCACACATGTCCTGCATCTGGCGGGGAGCTTGCTGAAGAGAAATGAGAGGAGAGGGATGCATTTCCAGTCCTGGAAAGCAAGGTAGTTGAGGACCTAGAAGGTAAGGAATGACTCCTTGTGACAGAAAATAGGTATCCTGCTCAAAGCCTTTTCTATGGTTAATGGTATCTGTCCTAATTTTCAATTAATTCAGAAGGAGAATCCAAGGATGCTGTGAGCCTAAATCACATGCCAAACCAGGCATTTTGAAACAGTAAACCATCCTTCTGACCTCACAAAGTGGTAGATGCTGAGCTATTCCACTAGAATTACCAGGCTGAATAAACAAGATCAAAAACAGGTTCATGGGGATAGCCCAAAACTTTGGATGCACTTGTGAGGCAGACATTCAGCTGAGTAAGGGAAACTGCAGAGCTCAGCTCTCATTGCCCAGACAGTGTCACTGACATTGTCTTACAGACAGGAAGAGTTTGAACAAAAGGGCATAATTCTGCTTGGGGCAGGCAAATCTCCCTCAGTTGGGCTTTGCCCATGCACACCACCCCGTCTTTCTAACCACCTTGGGATGCTGAAAGGAAAACCTCAGGTTTTCTCTCCTTTCAGGGGTGCTTGGCTGCTACTGATCAGAAACTGAAGCTCTCCATGCATTTTTAGTCCACCACTCTTACTGTGGATGGGTTTCCTTCATTATCAAGGTGATTGTGCTTGTACCCTCCTGATGGATTGAACTACTCTGATGTGGAGGAATGACATAAGCCAGAGCTCACCTTCTGCTGGGAAGCTTTAGGACCTGCCTAAACAACATTTGATCAGCTATAAAGCATTTTTTTTGGATAGTGAATAATTTTGTACTGATTTAGGGAATAATAGGCCACAGAAAGGAGTCAGAATACAGGTTCCCTAAAAACTCAGATTTCTCCAGATGCTCTAATGGGCTTTGCATTGCTCTAATGTGCTTGAAAGGTAAAGACAATCTGGGACTGGCATCAAGAACAGGTCTTGTCCTGCTGGACCATAAGGAAGGTACAAGGTGTACACAACTCTCTTCTCTTGCATTAATTCCTCTGCTTCAAAGCCAATACCCTTCTATTTTACCCTCCCATCTATTGTATGTGTAAACACTCATATCAGAAATGTGAATAACCATTCAAATTACAGATTATGATGGAACAAAAATCTTGTTTGTGGATAGTGCAATAATGTTCTGTCCAGTGTCAGGTAAGGCAAGGTTTGTTCCTGCTTCTGAAAACCACAGGACTTCGTGTTTATTTCAGAGTGGTACAGGTGGACCCACTTCAGAAAGCTGGGCTTCCTTGTGCTTCTTGGAATCACACATGAAGTACTGAACCTGTTCCCGCACAGCCCATCAGCAAACCATCCCCATAAGCATAAGCTTTCTTTTGAGAGGATAGAGTGCTGTTAAGGAAATGGATTTTTGAAGGCTGAGAGAATAATTACCCATGTCCTTTATTTTTTTCCCTTTGGAGAGGAACATAATGTTTTCTGGCTAACCTTAAAGTCTTGAACCCTAGAAAACATTATGTAATGTGTTATATTAGGAATACTGTGCAAAACCCAGAGAAAGAGTTCTCCAGAGGCTTCACAGCAATAGCAAACTATAAGGGTTAGGCAGATATTATAATTTCAGAACATCTCTTTTCAATATTGTTAACCTACATAAGTTTTTGACTCTATAATGAACAAAACTATCTACACTCAGCATGGTAGGTATATCTGAGAAAAAAATAAATATTGAAATTACATCATATTTCTATATTTTATGTAGATAATTTGTAACATCAATATTTTTAAACAAAACTGCTAGAATTAGGCTGGTGAACATCACACTCTCCTGAATTTCAGGAAACCCTCTCTGGAGTGATGGAGACAACAGGCCTGAGTTTTGCTGGATTATAAATAGCCAGATTTGGCCTGGCTCTCTTGTGGGTTATGCAAGTTCAGTGTGGAAGAGGAAAGCAGATTAGGGGCCTCATGTTGCCTATTTCTGAGGCAACAGGAGCAACCTGGAGATTGCTTTTACAGTACAGGCAGGAGGCAAAAGAGTAGGACAGGAAGAGCTGCTGTCCTCCTCGGAAGGGGCAGAAAAGTGAATGGCACATCTCCCTGCTTCCTGTGCATCACAAAACAACTCCTTTACCATGGAACAGATATTTTTGGCTAGTTTGGCATCTTACAGGGCACAAACTAGCATGCTGTGCCCTCAGTGTGTCAGTATGTCAAAGTAACTCAAGGCCAGAGTAGGTGTCTCTTTTCTTTGAGCTTGAGAGAGTGGTGGCTTTTGAACTGGCTCTGGGCAGCAAGCAGCTTCTTGCAGTATTTTGGAGGTGTGTATTCATGGCTAATAGTGACTGCACCACTCACCTTTGAGCTGGAAGGTCTCAACTAGTACTTCCTCAAAGTACCCCACTTCCATGCCAAGCCTGTGCCACAGTACCCCACAAGACTGATTTTCTGTTTCATTTGTGTTTCCAGAATGATATGTGGGTGCTGAAACTGAAAAGAAAGCAAATAAAAAGAAAGCAGTAGGTCAGGGAAACTACTTTATCCAATGCTCATGACTCACTTATCTTATACTAGTTGCTAAAAATACTTTTTTTCCCTGCCAGGAAACAAAAATACATATATCAATGTCTTGGACCACAGCATTTTCACCTCACGTTGCCAAACTGAACAGTCATGGATGTTCTTTGCTGTTATTTTTTTGATTTACTGCTGATTCCCTGGCACTCATAAGAAAAAGTAGAGAGAAAATCTAACAGTGAATGAGGAGTATGTCCCAACTCGATAGCAACACCCATAGTGCTCTCTGAGCACTCACAAAACTTACTGACTTTAATAAAAGCAAGCAGCTGTAAAATGAGAGCTGAAATCCCCGAGGGAGAAAGGTTAATGTCTGCACCAGGAAAGTCTGTTCCCCAGGGCCAGCATGCCTGTGCTGCTGGATGCAGAGAGCCAGCAGGATGCACGGCAGCATGCAGGAGGGAGCAGGAGGCTCCCCTAGGAACAGCTGCAGTCCTGAAAAGAGGTGCTAAGTCCTTCAAAGCTACAGCTCCTGATACACCAGCTACTTTTGAAATAGTAATTTTAAGTTATCCCTGTCTTCTTCTCACAGGTGTAAGAGAAAATAATACTGTTTATTAGGTTTTGTAATGTGAGAGGGTGCAGAAATCCCTGAGATCATTAAAAATGTCAAAGACCAGAGTGGGACACTAAAAAAAATACAGGAAACTAGTCATGTTCACTGATTTCTTATGCCAATTGCTGCAAGTCACTCTGTATCAGATCCAAAAATCCCCGAAACAACCAACCTTAACAACAGTAAAACCAACAGCAACAACCAGAAGAGAAAAACAAAATAAACAAACTATGGGTCCAATGTTGGAGTGTACTTTAGGCACTCCAAGTGTGTAACCTACCCCCACTTCCTTGCCCATTTTCATCACAATTCCACTATAAAACTTGACCTTCTTCATTTCCAGCAGTGCTGCAGTGACAACCCAGCCACTTTGAAATACTAAATGCATGGTGGTCTGATGCATGGAAATATGAAAGATACTTGCAGTAGTTGTCATTATTCCTTCCTAAATACTATTACTACATTGGCTCAAAAGACTGATGGCTGACACTTCAGGACTCTACAAATATGAAATACCTGCTGTACCTAACAGTGCCTGCCTCAACACACAGGCTTTCCCTCAGCTATATTCTTGTACTCTGGCAGTTCCATTATTGGAGTTCAACAATAATTGTTGCTTTCCCCGTATGTTCAGCCCCGATTTACTTGTAAGGAACATTTACATGTTTGCTGCATCCATTTGGGGTTTTGTTGTTTAGTTAAGTCTGCTGGTGGTGTAAGTTATTAAGTTACTCATGGCTTTCCAAAAATCTTGTCATACCTTTTAATGACAATAGTCACTGTTGATATTCACAACTCAAATTACACTGACTAATGTAACCAAGTTTTTCTAAGCCTTTGTAATTCACCTTGAGTGAGTTGCTTGCTAAGGCCATAAGGGTCTACTCATTGCTGATTATAAGGTATGGGATTTGGCCATTATTTTATCTGATCTATCTTATCTAGGAATGCATTCCTTAAAATCTTTTGGATAGTCTCATCCTCCTCTAGAGTTATCAATGCCTTGCAACAGAAATTTCCAAATCCTTCTCTATGCTGTGGGATATAGTCCATAGGCCTGTGCTTTCATCTGTGCAAGATAAGAGAAGTTTGCCTTAGCCAATTAAATTAATTGATCACAAAGGTTTTAAGACAAAATAACAAAAGTTTGAAATTTTGAAACAAAACTAATGATACAAACCATTTTTTAGCAGTCAGCAAGGATTTAATGAGAACAAAATTCCATCCAACCAATCTCATTTCCTTTATGGAAGGTTATAATGAGGTTAAAGGCCTGTGAATAAACAATAGAAGCCATAAATCTTGTCTTTCATTATGTTTTTTGATATTGGCTGATGTGATCTTTTTATAAATAAAATAGGCAAACCAAGACTGGATGAAATACATTTGTGTGAGAGCAAAACTGGAGAACCATACCAGAAAAGTGCCTAGCCATTTACTACAAAAACACAGTTCTGAAATAAGTCCTTATATTTGTCAAAATCAATATTTCCAGCAACTAGGATATTGAAATAGGAAGAAACCCAACTGAAATTCAAGGACTGAGGTAAAAGTACAGTCAGTGCCTGTGGTGAAAACCAGGAACATTTGAAAATTTCATGACAAACTGATATTTTTTCTTCTTAAGAAAGTGTTGTTCAAGAAGAGGACAATGCCACCCAGTGCTTAGGCAGCCAAATTTTTGTGTAGTACCTCTGTGGAAAACTACTTGAGGGTCACAATGAATCTGTAGCTAGGAGGAGTTGATCTGTTGCTGTTGCTAGAAAAACTAACACTACCAGATAATACAAACAAAAGCATTAACCTACAGGGCTCATGCACAGCTCATTCTGCTCCTGTCAACATTTGCCAAACTTCAGATGAACAGCTGTATCTGGTTTTGGGAAAGGCGCTTCCTGGAAGATGGGGAGAAGCTGGAGAATGCCCAGGAGAGAGCTCTGAGACTAGCCAGGGGTCGAGAAAATGTGCTTACCAAGGAAGGACTGCATGAAACAGGACTGCTTAATTTAACATGAGGAAAGCACAGCAAAAAAGGCAGCTGTGAAGGGACAGAGGAAAAATTTTGGTTTTTGGTCCATGAGCGTCAGGGCAGGATGCAAAGAGCCTAAATCCTGGTAAGAAGCATTAGGTTAAATGTTTGAAAGGGGTTTCCTATCAGCTTGGCCTCTGCTGCAGGACATCTTAGAAAGAAAATTGCACAAATTTTTCCAAGCTGTGAAAAACCTCACAACTATGCAGGTAGTTCATACTGCTGAAGAAGGCTGAAGATCTTTGAGACTTTTCCAGGCAAGCTTGGCTGGGGAGAGACATGTAAAGCTGTTCTGAGGGTGGTGGTGCTGTTCCTCTGGACCTGGTGGAAATGTCCTGCCCTGCAAAAAGTGCTGCCTTTGATGCCCACCCTCCCTTGCCTCACTCTTTGTTGTCTTGAACCAGGTCTTGCAAGCAATCTCCCAATATCTAATTAAGAATGCAACATCATGTTAATAAACCAAAGACTTCAATGCTTTATTCTTCCAATATTTTCATCCTCTCCTTTCTCTACCCCACTTGAAATATTTAATGGATGTTTAAATATGCTGGTTTCCATGGGTGTTAGCAGACCAATACATAAAACTCTGAACCTTGACTGCCTTCTTGTCACACTCATGAGGATGTGCTAAAACTACTGGCTGCATGTAATCTAATAACCAACAGAAACAGCAGTTGCAGACTGTAGCCTCTGGCCTAATGACCCGATGCTTTAATTGAATATATGATGCACCTACCACAGCAAATATGAAGGGGAAGACAAACAGTGAGTGAAACACAATTTTCACTTCATTCAGTTTCTATTATTTCTGCCACCTACAGTATTTATGTTGTTTCGAAAAGTATATTAAGTTTTCACTTTATCTCACAGCCATAAGAAAACTATTTATTGAAAGCAAGGAGATTGATTTCTTTTAAGGCACCTACTCAGGTAATTAGCCAGTTTTCCCCCTCAAATCATGCATTCCACTGATGTGGTGCTGAGAAGATCAGGCAGCTCCCCACCTTCACCCTTCAGCCTGGACCACCAGGTGCTGCTTCTAAGAGAGATGAGCACAGACCCAGCTGCAGCTGCAGGTGCTGGATTGTACATAACAAGGTCACCTGCTCCAGGTGCCCTCTAGTCCACCCTGCTCCCACCAGATTACATATGTGCCTAGAGAAAGCCAGATTTTAATTTATTTCTAATTATTTTTGCGTCATGAGGTGATGCAGTAGCTTGAACCAGGGACATGGGCATGGGCTGGGTGTTTATGACCCCAGTGGATGGATCACTGCGTAGAGTTTTCTGCTGTGAGGCTGCTGCGGGGTCCCAAGGACAACTTGGATGTCCCCACATCCCTTAGCTGCCAAAATCTGTACTAGACCAACTCTTAGACACTGAAAATCCAGACTCATGTAATTTATAAATAAAACCTATTGCTTCTGTTGAAACTAGAAGTCTAATCTACTTAACTGTTAGAAATAACCTTCATCTTTCTGAAATCTACCAGGTAGCACAGGCTGGACATAAACTGCTGAACAAGCAGCATTCCCTGTGAGGAAGATATGCAGGAGCAGATTTGTAGCTGCAAAGCTGCTCCTAGCACACAACATGATACTTCACAGGATAAGGACTGCTTCCCTGGGCTCAGCTGGTAACATCCAAACTGCCTCAAGCTTTGTTGAGGCACACATAACCACCAGGATAATTATCTGTCCAAAAACAAGTTTTGATTTCATGTTAGTATTGGTTCTGCTCTCAGAAGTGTGTCTGTAACATCTGCGTTCTACTCATTAACTCTGGCACATCATCTGATTAACATCATTATCATCAGGGGGATTATAGTACTTCATGTACATTTAAAAGGCAATAATTATGCATTGTACTGAATACAGAAGTGAAAAGCTGTTTCTGGAACTCACACTTGCTTAATCCTAAGGACTGATACATAGTACGTTTATGGGGTCTGTCAGAACTAGATGGAAAATAGATGTGAAGTTGTACACTCAAATGTACAATTGTACAATAAAATTAAATAGAAGATGTTCCTTATACTAGTAAAGAAATAAAGGCAAGTTCTTTTTTTTTTGCGAACTACCTCTAAGGAAAATTTGATATGAAGAATTACTTGTGTTTTCTATATTATATGACAGTAATTTATGTCAACTACTTTGCTTTTCCCCATTTTGCGATTTTTGAAGTGCTTAGATTATTTTGTGCATTTTCCTCATTGTTGAATGAAACCACTGTAACTAAATGTCATTAAAGAAAGCTTTGTGCACAGTCTTTTTCAAAGGTGAAGCCAAGAATTTAGGAAGGTTTACAGTGGTGATTTTCATGCAGGTAAGGTGACCACCATTTTAACTTCATGAGTTCAGTTAAGTTTGCTATTGGAGATAAAAGGAAAGACCTAATGTCGCAGAAAAAAATTTCTTTCCATCAGCCTGGTTCGGTACACATATCAAATTCTTCCACATCTGGGCACTCTGAGAGATGAGGAACACAACTGCTTAGGCCTCAGATCTGATTTAGTACCTGTGCATTAACATCAAACTAAACTTCCTGGCTTCTGCTGCAATGTGAATGGATTGCTAAAAAAAGCAATGTGTAATTATGAACGGAATTCTCTAAATTCTCATATGGTTCATCTTCATCAATGCTCCAGTAGCCTGAAGGTATCTTATCCCAACAGTCTAGAATAAAAAAATAAGGTTATAAGAGAAACATTTTACCTGGTATTTCCTTTGTGATAGATACTAATAATATATTGGGGTTTAGTACAATTCCTTGAATTAAATCTCAAGTGACAAGACCTGAAAGAATGTCCAACTGGTTTCCTTCAACTGCAACTTAGATCACTTCACGCACTGTTGTAGCCAACAGCTATTTAGAATACCTCAACTTCATGTTTTCCCAGCAATTACACCCAAGTCACAGCAAAGGACAAAATTAATATTATTTTCATTTCTGCAATTAATAGATTATTTGCCTCACTTTGTTCAATATCAGTATGTTTACAGAGAATAGTGTAAAGATTGAAAGAGTCTGCAAGAGGGATTTTGAGGGACAAAGTGAGCAAGGTATGGAGGAAGTAGATCTACCTTGAATTTCTAACAGACTTTTCTTTAACTTCGGCATGCTGCTCATCATAGGAATATAATTAGCCTGGTTTAAAGCTATCTCAGACTAAGTGTGCAATTGTTCAGCAAGATGGCAAAGGTCAAATATTACTAGTGTAATTTATTGCATAATAGGTTCTTGCTCCCTAGTTATGTTGGTGGGAGTGCTTTTATTCTAAGGCTACTGCCAAATTCAACCCTCTTCTTCAAATAATTTTGAGTCTGCTGAGAACTCATGAAGTCCTGGAAGGAGGGGAATTCATCCAGTCCTGCAATGGTCTGTCTCACAAAACTTGCCTCTGGGGAGCTTCTGAAGTAAGGCCATAGCATATGTCATGTGTGACAATTTATCAGTTTGTTTCATTCACAGGGCCTGGCTTGCATACTTCAAAAAGCAGTAATTTTCCCAGGGGGTGATTCACACCAAAGAAATTTTTTTTTGTTTTTAAGTGAGTGTCTGTGCTACACATTTATGCTCTTTCACATCTCCCCTACACCACTGTTAGCAAAGACAATTTTAAGAGGAGGGGGCAAGCCACCTCCAGCTGAGAAGCACATATCTGATGATATTGTTCCACTAGATTGAAATCATGTTTATACTCTGCCAGGGACATAATTTGGAGTTAATGTAGCAACCTGGGCTTTTGCCCACGAACTTTAGGCAGTTTATTGACTGCCTTTCCAGTCTGAGTTCAGAGAAAAGCAAAGGCTGCTTTAAACTTCTACCACAAGTAAACATAAAGTGAAATTATTAGGACAACCTCAGATCTGCAGCGCAGTAATTCTGCAGCACTGTGGTGATGTAGGAGAACAGTGTGCAAGCACAGAATACCTTCTCAAAGCAATGAAGTGAAAAAAGAGGGTTTTTTTCAGTTTGGGTGGGTTTTTTTTCAGAATACTCAAAAAATTTAAGTTGGTACTTTTCTAATTATTATCTCTCTGTTTTCAATCCAATTCTCAGCATCTCTTAAACTAACATTTCAAATAATTTGGAGACATTTTGAAAAAACCTAAGAACACCACAGTATCCAGACACTGTTGTGTAAGCAGCTTCTCCTCCACCCAGGAATCCAAATCTATGCTGAACAAAACCAGAACAACCCTAAACTTAAAAGAGAAAATGTAAAATAAATACCAATACCTACCCTAGAACTTTTTATGCTTTACTTTATTTGTTCTTTTTCTGTACAGCAGGACCATTGCTCTTTGAATCACATACTTCTCTTGCAATTAAATTAATTATAATTAACTGGGTTGTTACTGTGCTCTTCTATGCAATGTACAAATGTGTGGGACAGAAAGCAGCCAGCAAAGAATAAATCCAGTGGTCAGGTAAGGCAAGAATAGAAGTGCAGAGGAAAGGAGAGATTTGTCTTCCATCAAATGTGCTAATGGGAGAGTAGGCAGAACCCCGCTCCCTTGCCTTTGCTGGGACTATTCATGTGCTTAAACGCATACATGCATTCATGTTTTGACAGTCTGAGATTTTTAAAAGAAGATCAAAGAAAGTGTGGGAGGGAGTGGAGAGGAGGTTTGAAATTCTCTTATTCATTCAAGTGAGTTTTTGCCTCTGAGCTTAAATTTGGCTCAGTCCTGCTGATAAATCGCTTTGTTGTGTGGGCAGCTGGAGTGGGAAACACACACAAACACACACAGACACACTTATGTGCACACGTGCACACACAGAGTTCTGTCGGGGCCAAATTCACATTGTACAGTGAGATAGTAGAGACACCTCACACAAGTAAATTATCCTGAATAGCAAGACAAAAAATGGCCAAAAAACCTACCCAGGTTGAGGGGAATTTGCTGTGATTAAAGAGCAGTGGAGGAAGACAAGAGTGGAGCAATTCCTCTCTAATTTTTTCCCCCCATTATTTTTCCCTTTCTCTATGGTCCTGACCTTCTATGAGTTGTGATAATTCTTGACACTTCCCTATTTTCTCCTGTGTTTTTACATACAGGATTTTTACATCTGATATATGTATTTCTTATTCTTTGTTGAGTCTGCTGACCAGCTGTGATTTGTGCTTCCACCCTCAGCCTCCTGTTACTCCCTTGTGCCTATCTTCACAGTCTCTACCATAATTTTCTGCCACCTTTTGAGGACCTCTGAGGTGTCACAAAAGGAGAGACCTCTTGAGGATCTCTGCCATAGAGTAGGATGACTCCAAAGCTGTGTTATTGGAGACCTCATTTTGAGCCACAAAATTTGTGCAGTGCATAAATATTTGGGAGATTTAAAAGAAAATTCTAGAATGCCTATTTCCCAAATGTTAATCTGGATGTGTAGCAGGTACAGGGACATGTAGGTAGTGCCTTTCACTGTCTTCAGCAGGGTTTCTATCATGTCAGGAAGCATGCCTTCATTATATCAGTAGTCTTTAGCCAGATCTCTATGAGAAGCAGGACACAACCTTCTTACGTAATAATAAATACTGCAAAACACAGAAAAATCCCCTCTGCCTGACCTTCAAACACTTTCCAAGAAATAGTTTAAGCATTTTCCAAATAAGGCAGCAGTTATGCAGGAAGTTTGGCAAGTTTATGTCCAGCTTGGCAAGCATGAGAGAAAGAGATGCCAAAAGTTCAATCTCATTTGCCAGCCTCGAGAGTATAGTATCTATCTGCAAGTTTCTACTTGATAAATCAGAGACAAGTATTATCTCCTCCTCTACCAGTACTCACTAACTATCATGTCCTGAAATGAAAGCTAAGCAAAAGTCAGAGGGTTTGGATAATAGAGATGGGAGAATTGCTCCAGCTTTCTGTCTCACTTCTAGCATGTTTTCCCAGCCATAGAGATTTCCTAGATTTTTTTTTCAAATCTTCTTGAGTTATGATGGGAAAATAAAAGTAGATGACTGCAAAATATGTAGTTTGAGGACTAACAACCATCCTTGCTCTCTTGATGTTCCAAAACAAGTATGCATGTCTCATTTCAAGTCTCATTCGTTTTCAGGTTTTCCTACCTAGTCACGCAATGTGATTTAGAGGTGGCTGCATTCCAAGAATTCTGCTAGAAAAGGACCCCAATACTTCGGGACATTCTGGTTGATGGTATTTTTCCAAATAAAAAATACCACAGACAGTTATGTAAGCATATATATTTAAAAATAAGAGAGTAAGTTTTGCCATCAGAAAGAAAGACTTTTTTCCACACTTCTAAAACAAGCTAATCATGTATTTAAGATGACCACAAGTGGTCAAAAGCACATGGAACTTTTTTGTTGTTTAACATCTGATTTGAAAACTAGGCATGTTTCCAGATGAATTTCTCAATCAGTCCTCAAAAACTCTCATGAACATACAAGACAGCTATTGGTTGCTTCTTATGGAGCAACTTGATTGTACTACAAACCTGCTGCACAGCTGACACATTTTTGAATTTGACAAAATATCAAACCAAAGAGAACAGGGGTTGACTTCTGTAATGCTTCAAATGTCCTGGTCACAGTCCAGTGAAGCATTGCCTCACTTCTTCCATTTAAAATAACCAGTTCCACTGCAGAGTCCTCACTTGCAGAAAATCACAAAGTACAGCTCTGCTGCTATAGTATTTGCCAGATAAAGGTCCATCTATGGAAAAACTGGCTTCAGGTAGTTTTCCCTGTAAACAGACCTTAGATCAAGGAGAAAATAAAAGGAGGAAAAGTAATATTGTTACCTGAAGCTTTCTTATCTACTAAATAACTAGTAATCCAAAAAGAGCATCTAGGTCTGCCACAGTTTCAATGTCTTTGCATATGTGATTTTTCATGCTTGGAAGGCATGTCAAGGGGCAAAAGTGGATTTTTTTTTTCTTCTGGGTGGGAGATCAGACTGTCTAGTTGGAGCCCAAGCTACAGATGCCCAGAACACCTGGGTAAATATCTTGCATGCACATTATGCAGCTCCCAGCAGACAAACTGTAATGATGTTGTAAGTGTGGGAAGACACTAAAACCACAAATTAACCATTTTCTGTAGAGTGTTCACTGCTGCAACTTATTTGATCTACTTTTTCTCCAAGAGCTCAAGGTTAACAAAAGCAAATGCTACAAAATCATATTAAACACAGAAAACATAAAATCTCTCAGAAGTACCATGCTAGAAACAGTCATTTTATTTAATGTGTACAGGACAGACAATATAAGAAGCATCATCTCACTCTGCCACACAGCCCTCCTTTGATGTTGAGGAGAAAGGGCAGAAAATAAAGTTAATGTTCATTGAATTTTCCAGTCAGTACAGGCAGCCTAAAAAACAACAAGGAAAATAGGAACAGACTTGAGTCTTACCCATCCTGCTGACTCCACTTTTACTGAATGTTTTACTTTTAGTAAACAAGCTAAAAGTAAACTTTACTTTCAATAAACAGGGTTTTTTGTTCAAAAGGCTGCTCTATGAACTTTTTGTGTTCTGGTTTAAGCCACACATAAATCAGAAGTGTTAAGCTAGAGCAATTATAACACTTACTGGCCATATATTAAGATAACCTGTTAATTAACCTGAAATTTTAGCCGGTTGAAAAACATTCTCTACTAGTATTGAAATATATTTTATACCATTGCAGAAAGTCAGGTGTTTACACACCAATGTAGATAAGAAAGTGGTGAAATTTATGCATAGCATTAGTCACCCATTCTGGTTTTTAAAGTGTTTACTGAAACAGACAATTTCTGTTGGTATTGTAACAGCTGTATGGAGTTTATGAAGGCAAATACATGAGAAACTTCAACAGGTAGATAATTTTAAACATTTCAGGCTGTTTCCATAGCTGAGGGCTACATTCTTACTTGTGATACACAGTGTGAATAAGACTGAAGGAACCTCTCTGCAGCAAAATAAGGCTTCTGAGAGGCATTATTCAACTCTTTAAATCTGCCTGAATTACTATTTAGGACAAATACTCTGCTGGTGAAAAATACAGAAAATCAACCAAAACAAATACAGAAAATATTTCAAGGTCAGTTCTGTATCAATTAAGTTGGGCTGAAATTTAATTTATTATCTTCTTAAGTTTTTGGAAAAAAACGATGCAGCACCTGTTTGCAGGTAAACAATAAAAATCTGCTTTTCATGTCAATACAATATTGCAAAATGATAAATCTTATCTGAGTAATATCTGACTTAGAATGCATTGGAGGGTGAAGAGAATATTTCTGCTTACTAACAAGATAATGTTTGAACTGATTATTCGGTAACTACTGCTGATAAACCTGGGCCAAATATAGGCTGATTTATTTCTTATTTGATACTAGCACTACAAAATATCCCCAATCTTAACCCTGAGGTATTGTTTAAATTGCAGCAAAATATTTGCTCCATTTTTGTGTTTTCTATAAATTAATATTTTGCAATCTGTTTGTTTGTTTGTTTGTTTTGTTGTGGGTTTTCTGTTTGTTTGGGTTTGGTTTTTAGTTTTGGTTTGTTCTCTTTTTGTTTGTTTTTGGAATTTCTGAATTTTTTTGTGCTTGTTTTGTTTAATTTTATTATTTGTAGTTACATATATTCTTATCTCTGAGAACTGTGAGGCCTCTAGGATTTCAGCTTCTGCAAGGCACCTCCAAAATAGACATTGTAAAGCATTTAACAAACAAGGCAATTCAAGGGGCTGGGATCACACTCCCTTTAAGACATGTGATGAGATCATGAGGGCAATCCACCAAGCTAATTTTTCTGACAGGGATAGGTCAAGAGCTGCATAAGCAGACACATTGAAGTGAGTTTAATCTGCCTTAATTGGTAGTGTAAGTGCTAAAGCCTCAGTAAAAAACCTTTTGCTTCCACAGGCACCTGAAAATTCATTTGTTTCAGTTCCTTGATGACTAAACCCATTCTCTTGTGCTTCACTTCAGCATCCTTCAACCTGCGTATTAGACTTGGAAAGCTGCTGGGTCAATTAAAGGGTAAGACATTGCTCCAAATCATACAATCTGCCCAGATTCACAGATCCAGATCTACAATCTGTAGGACCTAAGATCTCAATTTTCAGCAAGAATCCTCTCACATCTACACAAAGATCTTCCTTCCCACCTCTGCCACAGGCTAATATTCCCATAGAAAGAGCAACTAGAAAGTGAGAGAAGCTTAGTGATAGAAACAATTTAGCAGGGTTGAGGAGATTCTGGGATATCCGAAGACTGTTTGCACTTTTTGTATTGGACAAGAGCAGCCCAAAGAGAAGCACAGATTGACCTGAGGAAGGTCAAGAAAGCCAGGTTTGAGAGCAGCACAGTCTCTGCAACACAGTTACAGCACCATGACACTGACTGGCACTGAGCACCTTATTCTGAACTGAACAAAACTATCCCAGATAAACAGCTTCTTTGCAACCAGAGTAAGTGTTTGTGGCTTCTCTTGTGTAGTGCCACTGTAGAAGGGAGAGGACAGGAAGGGGCCAATGCTGAAAATCTTTGAATTTCAACTTATCCTCAAAAGAGAAGTTTTGCAATAGGGACTGTGGAGCCTCTCCTGGCAGCTTTACTACAGGAGCAGTAGTGAAATCTTCACTGTCCTGTTGCACTGTCCAACTTGTCCAGCCTGTGCTGTCTGAGGAGACTTCATGTAGCCAGTGGGGACAGGGCTGGCCCTATCTGTATCCAGCTTCGAGATCCTCCCTGTGCACTAAGACAGGATGTCCTCTGACACCCAGGAGCAGACAGATGCCTCCTGAGCCAGCCAACAAGTAATAGCTGAGCCAAACACTGAGCAAATGAGACACATGGATTTGAGCACTAAGGCCTCAGGTGCAGAAGGCAGGGTCCCACACACCGAAGAGTGTAACTCTCCATTGTATACTGGTGAATTTCACTGTAATGGTGGAACTGTTAAAAAAAAAAAAAAAAAGAGGTTGGATCTGGAATCCCATGTCAGTAGGCTGCAACACCTAATCTCATTAACCCTTGGAGCAAGGCTCCTCAGCTCAAGATCAAACCAAGGCTGACAGGGTTAGAAATTTTCAGGGACATAATTACTTGGCAATACCTAATGGCTTTTTGCAATGCTTTCTTCTTTGCCCCCTAGACATGTCCTAACTCGAAAATGGCAGAGCAGATAGAAAAACCCTATAACAGTCAGTGTCAGGAAGTCAGCCAAGAGTCACCCATTTAGTTTCCATAAGACAAGAAAAAAGGACCTTCCACTGAAGATACAGAAGTAAACAATTTAGAATCAGGAGGAAAAATTTAATTATGTGCTGAACCAAATAATAATCAGAGTACCTTTTATCTCATTCTATCAGAAAAACAAGGAAAAGTGGTTAGATGGATAAAAAGTAATTAAAAAACATCTAACATATTCTTCATAAATTAGATGTTATTTGCTGTTAAATTAACCAGAATTAGAGTTAATACATAATAGATTTATGGTTTATGTCAGAATTCAAGACTGCAAGGGTTGTGCTGGGAACAAATTTTTCCTCTTGGCATAAACTGTATGATGGGATTTGTGAAGGTGCTACATGTGTTCTTCAAGCTCATAATCTGATCAAAGTCACTGCTTAGCATTGCAAGGTTCGTGCTTTTCTGTACCTGTTTTCTACTAATCAGAACATTAAATTTGAGGGTGAAGACAAGGGAGAAATGTTACAAGGTTGCACAAGGCAAATTTATTGTACAACTTATGCCTTTATCATAAAAATGGAGAACACATTACATTACAGTACTATGAAGCAAAGGCAGAATATTTGACTTGATAAGGTGGAATAATTTTTTCACCACTGTGAGTAGTTACACACCACAACAGCCAGTCAATCTCTGCACTAATTATTTCAGAAAAGGCACTGGAAAATTATTTTCTGCAGTGAATAGATTAGAGGGGAGACTAACATCATGTTTTCAAGACTTATGATTTGATGGCTTTTCAGCTAACATTTTCATTGCTGTTATAATTGCCTTCCTATTTGTCATCTTGACCTCCCTGTTAGATAAATCCTGACTTACAAAAGCCCTCAGAAAAATGCAAGCCTTTGGAGGGGGCTAAAAGGAAAAATCAAAGCTTTGACTCGAGGAAGTATCTCCAACCTCTGTTACACATGAGGAACTTTTTGAACACATTGCCATCATGCCACCTGCAGACCTGCAGGAGCAGTACAGACGGTTACGGTGCCTTTATGGCAATGGTGTCAGTTCACAGTGGCGTGCTCACTTTCTGGCTGGCATTGGCAGCAGCACAGTTCAGGCATTCCACTATCTCTACCGAGGGAAATTTTTTTAAAAAATCTGATGTAGGAGCAGCCAAGGAAGAAAACCAAGTTATAGTGAGACAGCTCAAAGTGTTGCTCATATACAAACATGCCAGAAAAGCTCTTTCACTCATTATCTATAGAACAGTCTCATTAAGAAGACCTAGAAGAGCAGAGGAAAAAGAGTGTGGTTGGGACTGAAGTTCTCAGCTGCTCCAATGCCATTTCTGATTGTGACTCCTGAGATAAAATGTGTGAACAACTAGTTTTGGTATTAAATGTAACATCTGCATTTTGATGTTTCTCAAACATTCATCACCAAACATCTGGTTGCAAAGGTGTCAGCAGCACTGAGGCCTGTGGAAAGCCAAGGACCATTCCAAAAACAAAATCCTTCTCTAAAGAGGACTGAAGGAACCATGGTCTCAACTATTGTATCACACACTCTAACCAACAAACTTCCCTCTGAAGTGTCTCCATTCCTTCTGGGCTGGCACAGACAGAGCTGGGCCTACAGACTCAGTTGTCTGCAAAGTGATCAGAGGCTCCTTTTGCCTAGCAAAAGAGGAAAGTCTTCAGAGCACAGAGAGAAAAAAGAGGTTCCCTCTCATCTGAACTCTTACTGAAATGTCATAATCGCAAGGGCAGATTGAATTTTCACTCAGCTCAATTTTTTTTCTGGCTTCTTCAATTTTTGCTCCAGAGGAGTTGAACATCAGGAAATGCTCTCACTGAAGAATCCCACAGCCTAGAAGTTTAGTCAATCTTATAGTGATAAGGATGACAAAACCCATTCATACAGAAAATAGCAAAAGGATGTGCACCTCAGTTAGCCTGTGTCCTGAGTAGGTGTGGGAGGACTTCTATCTGGATTTCTGTACCCTCAGTGAAACAGACACACTGCAGTGGATAGCATTAATTTTGTGTGACAGTTCTAATCCCCTGAAAAATATCTGTGTAGGAGGAGGGTTCTGCACTGGGTGGATCTGATACTCACTGTCACCATGTTGCAGAGCTCCAGTCCACCTGGCATTGCTTGTCCCCAAGTTCCCCAGGGCACAACTTCCCTGAAGATCAGGGCTCCAGCAGGAGCACCCTTGCTATCTGCACACCTGCCTTCCTTCCCCAGGGCTCTTGTTCTATTGCTGCAATGGTGACCTCATTTTCAGGAATTTTACTGCTTATCTCCTTACCTCATCTAGTCCCTGGCTTTCTTAGTCTATTGAATACAGAAAACTTCATCTGTAACCCATTAATAGTTTCAGTCTTTTGATTTCCCGTTTATCCATCGGTTTAATGCAGAACATTCTGTCTACTTTCAGTATTTTCCCTTTTATACCAGTTAATAAGTAAATGATCCTTTTAAAATTTATTTAAATTGTCCACACAGGAACCTCTAAATTTAGTTAAGAGAACCACCATCAGCTTGCATAATGATCTGCAAAAAATTCTGAAAGTAGTAAGAGTAGATAAATAGCCATCTAAAAACACAGTATAACAAAACAGGAATCAAAATGACCATAAATCCTGCCAATATTTTCAGTGCTGCAATTATCATAACATTACCATACTAATGACAGTCAACCTGGCAGCAGAGATCTTGGAAGTGACACTGTGGTCATGCACTGCATTGAATATGCCCATGATCTAAGCAGAAGTGTAAAAACACAGAGAACAGAAAAAGTTCTGCCAACTTTAATCTACTTAAAGCCTGTTTCATCAGCACTGCTAGTGCTGAGGGCTTTGGCCTGGGCTGGCTATCCTTGCCCTATGCAAGCTTCATGCACCCAAACCTGGCTGAAAATTATCTCTTACTGGCATCAACAAACCTGTGCTTCTGCTATTTTGGTAGAGCTCCATATGCTGCAGTCACACCTGACTGGCATGCAGATATTCTGTAGGCACCAAAGAGCCTTTGAACACCAGGCTTGTGTACTGCTGCCACGACACATGAGCTTCATGTCCTGTTTTCCAGTACCTTGTTATATCCTCATGCTCATGGAAAACTAATCCTTCCATTATGGAGAAAAATCTATGTAAGTAACTAGAAAAATAACCAGATGATATGTTGGGATGATATTACTATTTCAAAGCAGTAGTTAGCTTGGCTGTTGAAGGAAAAGAATTTGATAGGTAAAGATTTACTAGAAGTGCCTTCTTTGAAAGTGCACATCTTTGCCTTTCTCCCAGAAATTTCCTGCAGGATCTTCCTTCAAGAATGAAAGTTACACAGATAACAATAAGCAAACTTATGCTTTTCAATGCAAGATTTTCTGGGGTGTTTTTTTTGTTTGTTTTGTTTTTCAGATGAAGAATAATATTTTTCTGGGTTTTGCAACCCTTCTTTGGCATAGCTAGGGAACCCAAGTAAGTTCATAGGTCTTTACTATGGGCTACAAGACTCATTATGCAAAGTTCAAGCCTGTGTATGCTCACATCAAACCTGCTGCTTTACCAAGAAATACACACATTCAGTCTTACTTAAGCTACCTTTAAATCTGAGAATGGGAATGAAAATTAAGCATTTGGCAAAAAGGGTGCCACATTTGAGCTGTATGAAAGAGGTGAAACAGTATCCTGTTCTGAGGATATGAACACACACACACATAGACCCCTTAACAGACCTCCACAAAATACCAAGACTTGCTGTTCTTCTTCAAAAACTGCATGAAAAAAAGAAATTAATTATGATTTTGTGACTTCCTGCCCTTTCTTGGGCAGGGTTTTAATGGTCTGAAAGACCAACCTTCACTGATAGCATGAAGAAAACAAAATAGCCAACATTTCCTGTTAAGCCAGTTAGGCATACTCAGTATAGAAATTGACTCAAATCACCAACAGTCAGAATCAGGCATAAGAAAATTACTCCACGAATGTTAGTGTTTTTTAAAACCATTAGGTACCATCAAGATAAGCCAAGTGTTTTCTAAACTATGATGAGGACCTCTTCACACTGGAGGAGTTCAACCTAGAAAATAGCAAACACTGAGACTAGGAAGAAATATTATAAAGAATATATCCACATAATTACTGCTGTTTATCAGAGTCACAATCACATGTGAAAAAAACCCAAACCTCTGAAAAGAATGGGAACATAAATAAATAAAAGGTAGAGAAAGAAGAGTAAAGTTTCTAATGGTCCTTACCACATTTCCGGGAAAATGCATGAAAGATTTCACCATCTTAGCATGTAATTGAGTAGGCAAGTAAATTGATTATTACCTGGAAAAGGATCAGGTCAAAAAAACAAGTGAATTAGAGAGAAGAAGACAAAGAAGCAGAAAATATTTTGAAGAGCATATGTTTACCATCCCTGAATAATTCAGAATGACCAATTCACATACTATTTGTTAAATTAACTATCCAGCCTATTAAAGCTATTACAGTAAATTGGACTATGTCCATCTGCTCTGAAAATTGTTCTTACCATGAAAATTATCTCTTTTTGTTTTCAAGTTGAAATCCCTCCTGGTGCAACTAGTACTCATTGTCCCTTGTCTTGTCTTGTCCTGGTGAAGAGACAAGCTCTATCCTCTTTGTAGCTAGCCTTTAAGTATTGGTCATGGCATGGCCCCTAAGCCTTCTCTTCTCTAGGGTGAAAAGACTGAACTCCTTCAGTTGTTCCTCACAGTGCAGGGTCTTCATCCCTTTCATCATCAGCTACTGTCTGCAGAAAGCTGTTGTTGAAGTAACTTGAAGCAAGTACACCTTCAAGATGAGTGAATCTTCAGGACTTACTGAAAACTAAACCAAGACATTAACATGTTATGTAAATGTGATTGTCCAGCTGCACTAGCACAGCCACCTTAGATATTGTGTGCAGTTTGGGGCACCACAACACAAGAAACCTGTTAAACTATTAGAGAGAGTCCAAAGGAGGGGAGTGGCAATTGTGAAGGGCCTTGAGGGGAAGGCATGTGAGAAACAGCTGAGGGCAGATGAGCTGTTCAGCCTAGAGAAGGGACTGAGGGGAGACCTCACTGGGCGCTGGAACTTCCTTATGAGGGGAAGAGGAGAGGCAGACACTGATCTCTTCTCCAAGGTGACCAGTGGCAGGACTGGAGGGAATGGCCTGTCAGGAGAGCTTTAGCTTGAGTATCTGGAAAATGTTCTTTCCCCTGAGGGTGCTTGGACACTGAACAGGGTCCCCAGGGCAGCTGTTGCAGCACCAGCCTGACAGGGCTCAAGATGCTTTTGGACAATGCTCTCATGGTGCGACACATGGGAATGGTGCTGTGCAGGGATGATAGCTGGACATGATGATCCTTTTGGGTCCCTTCCAGCTCAGCTTAGTCTGTGATTCCATGTTTCTGTAATTTCCATCCACACTAATAAGAAATTCTTTATTGTATTTACAATGTATCCATGGATACCCTATGTATACAGATCCAGTGATTTGTGCAAGTCAACAACTGTTATTTGTAAACTCCAAAGATGACAAGGTGTTTTGGTTCAATCCCAGCCAGCAATTAAATACCGCACAGCTGCTGGCTCACTCCCACCCCTGGCAAGACTGGGAGGAGAATCACAAAAAACACATGGCCTGAGATAAGAGTAGATTAATAGCTAAAATAAATAAAGTCAATAGTAATACAATAGTAATGAAAGGTGAGAAAGAGAACTAAAACACAAGGAAGAGAAGTGATGCACAATAGAGTTGCTCACCACACACTGACTGATGCCCAGGCAGCAATCGTTCCCTGCCAGCCAATTTCCCCAGTTTACATAGTGGGCATGACATTCTATACAATATCCCTTTGGCCACACTGGGTTACTCGTCCCAATGCTCCCTCCCAGATTCTTGCCACAGCTTCTTACTGGCACAGCATGAGGCACTGCAAAGTCCTTGAATTAAGATAAGCACTGCTCAGCAACAACAAAAACATCAGTGTGTTATCAGTATTATTCCCACACTGAATCCAAAATACAGCACTAACAGCTGCTGGGAAGGAAATTCTCTCTATTCCAGATGAAACTAAGATAGCAGGCATCCCTTATTCCATTTAATTTCTACAATGCCAGGTCACTCTTCCCAAAACCCCATCACTTTCCTCTTTTTTGGTACATACACACACAGAGACAACATTCCCATAAATTATGGATCATCCCTATGAAAGTCCATTGAGTTCACTGAGTGCATGACCCTGGGCTCCATCTGTCAGAACCAGTTTTTAGGCAGGAAAGAAGGTGTGTGGTGTTGGACTGTTGCATGTGGAAAGCAGGTCTGAATCCATCACCACTGTTCTTGTCTGGTTCCATCAAAGTCCATTCTTCATTAATGTGTGATCAAAAAGGAGTCGGGGTCAGAGCCCAAACCCAGCACAGACATGTGAAAGCAAACTGTGGCCTGCACTCTGCTTTCAAAAGGATTGACGAAAATGCATCAGTGATACCCACTGTGGTACCACTGCACTGCCTCTGACTCCAGTTCATACTGAAGTCCTAGTATGTCCAGTACAGCAGCACTCAGTGATGATGCAACTTCTTTCAGGCAATAGCCTATTGCTAGTCTCCATGCTTCCCCAAACCTTCACACTGGCCATATGGGACTGACAAAGCATGAACAGATCCTGCTGATCACTCCTTGCTTCCCCAGGTGATAAATCACCTAATGGATGGGTATCAGGGAATCTTATTCCCAGTGGAAGAGACTGGCATCTGTTGGTCTTTGACCTTCAGCAACTCCATAACAGAAGGATCCTCTAAGAGACCAGGCAAAGTAGGAAGCTGCTTCATTTCTTCTGTCTCCATGGCAGAGCTGAAAGTCCACTGCCTTTGGGTTTTTGAAATACCTTCTCCACAAAGGGTAATTTGTTGTCTTCTGACCTCTCACATGAGGTGAAGGGAGGTATAGCAGAGCATGTACATCTCTGACAAAACTGCATTTTTTTGGTAAAAAGTGGGAAGTCTTCTAGAATCAAGCTGGAGTAGAGGAATGGATGTCCTGAATAACCAGAAAGAATTACATAAAAAACTCCCAAACACTGACTTCCAGACAATCTGTGTGTGAAGTAGAAACAAAAATTTCAAAAGGGAAAAATGGTCACTGATTAGGGAAGAATGTGGTTCTAGAGTGATTCATAAGAAAAAATTATAGGTCAGTGATGCAGTGCCAATGTTAAAACAGAAATACCTAGTAGAAACATTTGTGTATTGGCAAGTTTAAGAATCAAAACCCATATTCTACGTTAATTGCAGAGAATTAAAATACGCTGGGAGAGTTTTTACTCTGATTTGAGCACTCACTGCTTGAAGGTCTCACATCATCTTTCCTCTCCATTTTTTTCCCTTTCATGAGTTTCCTGCTGTCTTTTATTATCATTCCAATTTATAATGATAACTGCAAATCAATCTCCCCACATCCCCCTTGCAAAGGACTCTGGGACTCCTTCCCTAGAGGCAGGACTTCTGTCTCTTCCACTAAGGCACTGCAGGGTATATTTGTGTGGATGGCCAAGATACCTGGGAGCTCTTGCACCAAGAGCAGCAATTCCCCCATCTCTATATGAGGGCTTACAACATGAAGAAATGTACAGAAGAACTGCATGGCAAGTTTTACACTGTAGAGAGTGAAAGCTCCAAGCTGCACTAGCCTTTAGAACAGACAAAGTGGCATGCCATAAAGAAGCTGAGAGGATCATTAATATCCTCAGAGAAGAATTCCTAGTCTTGAGTTATGAAGGATGCATCAGTTTATTATTAGTCAGACTGGTGTCAATACTGTCCAAGGTGATGGATTACACAACTCTCCGTGACCACAGCAAGGGCTCCTGTCACAACAGAATTATTTAATCTTCAGAGTAAAAGCTAAATGAATAGTCAGGGTTAAGCCAGGGCATCATATTTAATGTCAAGCATAATGCTACTGTTGTCACTATCTTGGGCAGGAGAGAAAAAATGTAGACCAAAAATTCCCCAGGAATTTACTGAAATGGCTGCAGTATGACTGAGTCGTATGGAGAGCAGTGAAACTCACCAAGCACCTATTTTTTTTCTTTTCTTACTCAAAACCACACAAAATCATTGAGAAGTAAGGAAATATCATTTACCCCATGCCAGCACAAACAACTCCTCCATGTTAGGCAAAGAAAACACCATATGTCATCTTTTCTCTTGAAGTTACAGAATAAACTGACTAAAACATTTTGAGGCATTTCAAGAAGAACTTTACCATTTGTAAACTTTGTCTATGAGTAACCAATGGCACAGAACCAATACCTCTAGTTCTGGAAGGGGTCTCTGGGCAGCTCCTGGCTGAACAGAACTTGTCAATGAGCAAACCCCACTCCCTCAAATCAGCAGTCAAAGTCTAGCAAGATCTAACACATACAGATGTTGTCCTGGTTTCACCTAATGTACAAATGTTAAGACACCTGAAACATATGGCAAGTTATGTGCTATTTATCTAGCACACATAACCTAAATAAGTTCCCTTTTTTTTTTCCTCCAAGAGTTAGAAGCATTAGTCCATGCAGAAGCACTGAAATATTTTATGTAGGTCTGACTGAGAGGACACAGAACTAAAGCAAAAGTCTAAGAGAAAAGCAAAGAACATGGCCCAGGTGTCTATAATTTCTTCTGCACAACAAATATTTATGTGAAGACTCTTCAGTGAAGATTCCTAAGTGAAGACTCTTCAGTCTGAAAAAAGAGAGACAACTGAATGAGGTCCATAACAGATGTCAATAAAGCCCAAGTACACAGAGAGATTGAATGGGGATTAACTGATCACAGTGTTCCAGAACCAGAGCTGGGGAGTGCATCACATAAAAGTAACAGAAGGCAGATGGAAAACAAGCAAAAAGAGGCATTTTTCCTCACAGCATATGGCAGATTTTTGGATAGTATTATTTTACACAGGTTTTAAAAGTGAATAGGCAAATTCATGGGAGAAAAATCCATAACCAGTCATAAATTTAATCAAATTGTATAAAAATATCTATTTGCAAATAATCAAAAGGTGAGAGAGTGCATGTGTGAAAACTAATTTGTGATTAACTTGTTATATTCTTCTACAGGTAGATGCCCTTGGCCACTGGAAGAGACATTCTTATGTTCTTTGCAGTGTATTATGAACTCCGAAAATCATTATGGATGTCTTAAATGTAAATAAATGTTGTACAGAACTAGACTATGCTGCTTTAGCAATTTAAGGAACATTATGCTATAAATGGCACATTTTCTTTGTGGCATGAGTTACCTACTATTTTTTTACTTATTTTTCCTTTCTCCTAAAGATAATAGGAATTTATGCAGGAGGTGAAATAACATTCTATATTTGCAGTCTCCTGTTCTGGTTGTTTAGGCTATCTCAAAAAGAATGCAATCATCATTGTTAAACCTAAACATGTTTCTATACATGTTGTTAGATCCAAGGAAAAGATCCATACTGATACTGCATTTTTTTCATTTGCTTTCAATCTTGAGCAGAAATCAGTCTCTCAAATATTCTGGATTTTGTCCCACAGTAACTCCAACTTTCTGAAAAAAAAAACCTAAACCAAAACACCAAAACACCAAAACACAGAAATTCAAAAGTATTGTGGGAGATCAGTGAATAAGAAATGATAATTTTTCCTCCATTAAGCAGCACCAGGGGGAAAAAAAAAATAAAACCACAATCAACCTAAAGTCAAAGGAAAAAAAACACCAAGAAGAAATGCCAGAAATAAAATGAGCATAAAAGAAATAATTGAAGAAAACAGTAATGGTAGTACAGAAAACAAAAAGATCATTAAAAAATCAGTTATCAACTCTCCATACTTCCTATTAAAATGAATGGATAAAATTTCACCTGCTGGCCTGTGTGAAGTGTGAATTTCATTATTGAAAAGCTAAATAATGTGGGATAGTAAACTCAATTTGCTAGGTGCCTTTAAATGCTAAACCCCTTTCAATTTCTCTATAACTATCTTAAACTGCCATCTGTCATGTTGCCAGACACTTTCTGCAGAAATCAAGAGCTTCAAAATTTCTCTCCTTTGACATGGTTTGAGCTTTAAATGACACAGAAAACCATCCAGAGACGACCGAGAGCTCAGACAGATGCACGCAGAGCACAGAAATGCACAACACGTGCACTGGTAATCGCAGCCTGCTGCACGGCAGGCACAGGCACACAGAGCACTCACACAAACACAGAAAAAACATCTTGCTCCCTCATCTGGCCGAGCAGGACAGTGAGGTTGTGGATCCAGCAGCTGTCTCTGGATGCCAGCCTCCCCTGCTGCTGGCATGAGATGTAGGAGTGCCCGAGGTACAGGACCTCTCAGACAGAGAAAACCACTTTGTGGTCTCACACAGACACGGCACCTGCCTTTACCCCAGACTCTGCCATCTCTCCAGCAACTGGGACTCCTCTGGGCCCCAAAGAGAGAGCTCCTCCTTAAACCCAGGGAAAAAAAAAAAGTTAGAAATTAATATGATAAGAAGATAGATCAGCCTCCACTAACTGGGCACATGGCAACGGCGGACAAGCATAATTATTTCAAAACAACCAGCCCTTTCTGTCATCTTATCCCTCTGTTTTCCTCTACTTGTTCCTCCCCAAATCATCTAAATTCTTTTCCTTTCCCATCTTTGGTTTTTCCCTAAACAGCCCATTATAAATCCTCTGCAATCCTAAAATGCTCTTCCCCTAACACATCCTATGCCTCTAGGCAGAAACCCCCTCAGTTCAAAAGCTGCTCCAGCCTTGACTTTTTATTATAATTGGTATCACGGCTGGGCCATGGGGTGGTGGGTTTCCTGTGAGAGACTGGGAAGAGCCTGGACAGGGCACAGTTCCCACCTGGCTTTGGGCTCCCGTGCTCCTCTGGCTGTGTCAAGGTGGGCTCTGATGGGCTGGTGGGAGCAGCCAGAGCAGGACGTTCCCAGGCCCTTCCATGAGCCACTGGCTCCCTGCACTCCACTGGAGGGGTGAACAAGGGAGCATTTTAATGTCACAGACATGGTCATGGAATCCATGGATCCCTTTGGGTCCCTTTGTGTCTGGGACCTGTCCCAGGCAATCAAAATACAACTGAGGTTATGTAACCAAGGTTGTCCTGCATATCTGGAGAAGGTGTCAGCATGAACCTAACTCAGAGCTATTTACCCTGTTCACCTCCCTGAGATGCCTGTTTTATTCAGCTGCCAAACAATGTAGCTAGAAATAGGGAACGAGAGGCTGGAGAGCAGCACTACAGGAAAGGACCTGGTGGTCTTGGTTAGTGGCAAGTTGGCTCTGAGTCAAGTGCCCTGGAAGCCAGGAGGGACAACCCTGTCCTGGGAGACACAGCATCACCAGCTGGGCAAGGGAGGAGATTGTCCTGCTCTGCTTTGGGCTGGGGTGGCCTCATCTCTAGTGCTGGGGCCAGTTTGGGAGACCACAATATAACAAAGACAATGAGCTATTAGAGATGTCCAAAGGAGGCCATGAAGATGGTGAAGGATCTCAAGGAGAAGCCATATGAGGAGTGTGTGAGGACACTTGGTCTGTTCAGCCTGGTGAGAACAAGACTGAAAGGAGACCTTATTGGAGTCTGCAGCTTCCCCCTGAGGAGAAAAGGAGGGGCAGGCACTGATCTCATCTCTGTGGTGCCCAGTTGCCCAGAAGAAGACATCAACAGGACCCAAGGAAATGGCCTGAAGTTGTGTCAGAGGTATCAGGAAAAGGTTCTTCCCCCACTTGAGGGGGAAGTTTAATATTAAAATGAAAAAACCTCTCAAGTAGTTTGGATTTTATTCTGAACTGTTGCTTAAAAGATTGGTTTACTAACGTTAAATTTTGAAGTATTAGAAAAGCCACACATGCCTTGACAGTGCCCAGAGAGGGCGAGCACCCGTGGATCAGCAGGAGGAGGAGGTCAGAGAGGCTCTGTCGCTAGGATGACTTCCCCCTTCGAGCCCCCCTCAGGGCGAGGGGGAGGCTCTGTCGCCAGGATGAACTCCTCCAGACGACCCAATGATTCCTCCGGACGATCAGACTGTGGGAGGGGCCATGCTGTATATAAGGGATTATGAACCGCACCGCAGCGCCCAGCCCCTAGCCTGGAGCCCTGAGTACTACCTCAGCTCGCTGCTGCCCCGCCGCTGCCGCCGCTGCCCCGCCGCTGTCGTGCCCGTGCCGTGCCCGCTGCTGCCCCGCTGCCGCCGCCGCCCGCCGCCCGCCGCTGCTGCTGCCCCGCCGCTGCCCGGCCTCGAGGCGCGATGCTCCTGATGCTGGCCCTCTCCACTCGCCACATGCTGCGATTCCTTGAGCAAACACGGATCTTCCATGCAGACAAGCTACAGGATGACGGGGAGAGAAGGGGAAAGAGAAGGAACCGGAGGCTGTCCCGATCCAGAAGATGCAGAGAGAAGAAGTGTGAAAATCAGAAAAGTAATACGGGACAGTTATAATGTTATCCATGCTTACTGTACTTTGTTAAAATAAAGAAAGAAATATGTAAATTCTGTACCTATCAGTAAGAGCTTCCAGAATTCCAAACCGTTTCTCTAGAAAACAGAATTTAGTCACATTTCAGCGCAGGCTTTTGGCATGCTCTTGATTAATGTTAACCTAAATGACAAAACTAATATCCTACAGGTACAGATAACATTGTAAAAGTTTTCCAACATGAAGTGCCCAGTTATACATTTCAACAAGTAAAACTTTTGGTGTTGTTTCCGAAGAAAGTTGTTTTGTTTGTTTGTTTCAGATTGTTACAATTGTTATTGTTTTGCTGCTTTTCACTCGAAATAAACCCATGAGAGTTATTACTATCTTATTTTCTTTGCCATCATTTCACAGCTGTAGTCATAGAAAATTTAAACCAGTTTTTACCTTAAACCATTTAACATCACTCAAAAACTTTGTCAGCCACTAGTGCATACATAAAATGTCCAATATTACCCCAAAAATAAATGACAATAAATAATAAATATTTTCCCAATAAAACAAGTGAGTTTGTTTTATTAAAAATAAATGCACCTCTGGCTTGTATTTAAGAAAAATGTATAGACAACTTTCAAAATTTTCTGATATAGCAAGATGAAGCCACTAATCTATATGATACTGAGCCACTGGGCAAGATTTATCATTAGAAGAGAATATATGTATCCACATCACAGTTATGGTATATGCAGAGTCGATGAATACCTACTTCTTTCCACTTTAGTCAGGATTAATTGAGAAGCTAATGTAAATTGCTTCTCCCTAGACTGTCTATCTGACAATTTTCTGCCATAAAAATACAGCCATTTTCTATGAAAACATGCATTAACACAGTTTATTTTCCCGGACCTCTTACACAGAGAAGAGGTCAGTTAGGCCTTCTAATGCATCTTGCAATTTAAAATACTGTGCTGTGAAGAATATTGCTCTCTTGACCCAATTTCAGCCTCTTATTTCCAGAGCACTGCATAAAAGCTTGTGTCAGAGCATCCTTCAAACATATTAAAGCTCCTTGAACTCTGAATAGGGCTTTATTCAAGTTCCTCCTTGCTGTACACACAGGCAGTTGATGTGACTGAAGCCCCTTAAAAGTTTTACTGCTATTTGAAACCACACAGTCCCTCTCTGACCCCTGTTGTGCAGCCTTTGTTACTACCCGACAGAATTACATCCTTTTATCAGCTGAACTACCCTCCTCAAATCATCAGCCTCTTACTTCTAGTTGGCTACATGCATAGTTTACTTGAACTCAAACCTTGTTTTGCTTCTACATAAAGCTGCTAATTTGCATACTTTCCTCATCAATTCTTTGCTATGTCTTAGAAGAGTGCCCTAGCCCCGAGAAGAGTGGGGGTTTTTGTTTGTTGGGTTTTTTGTTTGTGGTTTTTTTTGTTTTGTTTTGTTGGTTCTGGCTTTTGGTTTTTGGTTTGTTTGTTTGTTTGGGGGGTTTTTTGGTTTGGTTTTGGTTTTTTTTGTGGTGATATTTCAGGATCCCATCCCAGGAAAAAGGTGCTCTTCATCCAGGAAATTAATTCTTTTCTAAAAATGTTTTACTCATCATCTTTGTCTCATCTAAGGCTGCTTTAAGGAGTCCATCCATATAAAAAAAAAAAAATCCTGACAATTGCATGCAATGAGTTTTAAGCTGCACTCTGAATTTTGTTGTCCATACTGTTATTCTCCTCTCACATCAAACCCTGGAGCACCTTGTAATAAGACTCATCTGAAAAGACAATGACATGCCTCCATGGTACAGAGGAAGAACTGGTTTATTTATACCACTTGCTCTCACCAAAGCTAAGAAAACAAGAGATCATAGGGCTAAAGAAGGCTTTTAAGACAATCAGGTTCAGTCTTCTGCTACTTTCACAACTGAAAAATACTTCACATTTCCTGTCTGTGACTGCAAGCCTCAACCAGAACCATGCTACCTTACATTAGTCTACTTACTTAATACTCCCAATATTACACTTATAACCAAGATGAATATTTAATTCAAGATATCAAGTCTGTTTTGGACTGTCTGAGAAAACTGAGGTATTTATTTTGTCCATATAACTAGCTGATTAAGACAGATTGTGTGTTAAAACAATGATGTCATGTTCTGTTTATTAGTCAAAAAGGCTTATTTACAACTCCTAATGCCATTTTCTGAATGGAAATAGCTCAGACATCCAAGATAAATGCATCTTAGTTCACTGAAAAGTTGCCAAACATACTTTAAGATCTTAAAAGCTCCAAGTTGTTAGCCTAGAAGTATTCTAAGTAGTTTCTATTTTATATGAATGATAAGGAGGGTAGTTTAGCACAAAAGCCTACAGTGCTGCCAAGGAGCATGGTAAATTAAATAATTAAAAGAAAAACCCACAGGAAAAAGGGATCTAGTGTTTACTTGTCATTGGTTCTTTCTATCTCTCTTTTTTTCTTTTTTTTTTTTTTTTTTCCTTTCCTTTCTCATGATTTCCTCAAAACTACAGCAGCTGAAGTAGTGAGCAGCTTGAGTGGGCAGAGTGAAGCTGGCACAACTCTGCTACTGGTGTAAGACCACTAGGAGAAAATTCAGCTTCAGCTTCACTGTTTGTCTGCATCATTCAGCTCCTGCTGTCAATCTTTGGGTGAAGGCAGAAAAAAGGAAACACAGCAGAGACTAAGATTTTAAAAGTGTGGTTGCAGAAATCACAACACACTGTGTTACTGTAACAATCCCAATGTTGGAAAACAATGGAGAGGTGGCAAGAAGTTTTCAGTGCAGCAGGATTCTAAAAACACATTAAACATTAGCCTTCTAAACAAAGATTGGTAATTATTGCTGTATGTTCTCCCATACAAAGTGCAACATCATGGCATCTTAATATGTAGTATAGAGCCCTTGCTGTGATCCATCATCCACCTTTCAAAGATCCGTAATCTCAAATTTCTACTTTTTTTTTCTCATTGCTGTAATAAAAAATCTGGTTTCCTAAACCTGAATGCCATCTTCTGTCTGTGACCTGAGCAATACGTCCTTTCAAGGAATGTTTGTAAACTTGACAGATTTTATGACTGACACAAAGAAGTCACTTTTGGTACTTATTACTTCAAATTGGGAATTCCTCACCATGACTGAGACAATGAATTAGAACAGGGATATATCCAACAGCTACACCTTGCTGATAATACTCTATCATAGCGGCACAAGCATGGAAAATTCACAGAAAATATAACTGAATGACTGCATTAGATGAAAACATTGCTTTAGGGTTGCTGCCTGAGTCTCCCACAGGTCAAAATTGCTTTAGGGACAGCTATTAATTTATCATAAACCAATATTTCAGTACCAGAAAATGTGAGATCAGTAGTTCTCACAAATAAGTGTATTGTATGTAGAAACCAGGAGTTACCAACACGGCAATTTTACAGTTATACTTTTTTCCATTTAATTAGCAGGGAAAATACATATGCACAGATGAACTATGACTGTTTAACTTCGTGGCAAAGCCATGAACTACTCCTCATTTCTTGTTGGTGATAAAGTTCTGTACACTGCCTCATGGCCAATAATCTGTGCTTTTGACCCTTGGCCAAGGCACAGCTATTGCAGAATGGTGCCCTCTTTGACCAGCTCAGCAGAGACCTCTGTCATTGGCACATCCCCAGGGCTGCCTCTTGGAAAAGAAAAAGATGCCCATGTTAGAAGTAATAAATGACAACAGTAAGGATGGAAAGAGGCAAGCTCCCAAACAGATGAATCTACAGAAAGCCATTGAGGGTGTAATTGAAGCTTGCCCAAAACAAGTTCAACAACTTTTTTGGAGATAAGCAGTACTACTTACAAAGGCATTTTGGTGAACAGCTTCCTGACTGCAGAGAGGCCACAGACAAGTGCATCCAGGAATCCAGATAAGACAAGAGGTTAAAACTCTGTCTATCATTGGACATAGGTTTTTTACTACAGGCAGCTTGCTACAGTCAGGAAAACATTAAAACTGAACTTTTTTGATTATGGAAGACAATGTATTCTCTGGGTTGCAATCAGCATCACAGGACATTTAAGAGTGTTTGCTGGACAAGAATACCCAAACAACTGAGAACTGCTCATAAGACTCCATGTACACAACTCTTACAGACACTATTGCCATGTACGGCTACTGTGCACTATTTCTACTTATGCAGTACTAACAATGACATTGTGACCACTGCTTTTGAAAAAAGGAGCTAAGATATTTTAGAAGCCACTCTCTTTAAAATTCCACTGACAGGATATGGCAGGAGAGGAAAAGAATCCAGTCATTTGAAATTCTTTCACAGAAAAAGTTATAGTACTTTCTTAATATCAGATGACACAGGCAGATAAAGCACATAGATTATTTTAAGGCACTATGCCTTTTACTCTTCAGATCAAGAAGAATCAACTCATCATTTGACTCCCCTATCTGGATTTGCAGTCTGCTTTGAGAATTATGTGAAAGTAGATTATTTTTGCAAGGAGAGAATGAGAGTATCTACATAAGATAGAGAAACCAAAGATTAATTGCTGTTCAGAGAAATAATGGTTCTCCTTTCAGACACAAATAGACCTTATTCTGAATTTAATTTTGTTACACACCATATTACACCGGGAACCAAAATTGAAATAAGCAGCTTTTTTACTTCCTGCTTATAGGCAAAAAAATCAGACATTTGTCCAGACCCATAAAGCAGCAGATAAGAAAAAGATGGTTTAGTGTAAATCAGTTAGATAACATTAATTAAAGGGATATCTAGCATATTTTAAAACTTTATAAGATTTTAGCAACACCTTCATAAGGAAAATTTGTCCTCTCCTCGATCATATTTGGTTTTAGACATAACTTTCAAGTGCAGCTGCTTCATAAAATAATATTTATTTTGTTTTCCTGCCATCTTGTGGCTTAACCGCAAAATGCACTTACGAAAAAGCGGTACAACTGCTGGTCTGCGATGTGATTGCTTTTGGAATACTATCTGATCTAAGCTGTGCTCCAGACCATCACCCCTTCTCCCCTAAACAACATTGCAGCTTTCAACAGCACGGACCTGCAATCCAGTGAATTCCTGCAACAACTCGATACCATGGAAAGAAATTGTGCCAGCTAGGCCAGGTCTCACCAGAGGGGTGATGGCCCATTCTCTCTTCCAGACTGTTCCCTTGACTCAGATCTGCCTAAGACAGTGAATTCTTACTGCATTCCTGTTTCTCAGTTAAATACTTTAGTTTGAATGATTATGTGAGAAGTGAGCTGAATTCTAGTCTGGCTCATTCACAAACTGAGACAAACTCTATCAGTGCTACATAAGTGAAGCATGCAATATTATTAGTTACACTTCTCACCATCTGGAAAGTTGCATTTGGCAATATGTATGAGTGCTAAGAATCCAGCCATAGCCTTTTGGGATTCTTTGGCATTTACAGGGAATGGTCAAACTAGCTGATTTAATACAGCTCATATTAAGCAAACCAACATGAAATTCTAATGCCATTTCTTCGTTTTCTGTGAGCCAACTGTAGAAAATAAAGACTTGCTTTCTATCACACTCTCATTAAAAGGCATCATATTGTACACTCACCTAATCCAGCCAAAGTTAAATAGATGCTTGAAAATCAGACATGAAAAATATTAGAGGTTTTCCACAAAGTTTGGAGGCTATTTTGTTTGGTTGGTTTGTTTTGCTTTTGTTGTGGCTCACTTTTTAACTGCCCAATAGAAAAACAAAGTTATTTGTTTTCTTCATGCTGGTGACATATCTGTATGGAAAAAAAAATTGCCCATACTGGATTTGAAACAGCCTCCTACCAAAGATGTAGTCAGTTAGATTTAGTGGCTAGTGAGAGTTTGCGGGTGAACAATACCTATGCATATTTTTAGCAAGGAATAGCCCCTCAGGATTTCACTGGCTGAATTTTCTAATGTCAGACTCCTCTAGCAATTGTCCTGCCAGTTGAAATGCTATGCTAGTCTGACGGAATACACCAAGAGTGGTTAAGAGCAAAACACTTTGACTAGACTGCCATTTACCAAGAAATTTTCTGGGCCATATAATTGCAGGTGAGCCAGTAGAAACTTTCAAAACAAAATTGTTTTAGTTAAGTATCAGTCCTCCTGTACCACTTGCAGAATGCTCTTTCCAGTACCTTCCAACTGGTTTTTCAGGGCACATGTTCCAGGGAAACTTTTCTCTAAGTTCAATTTTCAACTGTTCTACTTACACCCGAGTTGCAAACCCAGATACTTGCATTTTATTTTCTTGACAGAGAGCATAGATTGGATAGTTAGAAAGGTGGGGAAAAAAATCTTAGAAGACAGCTGCAGAAGAAAAGTAATTGCAGGATTTCTCACAAGATCCTCATACAGAAGTTGTTGACATGCCAGATAGTGAGGGAGGTGGTGGTCAGTGGCACAAAGTCTGGTTGGAGCAGTGACAATGGAGTCAATATTGGGTTTGAAGCTCTTCCACACATTCATTAACACTCTGGATAAAGGCACATCTGCACCCTCAGCAGATCTGCAGATGCCACCAAACTGTGAGGAGGGGCAGATACACCAGAGGGTCATGGTGCTGTCCAGAAGGATACAGACAGGTTGAAAAGAGAGGGTGACAGGAACCTTATCCAGATCAGATGACACTGAGATCCCTGACAGCTTCAACCATCCAGTCATTGGGTCTGCACTGCATTGTAGAATAAAGTGCTATACAGCCCATGTGTTTTGAACACAGAAAGCATGGGTCTAGAAAGTCTGAATTTTACCACAAAATTTGATGCCTGTGAAAAGGCCCCAAATTTACAGTACTCTGACATGTGTGGAGGGATTTCTACCTTTCACAGTTAAAAGGAATTTAAGTTAATATGTGAAAAAACCAAAAACCCAGTAACATTTTGAACTGCATTCTCAGTTATAGGTATTTTTCACTGCTTGAAATTGCTCAGATCTCCTGCACCAGTGGACAGATTCAAGTAGATTGAGTGGAATGTCCTGGTAACAGTAAGCACAATAACCAAGGAAAGAAAGGAAAACTGGGAAGTCAGAAGAGAGTAATGATAAACACATTTCCCATGATCAAATTAAGCACAGCTCTAGGAAGAGATCAATTGGTCAATCAACCAATCATATCACTCTCCTACGGATTCACAAATCTAAAAAAACCCCCCAAAATTCATTAGTGGTGTGTCAAATAAAATTGTACTACAGAACACATATTGGCATAAACATTGCAGCTACTTTTCATAACTGCTAAAAAAGACTCAGGCTCAGAATAAACATTATTGGTCTACCTTGGTAATCACACCCGCACTGACACACTCAGTGTGTTTTATTCACCATAAAATAAATAGTTAAGAAATCTAGTAAGAAAACGCTGCTTTTTCCTCTAAAGTACTAAGCAATACTGATAAATAGTGATAGTTAACATTCTCCTTCTTGAAATGTGTCTTCTTGTCTAATGGCTCTTGCCAACCCATAAGCCAAAGAGATGCAGATGCCCCAAAGAATAAAGGATGTCAGGTGCCATTATCTCCACCCTTCTGCATTGGAATTATCTGATGACTCTAATTGCACAAGCCTTAGTTAATGTTTGTAGAAAGAAGTAAGCTGCTAATGAGGCAGAAAACTAGGAGAAAAATCCCAGCTTTTCAATTTATTTGTAACTATTAATTACTTGGTAAAAAACAGTGAGAAAACAGTAAGCCTGGTAAGATGTATCTTGATTTGCTTTTTCATTTCTAAAATCCATATTTGATTCTGAAGAGCTGTATTAATGTAATTTTAAACGGAGATACTGTATCTCCATATGATCAAGCCAGGTCAACCAGCAAAGAGCAGTCTTGGCAGGACAAAATATGGTGGGTTTTTTAGAGTTCTCTGTGTAACACAAGTTCACATTATATTTAACTTTGAGAATATCAAACACGTTATTACTAATGGCAGCCTGTTGAGCTTTAGAATCATATAATACTTGCCAGGGACATCAAGGATATCTTTTTTATCTGGAAAGAGCACTAAATGCATTTAAATTTAAGTAAATTGGTCAGAAAAACTTTAATGAGGTAGCGGTATGCCATTTGCTCTTCTTCCAGCAGCTGGAGCTAAGGTTTCATCGAGTTAAATACTTTGGGTACTGTTCTGCATTAGAACTGGCCTGCTGAGTGCCATATATGAGTGAACACATTATGTATTAGTGGTTCTATACCCTTTCCTACAAAAGCAGAATTTGGTCCAATATGTTTGGTAAACTGCAGATATTTTGCTGATTTGCAAGACATTAGGATTAAATGTCTACAGTTCCTTGTGTCTGAAAACCAGGCAAGAATGTTATACGTTCTACAGAGGAGCACCTTCAGTGATCAAAGCCATTTGCAGGCACTGGTAAATTAAAATTAAATGCCAGTTGTTAGTCTCCCACTTTTCCAAACAACAGGATTTCTAATATGAAATATCAGGCATCCTAAGACAAGCATTCCTCTTCATGGAGGTGAATGTAGATGTTTCCTAAAAGAAAATTATCTAGTTACTTTCCAGTTGGGGGACAGAGGTATTTGGGGCTTTTTGACAGTGTCTGTGGGTCTTACCCATTATGATAATCAAAATTCACCCATGCAAGGTGTTATGTAACAAGAGAAACAGATGTTGCTCCACAAGAATACTGCATACCTCAAGCATGACACAGCTCTGGTATAATTTGGGAGTGGTTCAGGAGTTGCTGCACAAACGTGGGCCAGAGAGACCTGCAGGAGGGAGCAGCAAAAGCTCAGCTAGTTAGCAAAATTTAACATTTACGTCCTCACAGCACTTTTCTCACACAAGCACAAGCTGGTGGGATTGTAGGTATTGCTGTAACTCATGAAGGAATGTAAGACAGAAAATATATTCAGCACCACATCAGTTATCTCACATGGTTGACCGACACTGTGCTCTGCACAGCTGGGAAGCCCAGAAGGTATGGAAATACCTCTCTGTGGGCAAGAACAAGTTTAAAAGCCCTGAAAGCACCCTGTTGGCTCAGATAATAAAATGAATGCTGAATATGATACTACAGAGTATCTATAATCTATAAGACTACTTTGCAGAAAGCTTACAGATCTTCTAAACTTAAGGAACTTGATGTATGAGTGCCCAGAGAAGCTTTTAAAAAAATCAACTTTCTGTTAAAATCCACCCAGTTAATGGAAACACAAAACATTTCTACAAATAAGGTTTTATTAAAAACTTAATTGTTTTCCAATGCAAACTTGTCATTCTCTCCTTCAAGAAAAAGAAATTTCGCTCTTTAAATATGAACAAACTTACACTGGTGTTTTAAACTAGAAATAGTTTAAACCACTATGGGAAGGAATGTCATGCTTAAAGGCATGAAAACACTGGACTTCAAGGAGTGTAACAGGGCAAGGAAGAATGGAGAAAGCAGTCAGGGACTGGTCATATGTACATCTTTTCACTCAGGGAAATAAAATAGATAACAATCTGAAGGAAGATGAGTGAAGTACATTCCTGTATTGTCATTATGCTTTCAACTCAAAACTTCCCTTTTGATTCTGCATTGTAAGATTTCAAGAATTGCATGTAAAATATCTTCATTTTTTTGTTTTGTGTGTACTAGCACGACCTTTGTTTAGAGACCCATTTTCAATTCAGGAAAAATGACCAAGAGTTTTAAATTGCAAAGGGAGCTAGGGACAGTGCAAAAGGTCTGGTGTAAAGCACTGTATTGAAAACAAAACTATGTCCAAAACATTCATTGTGGGAGACAGCATTGGCCAAAATGAACTACATATTAACACACAAAAAGGATCTATTTTCCTCCCAATCTACATTTTAATAATCTAATAATCTGCATTTTAACCGATTTATTTTTCTGTCCTTACAAGAGTTTTCACTTTTAATGTGGACGTTGTCCAATGTGTTTGCTGGACTGAATGATGCCCAGTGAACAGTGCAAGTCTGCAGGAAACAAGCACTTACACACACTTTTGAAGTCTGCTTCAGCTGTGGGCTGACTATAGGTGCCTTTTCTGAGGAAGAGTCTGGTCTGCTTGCTGCTTTACAGAGCAAAGTGAAACTTCAACACTTCCTTAGCACCTTGGTGAGTTGTGTTATAAACACTGCTGACAGGAGAAGCAGGAGTGTCTTGGGCATTCTCACCTCAATGTGTCACTCACCATGCTCTGCACCACCTTAAGCCCTCTGTGGCTGGACAAACATATTGTTTTCACTTTCAGGTGCTGTAACAAAAGCCACAGCTAACAGCCACCTGGGGATGCTGACCCAGGGAGTCTTCCTTCTCTGCTCCTGCCCCAACAACAGCACTTGCAGGACATGCTTCAGCTGAACAGCAAATCCACAGGACCCTGGAAAGCTGCAGCCCTGTATAAACCCTTACATGGCCACTGTAAAGAAGCCCTGTTGTCCCCAAATATGTTTTTGCACCTGGTGTGAAGAAGGCAAATCCATGCACAGAACGGAGATATTTTATTTACAGACCTGTGCAGCAACAGGGGCTTGGTGGCAAATCCACAAAGCCAGCACCACAACTACCAGAACTTTTTCCTATTATACATTTTAGCAAAAATAAGAATTAATGTTCATTGGCTATGAATTGCATAGTTCTTTTATTAATCAGTAGTCTATCTTCTATAGGTTAAGAGAGTCCCTCACTTCTTATGTTAATTATTCTGCATACTCAGTCTTTCTTTTCTTTTGGGTCAATGGTTGCATCTCCTGCTGCTGGAATTATTTTTTTACCCAGTCATACCTGATTCAGCACAACTGCTGAGTTCCTTTGTTAGTTTCTTCCTTTTCTTGGGGATTCTGCCAGATGTCCTTGTGGCTTGTAAATTCTGCATTCTTTACGTCTACCATCAGTGGTAGATCCTTCTCCCCAAGCTCAGATCTCCCCTAGGTCTGAGATCATTGAAGCCTGCCAAGCCTTAATAAGGCAATTCTGCCAACAAGTAGTTTGTTTTTCTAACACCTGGACATCACTTACAGCTGTTTCAGGGATTAAATATTTTTTTGTTATTGAAAGTATAAAAATGTAATACATTAAAGAACATCACTTCCTGAATTTGTTTTACATTTTCCACATTTTGCAATAGTACATTCTTCTTCCAGGCTTTGTCAACCTCCCCTAGGTTTTTGTCAACTCCCCCTAGGTCTGAGCATTGAACCTTCCTCTAAGTCCTGACAGTGAAACACATTGGGTCCTAAACCATAACAAGGCCATTCTACTTACAAGTAATTGATCTCCTGAACACCTGGATAAACATGCCATATGATGAGTGAGCAACTGTTCATGGGTTGGGCACAAAGGGTTACAGTGACTGGGGTGCCGTCAAACTGGTGACCTGTCACTAGTAGGGTTCCACAGGTTTTCATCCTCGGCCCTGTGCTCTTCAACATCTTCATAACCAACCTGCACACAGGACTGGGAGACTCAGCAAACCTGCAGACAATACAAGACAGGGAAGAGCTGTTGACTCCCTCAGCGGCAGGGAGGCCCTGCAGAGAGACCTTGATGAATCAGAGAGCTGGGCAATCACCAACTGCATGGAGTTCAATAGAGAAAACTGCTGCACCTCGGATGGGGCGACCCTGGATGTCTGGAGAGATTGGGGAATGAGAAGCTGGAGAGCAGCACCATGGAAACTGCTGCAGGAGGTCCTGGTTGATGGTAAATTGGACATCAGTCAACAGTAGCCTGGCATCCTGTGGGGCCAACCATATCCTGGGGGTATCAGACCTAGCATTGCCAGCTGGGCAAGAGAGGGGAGTGTCCCACTCTGCTCTGGGCTGGGGCAGCCTCAGCTCCAGTGCTGAGGGCAGTTTGGGAGACCACAAAGTAAAAAAGATCTAAAACTACTGCGGTGTCCAAAGAAGGAACACAGAGATGGTGAAGGGCCTTGAGGTGAAGCCATATGAGGAGTGACTGAAGGCTTTTTGTCTGTTCAGCCTGGAGGAGACTGAGGGGAGACCCCACTGGGTCTGCAACTTCCCCACTGGAAAGGGAAGAGGAGGGGCAGGCCCTGATCTCTCCTCTGGGGTGACCAGTGACAGGACCCAAGGGAATGGCCTGAAGTTGTGTCAGGGAGGTTTAGTTTATCAGGAAAAGGTTCTTTCATTTTCTGAAGGTGTCTGGGCACTGGAACAGGCCCCCCAGGATAGTGGTCACAGCACCAGCCTGACAGAGTGCCAGAAGCATTTACAATGCTCTCAGGCATCAAGCAACTCTTGAGATGTCCTGTGCAGGACCAGGAGTTGAGACTCAATAATCCTGATGTGCCCCTTTCAATTCAGCTGATTCTGTGACTCTCTGCGATCAGTACAAAGAGACACAGCCGGACAGGTCGAGCAGAGCAGCTCTATTCCAGGGAGGCGGAGCCGTGCCGCCCCCAGAGCTGCCAGGACTCCCCTCCCTCCCTCCCTCACACCACCCCTCCATTCCCAATCCCGACCGCGGCCCTGCCCCTGCCTCTTGACGCCACGGACGCGACTTGTCGCGAGGTCGCGTGACGCGAGGGGGCGGTGACCTTCCCGCCCTCGCGCCAGGCGGATCGCGCCGCCATTGGCTGCGCCGGCGGAGCGATCGCGCTCTGATTGGCTGCTGGCACCACAGCGCTGTCGGGCGGGCCGCGGGTGAGCGCGGAGCCGGGGCGGCGGTGCGGCTGTGAGGTGAGCGCGCCTGTCCCGCCTTTCCGGCCCATCGCGGGACGGCCCCGGCGCGGCTGAGGTGGCGGCAGCTGGGCCCCTGGCAGCCGCTCGCTGCCACCCGAACCCGGCTGGGAGATGTGCGTGTGTGCGCGCTGCGGTGTTTCCTGCATCTTCCGTTCGGGTTTGAAAGATCCGCGCTGTTGTTGGCATCCGTGACCCCGTGCCTTGTTCTGCTGTCTGTGTGATTAGGCATCTTGCCGCAGGAGGGAAGCAAATGGATCCCTTGCCCAATCCCGCACCCCTGGCCTCGAAGCTACGGAATACGCTGGTTCGGTATCACAGCATCGCAGACAGCGAGTGGCGTGTGGCGAAGAAAACCGTGAGTGCTCTGGGCGGCTTCCCGGTTCGTGCTCCACAGGAAGCTGTGGGGCACCAGGGCGGCGGAAAGAGCCCCCTGTGCCGTGTCACACGGCTGAGAAACGCGTATCCGGGCCCTGCAGGACTCTAAACTGACAGGCTCTGTGAAACCATCCCTCTAGAGCATCTCTAGATGACAGGATGTGTTTTTCGTGTTCACAAACTCTGTCATTCCTTCTACCCATTTTCTGGGGTGTGTCTCATGGAAGAATCCTACCTGTGTAGGGTTATAGCCTTGACTTACAACAAATTGTGTTAACATTGATAGTATTGCAAGAAGCTAACGTGTACTTTAAACAAAGCAGACACAGCTTGCCAGCCTCTGGAATCTCTTGTCAATGAATAGTTCATCGTGCTTCAGTTTCCAAATGTCTTCCTCTTAAGAAATGAGATCATTCTCAAGGCTTCTTCTCATACTGTTTCACTTTTCTATTGTGTTTTAGAGACCACATATTATCCTAGGTTTCCTTCCATGAAAGGGAATACAGTTCCTGCTTTCTCTGAGCAGTTTGCTATCCTGTTCTTTTGAGCTGCCTGGATTTTTTGAGTCGTGCTTTAACAAGCTAATTAGCCTTTGCTTGTGCATCAGTTCTAGGCTGGGTGAATACTTTTTAGTACTGTCCTCCACAGAAAGTAGAAGTGTAGCTATATGATAGTGTGGTAAATTTCTGTCTTTGTCTTTTTTGTTACTGTGGTTTGAGTAGGGCTTTTATTTTTTCTTCCATCATGAAGCAGACATTGACGAGACAGAAGCAAGTGATCCAAATGTAACTTGATTATTTGCAAAATTAACAAATACTGTCTGGAGAAGCAAGAGCAGACCATCCAAGCCTTTCATTCTTGCAATACACCTATACCACCTCTGCCCTACTAAATGTTGTCTATTCCTATATTAGTATTTCTGTGTTTTTATATTAAGTACTACTGTATGCCTTTAAAAAGTTACCTGCATCCTTGTGTTTCAAATCCTCGGATTTTACCCCTCCCTCCAGCCCTTCCTTCCTCTCTCCTTTCTTTCCATTTTGGTATTGTGCCATGTAGAAGACATTCAGAGCTTTACCTACCACAAGGAGATGTGTTGTGCCCCAAAATACCTTAAATTATTCTGGATGTGGTACTTAGCAGTACTATTCTTTAGGATATTTGGTCCTCCGTGTGTATGTAATCATGATTCCAAATAAAGTGGTGGTACATGGTACTCTTTTCACACCACAATTCTGAGATTTTGTACAGAGATTCCATTTCACAGTTATGTAAAAATCAGAAGATACTGATTTCTCTATTTGCTCTGTGTAACTTTAAAATAAATAGACTACTGCTTGCAAGACTCTTCTAGTCAGGCGTCTAGAAGAGAAAGGTAATTGAACTTTCTTGTCTGTGCCTGCATCTCCTGCACTCTTCTGTTACTTGTGTTACAAGGGTGCAAGCAAACATTCTTCCTGTCTGAGTAGCATCCAGCTGTTGCCTTTCCAGTGGCCTTGCAGAAAAAAGGCTTTCCCTGCTAATGTTGTTCCATTATTCTGTGTATTTTCACAGTAAACTGGCTTGGTCTACCAAACCATACTTCTGCACAGACTTCAAGCATTTGACTCTGAGAAAGCCGATTTCTTATTTTTTTAAATAATAGAAAATGATAAGTAAAAGGTATCTGAAAAAGCTATAGAAAAGTGTACAGTGGTGCCCAGGTGAACCTCGGCTACTGATGAAGTTGGCTGCTTTTCTTCAAGAAAATTGAAGCACTTTCTGGTCTTCTTGTAATTGTGTGCAAGTGACAGTTAACATTGTATCTTATCTTTTCCTTCAGAAAGATGCAACTGTGTGGCGTAAACAATCGGAGGAATTCAGTGGATACCTGTAAGTTTGCCAGCACAAGAGATACATTTTTAAAGTTTCACAGATATGTTCTGTAGAATTTAGAAATGAAGACTGTGAATTCTACAGCCATCAGCTACACAGATGCTCCAGAGGGGAAGCTAAATGGCTAAACCTCTTGTGGCTGTATGAATCCTTTCTAGCTTTTAAGTTTGATATACTTTAGCATTGCATGTGTCTAGAACAACACCACAAGACTCCCATTGGCTGAAGTGGACAACAGCATCTGCCCAGAAATGATGGCTTGTAAAGCTCAGAATCAAGCCTGGGTTCAGTAGTCCTGAAGGGTCACTGGGATGTGCTGAGTCAATCCTTTGACTCTTGCATTGACTGTGCAACTTCAAAATACCAAGTGTGGGGTTATGAGAGGGTTTTATGGGGTTGTTTGTGTGATGTGAAGGCCCTGCCTGTGCAAGTTTCTGTCACTGGGTTCTGTTGGTTTCTGTAGGTTTAGGTAGAGAAATACTGGCCAGAAAGCAGCACTCTGAAGTCCTGTGAAAAGTCCTGTGAAAAGGTGGTGTTTAAAATGATCTCAAAGACTGATACACCCCATCGAATTTACATCTTGTTGAATCTGCAAGAGCTGATGGCCCCAGACACCAAGAGTTCCATGGGCCCACTGGCACCAGCAGGTTGTATAGTTGAGCCATTGCCAGGAGGGCAGTGACTGCTGTGTGCAGGTGAAGACCCCAGGGTGATTTATGCACCTGGAGAACTAAAGCACACTTTGAAGGGCTTTCCAGACCTGGAAGCCGCTGACATGTTCATGTTGTCCTCCAGTTCCAAGCATACAGCTGAGATGGGCTCCATACAGAGGATTATGAGTGAATATGGGTGAACTGCACAAGTAAAGAGGTGAATCTGTTGCTTGAGTATTTGCTATTAATAAGAACATCTTAATGAATATAAAGCATTTTGAAAACAATGATTTTGATGGATTCTTCTCCTTCAGGATTTGGAGGCCCAGTAACTCAAGAAAACAAAATCTCTGGTGTCTACTAAAATATCTAATTACAAATGAATATTCTGTAATGTCATATGCCAGATTGTTTTATTCGGTAATCATATGACACTAAAGCAGAATGAAGTTTCTCCTTAGCTTGGTTCTATGCCTCTGTTATTATCTGCTCTAATCCAAGAGGAGTAAAGAGAACTAGCTCTCCATGAACAAAGCAGAACGAACCCAGAAACATTCGAATATTCCACAAAACTTGGTTAAAACCAAACAAGGCTAGATGTTGACACTGAAAAACTGATGCATTTTATTTAATAATAAAAGAGGTAAAGAAAAAGAAGGAAGGGAGGGAGGTGTGTTTGGGGGGACAGGGAGAATGACAGAGGCAGGTTAAGTAGAAACATTACCTCTCTGTGCATCCCAATGATGTCTCATTGCTCCCCTCAGTCTAGTCTTCTTGGTGGTGAGGGTCCCCATCCAGAAGTATAGAATCCCATGGATTAATGTATGTTTGGATAGGTAGGAATACCCAGGTGCCTCCCCTGAGGGGGGCATGTTTGACACTGTCCCTTGCATGACTCTGTGTCTGTTGCATCGTTTTGCACAACGTGCAGCACTGGTGCAGGGTCTGGGGACCTCTTTGGGGGGCTCTTTGATGGACCATGACACCCCCTCTGCTGTCCCTCTTGTGGATGTCCCTTAGATGTGGCTTTGCTGGGCTGAAGAGGCCCCACAACTGAGCTGGTGTGCACAGCAAAGGATAGGCTTTCACTGCCTCTGAGCAAAGGCTTTTTCACCACACATCCAAAACATCTTCTCTTCGCTCCTTTGGTGTGAGGGTCTCTTCCAGCCTGACAGCAGATAAGCCTGGGGCTGTGGCCTCCACCCTGAAGGTACTGGGCTTAATCCTGTTAAAGTTTTTTTCTCCCCTAGCCCAGATCTGAGTCACTTTATTTTATCTCAAATCAATTTGTAGTCCAGGGCCTCAGTCAGGAGGCCCATTTAGGTGCTTCTGTGAAGCTTTTGTTATGCAGTTTTGCTATAATAAACAAAAATCCTTCATAAAACTGTTTGAGCCATAAACCATAGTATTTCAGTCTCCAACATCCTGTTACTTCTGCTTTAAGAAAAATGTTTTTCTCATTATATTCCTGATCTCCTTGTTGTTTTAGGTTTGCTTACCTCTGGTGAACTCCCTTGCTTGCCCAGCAGTAGGAGTAAAATTACAAGTTGTTACAGTTCTTAAGGATAATTTTTATCCAAGGAAGGAATTTGCCATTTATAAAATATTAACTGTATAAAAAAAGACAAATTTTTTCAGAAGAGGATTTCTTGCAGAGAAGAATAGATGAAACACCCATAGGTGTTTTCCTGTACTGTTTCTCTTTTCAGTTGTCCACTGACTGTACTTCTTGGTATCAAGGTGTTAATGTAAGTGTACCATTGAAAATTAATGGAATATAAAGAATTTCTTCCTAAATGTAAACACATTTTCCTAGCTACAAAGCTCAAGGAGTGGTGGAAGATGCTACTAACAGAATAGTGGATCATATTCGCCCTGGACCTTACAGGCTAGACTGGGACAGCCTAATGACTTCAATGGACATCCTGGAAACATTTGAAGAGGTGAAGACTTGTTTAGATTCCTAAGAGAAATGTGTATTGATGAATACATGAATTTAACATTCATGAATTTAACATTCACGTAGAGCAGAGCAATTCCAACAGATATGAACCCTTTACAGCCTTCTTTTTTGCATGCACGAGCAACATTGTGCATACATTCTCTGTATGACCACAGATGAGGCTTTCTGGCAGCACAGTCCTGTTCTGAAGCTTGAAATTCATCTTTCCATTAATGCTAAAAATAAAGGAGTCAGTCACAATTCTCTTGGACCTAGGAGCTCTGGTAGCCTCTGATAAAATTCACATACAGAGGGCTACAGTATGATACTGTGTATGCCAAAGCCATTTCATACAGCTTGCTTTCTTTTGTTCCTCAACAAACAATAGTAATAATCCACACATATGGAAGTTGCAACCTCACCCTCTTCCTGAAGGGCTAACTTGTGTAGGATGGCTTTGTGCTGAGACACAAAATAATTCAATCTGATGCTCAGGACTTGATAAAAGAAAGGTAAGTTTTAAGCTGGTTACAAAACAGCTGGTAGCCTTCCTTTGGTTAATGCAGACATTCAATATGAATTCAAAACCCTCATCTGGGCACCTGGCTTGAACATGGATTGTCTTTTGTTCTGTCACTGAAGGAAGATTTATATGACAAGGTATTCTGTCTGTATAATATTTATACAGACTACTGTATTACAAGAAAGCCTGTTTTGAAGAACTGTTCACATTCTGTTTCATTTTTTGCTTAGTGGATTAAAAGTATTTGATAGAGTTAGTACCAAGAGATTCCTCTTGAAATTTGTTCATGGTCCTTTTAGACTTCCCAAGTGCTCCTTGGCAACTTAAGAGCCATGTGGCTTTCAGCTCTCAGACATGCCAGAGTTCCCTAGCTTTAGGTCTTTAAACTTTTATGGTGCCAGATATTCTCTACTCCCACAGCTTTCAGTTGTAGACCACAAGTCCTTACAACTTCCAGCTCTTAGGCTGAGAATGGCAGAGCCATTCAGACCTCACTGAATTTTCAGTGTAGTTGACTGAGGCTGTTACCTTTGTGAAAAACATTAGCTGCCTGCGAGCATTAAGTTTCTCTGTTTATTCATTATACTAAGATATATTTATTTTCTTGCCCTTGTAATTGTGTCACTCAACAAGAACTGCTGTGTGATGCGCTACACAACTGCTGGCCAGCTCTGGAACATCATAGCACCAAGGGAGTTTGTTGATTTCTCTTACACTACAAGCTACGAAGACGGGCTTCTAACATGCGGTAAGCCACCACTTGCCTCTTCTAAATTCTTATTTTGCAACAGTTCATTGGCTTAAGATTTGATTCAGATTTAGTAGTAGTAAACATTGCAAAAATGGTCTAAGATAGTCTTCAACAAATAAATTTAAAGTATTTTAAAAAATTTAGAGATGTTTTAACATTTTACATATTTAAAGAAGTGTACAAGTTAGTGGTTTACCCATGAACCATTCCTTTGTGCCAGGTTTCACTTATGTCAGCTGTGGAGCAGGAGTGTTAGAGACAAGTTGAGTCCTCCAGCTCAGGTTGTAGAGCAAACTAGTATGAGTAACAGCTTGCTTCTAGTAAATGGGAGAAACGTCCTCTTAACATTTGAATTTTTGCTTACCCTGCTTTCCTGTCTGTCACAGAGTTTGAATGAACAGCAAATTCCATGCATGAAAATACCCAGAACCTTGTAGTGTGTCTGTCACTACCACTAAATTCCTCAGCCAGAAGCTTATATATTTCAAATTTACTGCACATTAATTTTTTTTTTTATTTCTCTCAAAATAATTTCTGTTTTTAAAAATTTTATTTTCCTTCATTTTTCCTTTATTTTCCAGGTATAAGCCTGGACTATGGAGAGGTGAGACCAAACTTTGTCCGTGGATTCAATCACCCTTGCGGTTGGTTCTGTGTCCCTCTCAAGGACGCTCCTGGCCACAGTCTTTTGACAGGCTACATCCAGACTGAACTCCGAGGGATGCTACCACAGTCTGCAGTAGACACTGCCATGTCTAGTACACTGGCCAATTTCTACTCTGACCTCAAAAAGGCACTCAAAACATAGACAAACACTGACTTAAAAGCCCGTGCGTTCCTTGAAATCAGATTATGTTGTGTATCTTAGCGTAGGTTACCTAAATTGAGGTGAGTGACACTCTTCCTGAATGACACCTGAACCTTTGTGTTGAGGATCCAAACAGCTTTAGCAAGTGCTTTTTGGTGTGATGATTGGCATACATTCCCTGTGCACAGTGCAATATGCTTTTTGCTGCTTGGCACTCTGCAGCTTTGTGAGGAATAGCCTGAATCTCTAAACCCCCAGCTTCCTTAGTAGAAAGCACAAGATGTGTGTGTGGGCTTGGAAAATGCAGCATGAGCTCAGCTCCCTGCAGCAGTTTTGGGAGCCAGGTGCTCGAGATTTTGACAGTGCACATTGCTGTACAGGCAGCATCTCATTGAAGATGTAATTTAGTAAACTATATATATATATATATATTGGTATTTACTTAAATTCTTTGATTTTTTTAAAGTTTGTTCAGCTGCATCTGTAATTTGTTTTTAAATTTGCTTTGATTTATCATATAGATATTATATAGCTAAGTTGTTAAATGATACTATTCATAAAAAAGCTATTTGTACTTGAGAACATAAGTAAGTGTTCATTTTTGGCATTTCTTTGATATTGTAACAGTAACTTACTTACTGTTGTATACAACAGTCTCAGTGCATAAAGAAATGCCCTTACAGCTGATCCGAAGCTCATTTAGGTCATCACATGTCTTTCCATTGTTTTTTGTTGTTTTTTGTTGGCTTTTTTTGTGGGCTTTTAATCACACAGTTGTCAAAATAGCAAACCTCTAATGGATCTTCAGTGATACTCTTTACTTCTAAGGACATTTTTACTTAAATGTGCATGTAATACATATGTGGGAATTTTGTTTAGTTGGGTTTTTGGGGGATTTTCTTTCTGTGTATGTTTCTTGAACTGCATACCCTGGAATAACAAAAGCAGCAGAAAGAGCCACTTCTTTGCTTCAGGGATAGGTGTTGCTGTAGCCACAGCACCACAGACTTGCCAGTGTTCTGGTGCTGTAGCGTGGTTCTGTTCTGCCCCTAGGTTGATCTGTGCAATAAATTAAGAACTTAAAATACAAGCAACTGAAGGCCAAAGCTCAAGCTGCAGAATTGCTCAGACCTGCTGAAGGATACAGGGTCTTTTTTAAAGATGCAAATTTCAAGGATATTCAGCAGTCCAGTGATTCTGATAGATATATAGCAGGGGCATTTAAGAAATAACTCTCTCCCTGCCAGGAACATGAATTCTCTTTAAAATCTGATGCTAAGCCTTTAATGTTGGTATGTGTCATTTGCTCAGGTGATGTAGTTATCCCTATGCTTTGCCAGTGCTCTCACAGTGGCAAGTTTAACTGTGTAGGAGTTAGGAAAAGTATCTTTGTTCCCTGATACTGTGGAGCCAATTGTATACATACAATCCAGGGACAGGTTTTAGACTCAGAAAAACAAAAATTCAGATCAAAGTCCCTTGCAATATTGGCTTTTTTGACACTGACCACTGTAGCTGAACTCTGAATAGTGAGGACTTCCCTTTCTTATTGCTCAGTCAGAGAGGTAGAAAAAACATAACACCAAATATAGTGGGGGCTTTTTCAACCTGCTTCATGTTTTAAGGTATTTAGTACTATTTAAGACAGTTAAAAACAATGCATCAAACAGCCTTTGGTCCTCATGGGCAGAAAATGTTAATTCCTTTTTAGGTTTTGTGTATTTCCCTTTAAACCCCTCAGTTAGTCTTCCCATTTTTTTTTCTACCTTCCTCATGTCTGCCAAACTACTGCAAGCTCACAAGGTGATCTTCTACCACCAAGGACACCAAGGAATTGCTGCCAATATTCTCTCATTTCTAGTACTGGTACAGAGGCAATTATGAAATCTTTGGCAGTGCTGCTCCGTGGGATGAATGGTGACATCACTGTAGAGGAAAGTGTTTGAAGTGTAGCCTATTTTTTCTTTCCAGTTACAAAGATTACATGTGCAGTGAATCTGCATATTCATGTCTTCTCTTTTTAGAGCTGCTGGGACTGACTAATGGAGGGATACAGATGTATGTAGAGAAAAATACTGCCTCTCTATGTAAAAAGCCGAGTTTAAATGTGCACAGAGGCACTTCAGTGCTGGAGAAATGGGTCAGAAGGAGCACAGGACACAGGAGGATGTTGGTACAGCACCAGGCACCACAGAAGTAATTGTTCCAAACACCCATTTTAGGGGCTCTGACACATACACAGTACTTATCCTTATTTAGTATCCAGTGAAATGTTTTTTTTCTGGTTTTAGTGAAGACAAACTGGTGAAGCACAGAGCAGCTGAAGAAAGAAGAACTTGAGCTAAAGTAAGAAAATTGCTAGTGCATTTTTATATACTGATACTTTTAATAAAATTTTAGCTATAGACTAGTACAGAACTAGGAGAAAGATGTCCAATTTAAATTGTATTTATTTGAACCTGAAATTTATATTATTTTTATATAGCTATAGATGGAGAGGGAGGAAGAGCTGTTCTTTAACCAGAGTACATCAGAACCAAGAAAGCCACAGTATCAGAGCCTCTTCTTCCACTGTTGCATTCTTCTCCTCTTGAGTTAGTGGACAATCTAGGTGGAGCCAAGAGGGTTAAAACTGGAAAGCAGTGGCAAGGACAAAGTGCAGGAGCCCATGTTTTGCCTATGCAGAAGTAATGGGAGACAAAGTAAATGCTTAGTATAGATTTCTATCACTGAGGAATACAGTTATCCAGAAGTGTCTTCTGAACAAATTGCCCAAGAACAGCAGAGATCTTATTTTGCTAGATAAATAGCATGTATATAGGCACATCAAAAATATTTTTATATGGCTAATATTTTTTTTAAGAAAGCCTTACTTTTTAAGAGGTATGGGCAATGTGACACTTTACTCTTTGGCACTTTAACTAGGTGATTTGTATATGTGTGGGAAAGGTTTTCATGCTTGGGTTTGTTCCTCATCTAAAAGCTCCAGCATTAAACTTTTCCTGTAGATGTGCAGAAGATGCAGAGATGGGGTTAAGCTCACTTTAGAGGCAAAGTACCACAGCTGGCTGGGAGGTGGACTGATACCTCAGAGAGATACCCTCTCTGAGGTGCACAGTCCCTGATCTTAAATTTGATGAATTTATAAATGTGAAACATGATGAACTTACAAAACACAGAGCGTATAATTTCTCCAGTAATTATAAGTAACCAGAACAGTTTTGATGGTGTGACCTGGTGGTTCAGCCTAGGAGGTGCACTGCTGTAAAAATAGCCCTAAGTCTAGTGAAACCAGTCAAGTTGTGCCTGTGTATGGAAAGTCAAAGTCTGTTTTAACAGTGAGTTTAACTTACTGTGGTCAGCATTTAAGGGATTGTATTTGTATCTTGAGTGCAACTGCAGAATAAATTAAAATAATGTATTCCAACAGGCTCATCATGTACCTTCTTCAATGCTTGTGCAGCCATATGTAGCATTTTTGGGGCGTTATGTCTGATGATGTAGTTAATCTTTAGCTGACTGGTGATCTCTAATGATACCAGTTTGTCTCCTTAAATTTGAAAGCCATAAAGCATTCACTTAGAAACTTGATTTAGACTGAGGATAAGGCCCAACTGAAATGTCTTGAAAACTGTACAAGTAGGATTTTCTCAAGGCTTCAGTCCTAAATATGTATATACAGGAGTTGTTTTGTTTTTTTATGATGACCCTATGATTGTTGTGGAAGAACTTTATTATTTTGGCTTACTATTTTTTACCTTTTTGTATGTTTAAGAAGTGATCTATTAACCATAAACATTAAGTTAATCTGAAACACATGAGCATATAGCACCTGGCAGAAGGCATATAGGTTATATATCAGGTGTATAAAACAAGCTGCAACATGTATATTGACTTGTATTTAATTAGCATCTACAGAAACAAAGAAAATCTCTGCATCTCCTCTAGACCCTTCCTTTGCTTGTCTTACAAAGCTTGCACAAAAGCAGTAGAGTTCTGTAGCATTTGACTTCAGTGGAAAAGCCTTGTAGCTGCCTTCTGTTGCTGAGAAAAGGAACTGTCACCTCTGAGATACAGCACACTCTTGCAGAGCATGTATCATGTCCTTCTGCAAAGTATGGTAGGGATAGGTATAGAAGCCACTTGGGATCTTTGGGAAATCCTTAAGGACATTAATTATTAGAATTGTTAAAACATTGATGTTCGAATCCATTTCCTGGTGAAAGATTTTAAACCTACACTAAGTATTAAATGTTCTCTAGAAAATAATATATCCTAAAGTCCTAAACTGCAGTTTATAATTCATTCAGCCTTTTCCAGTCCTCATTTTTTTCCAGACTCAGTTTTACAGTTCAAATAGGGACTGCTTATCATGGAGTTACATCATAACTTCTTACTACAGTAACTACCTGTAGTAACTTGTGAAAAATTATGCTTCCTTGGGATTTGCCACTGGCATGGAGAAAGCAGACACAGATGGTAACAGCATATGGCAGGAGATACCTGTGCATGTTTCACAGCTTACCCACATGGTAAGAAATGCCACATCTGGATTAAGAAGCTTCAGATACCATCATAATTCCCAGAACTGCCTTCTCCAGAGTTTCTTTCTTTAAAACAGTTCTTTCAGTGTGCCTAGACACTAGGATCTCAGAAGTTTTTCTTAGGTAACCTAAGTGGAACTCATAAGATCGGTTGCTGCCCAGAGTGAAACCAGAAACTGACCTTGTTCAAGCCCTCACTGCACCAGTTTGGCTCTGCCCTAGGATGCAAAGGAGTAGAGAGCACTTCCTGAGCTCTACCTGCACCTTGCTGACCTGCCTGCCATCACAGACACCTCTCTGAGGCAGTCTATAACCCTGGAGAGAAAATTGTTACGCCAAGATTCCCTGTCTCAGTGTGTCAAAGTGCTGCCTGCAATTTGGGTTCCAGTCGGGGAGCATTGCTACTGAGGTTGTTGCTGTTACTAATTCCATCTCCAGGGTGCACTGGGGAGGCAGGGCGGTGCTCATGCGGGTGCATTTCAGCAGCAGCAAACATGAGTTCAGCCAACCCATGTTACTTGAGTGCCATACAACCCCACCTTGTCTGTATGCCTGACAGGATTTCAAGCTCCTCACATTTTGAAGGGGGAAGGAAAGAAACCACAGCATGCTTGTTCACTGGAGCATAAGCCACGTCTCCACAAACCACCATTTCTTCTGTGTACAGGATTAAGGATGCAGCCTGTATGTGCACAGCCATATCTGCAGAACTTCATGGTCTTCCTGTCTCAATCAGCTATGTGAAAATAACATTTTGTATATGCTCAACATGGTCAAACCATCTTTCTGCTCTGCTGTGTGCCTCCCAGCCCACACCATGGGAATAAAGCTTCAGTGGAAACAAAATTGAGGAAATCTTAATGCCCACCACAAATACCAAAGAAGTTGGGAAGAGGGAAGAGACCCTTCATGTACTCTTTTTAATGTTAAATGAAAGTATAGAGATTTCGCCATGGATGTAAAAATAGTGAATCACTTCCCAAAACCACCTGCATCATTGGATATTTGAAACATAAAGTTTCTGGGATATGTACAACATTGAAGGAAACAAATGCTTGAACTGCTGAGAAGGATGTCATAACTACAAAAGCCCAGGGCTTTTTAAAGAAGAAGACTGTGCCAGGCGTCAATAGAAATGCAGGAATTTGGTAGTTATGAGGCAGGATCATTATGTTTAACTCCCCAACTATCCTAACTCATTAAAAGTTCCTCTGACTTACTAGCTTTTTCTTATTTCCCATTTCCTTATTTGTCTCAAGCTCATTATAAAACCAGTGTAATGTGCTGTGTGATGAGCTCCAACTCAGCTGTTTGATGTGCTGTTTTTAAGAGGTGAGCCAAGAGCAAACAACCCTTGAGCTCCAGGGGGAGCTCAAAGCCAGCTTGATACTTGCCCTCTCCTTTAGTCTTGTCAACTTTTGCTTTTCCACTTTGTTATGGAGGTGACCAAGATGATTTCATGAAATTGCAGTACGAATGCATGCCTTGGGAAAAGATTCAGCAACATCAGTGGAAGTGCCAAATTGGACCTTTTTTTTCTTTTTTTACTGGAGCACTCTTGTCATGCAAAATGTCTCGTAGTGAGTATAATGACTTATTTCTTCCATTGCTCCAGGATGGAGAGATTTTGTAAAATCATCTCCCACAAAAGGGTATGAAGGGACTTTGCATTCAAGCAGTTGGCAAGATGAAGGAGTTTTAGATGGCAAGAATAGTAAGATGCACCAGTACCAAGCAAGAGGGAACACCATGAGTGACAGATATGGGCACAGAGCAGAGAAATAAAAAACAAAAAGTCCTTTCAACATGTCAGTCTTAAAATGTTCTCCATTCAGGTACCGTGTGCAGCTTTTGACAACGTAACTCAAGACAAAGAATAGTCAACTAAAGGCAGAAAACTATATTCAAGCAAGAAGAAGACCTCTGGAGTAAAGGTTTGGTTTGTGCTGGTGAGAGAGGAGCATCCTGAATAAAGCAGCACATTAATAACCTTCGGATTAGGTTGCAGAAAATAAATCATTGTGATAGACAAACTGTTAACTGCAACAAAAAGACTTGGGACTTCGTAAAATACTTTCCAGTTAAAAGAGCAACAGAACTAGAGGTGGTAATTTCTGTACAAGGAGGTGGTAATTTCTTAAATGCTGGAAGTAATTAATAAAAAGGGATGCAAGCATTTATCTCACATAACCCACCCTGGGGCACAGGGGAAGCCTGGACAGCCCCTAGTTCTGTACCCACCACCAATAACAGATTTAGTTTGCTATTCAGTTGCTAACTTTTGAGAGAAGAGGAGTAGGGGAAATGTTGTGCCAAGCTGGAAATAAGTCCAGGCTTTGCAATATAAACAGTTAATACCCATGATGATTATTGTTCCTTGCTCTACATTAAGCATTAGCTGTCAGCAAGTAATAGATATAACCTTTTCTAGATTCACTAGTTTATTTAGCATCAGATCAGTCATGCAAGCCACTTACTAAAAATAGACATCCCAGCATCAAAGCATTTTCTCGTGGCTTATCAGCATTGCCATGCAAACACACAAGGAGGTACACTGGTCTCACATACAATACATGGAAATAACAAAATGGTCATTTTTTCTGGTTAAAATTTCTCTCTGGTTCACTTGCACAGTATCAAGAAAGTTATGTCACAAACAGGCTTAATCAGAAGCAAAGGGGTACAGTTAAACAGACTATAAACTGCTATTTAGTTGCTTACATCTTTGCTAGTAGAAGAAAACAGTGTTGACAGTACAGGATTTCGTACACATTAAGCAGTATAATGAGGAGTCAAGAACACAGGACATGTAGCTAATTTGAGATTCTGCTATATATATTTACAACATTCTTAATTTTTATTAGTAAGAGTCCAGCCTCCACTGCTCTGAGATAAACAAGCTTCTGTAACAGGCTTATAAAATACTTTGTGTTACTAGTCAAAGGCACCATTTTTCTGTTTGTCTTGGAAATATCAGCACATACCCTAAACATACAGCATACTGTGTTACTGAATTAACAAAAGCACAAAATTCCCTCTCTATGGTCCACATCCAACCAGGAGCCTCCAAACCAAAGCCAAGCCAGACACGCAGCCTTCATGTATCACATTTTTTCAGGTTAAAACCAGTTTAAGCTGATGACCTCCTTGCTGTGAGTGTGGAGCAGCCAGGCAGCCTCTGCTTGGTACCCCCTGGTCTTGTGAGGGTGTGGTGGTATAGCTCCTGGGGGCCAACAAATTCCTTCCCCCAGGCCAGACAGCCTCAGTGACTCTTCCCTCCTCCTCCTCCCTGACAAGCTGGACAAGTCACCACTGCTGATTTTTGTAGGAACATCCTGTTCATGGTGGACTTGGCAGTGCTGGGTTAACAGACTGCATGATCTTTCCTAAGCAATATTCCAAAGGTCTTTCCCAACCTGAATGGTTCTATGGTTCTATGACTAGGGTTCACCCTCCAACTCTACCATCTTTCCTTCTCCCTGAGCAACTAACCATTTCAGAGGTAATTTTCTCATGAGCATAGGCCTGTCAACACGGTGTATTCCAAAAAATAAAGCCAAAAAAACCCCAAAAAACAACCAGAGCCCAAAATGTCCTCTTATGGAACATGCTATTTAGTCAGAAGCATTAGAATGACATCTTAGGAGGATGTGGTGTGAGCAAGGAAGTGGTTCTTGCACTCAACAGCACGAAGGAACAGTTTGGGTTAGCTTTCAGAGTTAGTAGTTGTAAATGTCCTTGTTTCTAATTACTTTCAGTAAAAAGTTCTTAGTTTTTAATTATTGTCTCCCTGCAGCCAAGATGGTAATGATTTGAGCAGAGCAAACAAGGCACCTATCACTACACTGAAGGTAGTACATTGATGATGGCACCAGCCTTGGATGCTCTGCAGGGTCCTTGTCATTCCCAAGGAAAATACTTCTCAGGTAGGACACAGCTGCAGCAGGGTTCAGAGATATTTCAGAGATATTTTTGTCTAAATATATATACAGTCCACTTGCTCAGTTCCATGAAATGTTTCTTGACAAATTTCAGTTTTCCATAAAACACTACCTCAGACCCCAAAGCAAGCTGAGGGAGAGACAACTGGGGGACATATTAATAATACAAACAATACAACTTTGATGTCTTACAAGTGAAGAGTAGGGTCAGTGGTGATGTTTTTCCATCTGGAAGAGGCTGTCACTGGATAGATACTTTTGCACTACTTCCATAAATATGGCTGGTCAGATGTCAGGAAAATAACAGAAATCAGCAAACTTAAAACCTTGAAATGTACATTTATAGACACTTTTCACTTTATCCTGTGTTGCCAGAAAGCTAAAAAGGGGCTCTTTTTGGTGTGTTCTGTTGCAGAGTTCTCTGGTGTGTTTGTTGTGGGCAATTATTGTACAGTGTTATTTGGGGATTTGTGTAGTGCTCATTCATGCAAATTTCACATATTTAAGTAACAACATCATGCATGGATCTGAGGGCTGGTATGACAGTGCAGACCCCTGTGCACAGTTCTGGATGACTAAATATGATTCAGTGGCTCCTAGAACATACTGTCTCTGGGACAGATCACATGCCATTTGCAGCTGTAAATCAAACCAAATGGTTTGTCCTCAGCTTTCAAGTGACCAGAATAGCTGCTTTGAGTCATTCGACATAATAATTTCAATTAGAAGAGCTATCCCATATGCACCTGACACAGGGTGCAGTCCTGACACAGGAATTACAGTCCTTTTTCCTGTCAATGGTCTTTCCCTGTGTGTTCTTACACAGATGCAATTATTGGCTCCATAGTTTTGTATTGCAAAGCAGATCATTATTTACAGTTCCAGGCAACAAATGGGACCAAATGTTCCAAACTGACTTTGCAGCTTCTTGTGCCAGCACTGTAAATGGCAATGCTGCATAAAATATGATTCTAAGTATATCAACTCATATTATGTAAACAATACTAAGAAGGTCACTGGTCATAGCACACATGGTATTTTTCAGAGTTCCTAAGCCTGACGTCTTGTCTCTTTGGATTGACCTAAACAATGTCACCCACAGAAGGAAAAATGTGCTATTGACAAAAGAGCTTCCTGGTGCTGAGAAGCAGAATCTGGCATGGTCCTGTTCTCTTTGCTCTGAACTCCTCATCCTGCACCAACAGCAGCCCAGGTGCCTTCGTTTTCTATTGGGAAAATAACTGAAGAAGCTAAATTATTTTCTGTGTCTGTTTGGCATTTGTTGCACACCACTGAGCTATTTCTGTCAGCCAGGTATAGGCCTTTAAGAAAGGAATCTGAAGATGCCAGGAAACAGCATGAGTCTGGGAAATAGGGAAAGCAGAAATACCTCTCCGTGGGTATTAAATGGAAGTGACAAATCACACCAGGGTGTGGCTCACAGAGAAATACATGTATACTTGACAGATGAAACTCAGACTTCTGGGAGCACAAGTGCAGTAGTGAAACCATCTGATGGAACCAAGGGCCACAGGAGATTTGTCAGCGCAGAAAAGCTGAAACCTGCCAGGTGTCAGATGGCTCTTTACCCACTGACTGGCAGCTGACAGCTGTTCCTGGGTGCCCCTGGGCCAGGAAAAAAAAAAGATTAAGCACAGAGGGGAAAAATAACAATAAGCCATTTAGCCATTAATGTTAACACTTGTTCTTGAAGTCAGAGTTTCAAATTAAAAAAAAAAAAAACAAAAACTTTATTTTAAGCTTTGCTCTTTATGTATCTTCCTATAGGAGGAACTCTGTTCTACTTCATAGGGGCAAATATGTGCTGTTTAATATACCTTGGCCAATAAACATCTTCCTGATGTACAAATAAAGGGCCAGACTGTTCTCAGTCACACATGCTGTGGATGGAGCATCACTGGGCAGGTCCTCTGTACAGTTTGGGGCAGCTCCAACTCTTTGTGAAATGCTGTGCTTGTGCTGCCGTTCCTCTTCGACCCCTGTTCTGAGCACATGAAAGGAAGGCACTGAAATAATCTTCTTCCCAGCTCTGCCTTGGGAGGAACCAGAGCTGGGAAAAATTCTGTACCACTGTATTTGTTATATTTCATACCTTGATATGCATTACTGAATTTCATCCAGCAAGGATGTATGTATACCAAACTGTTAATCATTATGGTTTCAGGTCCAGCTGAGTAATGCTGGAAAGGGACAAAAGATGGCTTAAAAGGTTGCTCCAGCTTCTAATACAGACTTGGCTCTCAGAGATTGTTCATCAGTCTCTGCTTCTTATTTGACAAATTTATATATTTATGTGTTCAGATACATATTCAGATTTTAGTCTGTAATTTTACTGCTAAATTCAGAATTGGGCCACTTTAAGTATTCCATTGTATTCTTGTTTCTGTACTATGCCTATTCCTACAATATTTGAATGCCCTCCCATAATAACTAAGTTCATTACTGCATTCATGTTCTCTTTTCCACTCTGGAGAGGTAGAAGAGGATGTAAGTACTTGATGAATTTTTAGTTATATGCATGTATATTGTCCTATCCTTATATTAGTTTGAGGATTCACACTCTAAGGGATGCTCTTCACTGCCTCTCCCGGAATCTTCTGGATTACTGTGGCCAGAAATTTTACCTCCCAGATATAAAGAATCTGCAGTCTTGCCAATAGTAATTTATATATCTTCTGGAACTAAGATCATAAAGTCATGAAATCACAGAATGGGTAAGGCTGAAAATGACCATTGGCACTGTTATCTGGTCCCACCTCTCTGCTCAAGCCAGGTTTCCTAAAGCACATCACTCAGGATTGCGTCCAGGTTCTGGAATATCTGCAGTGGGGGAGACTCCACAGCCTCTCTGGGCAATCTGTCCCCATGTGTGGACACCTGCACAGCAAAGAAGTACTTCCTCATGTTCAGGAGGAACAGCCTGGACATCAGTTTCTGCCTGTTGCCTCTTGTCCTATTGCTCAGCACCATGGAGCAGAGCCTGGTCCATCCTCTTGGCACCCTTCTTTCAGGTATTCCCATATATTAACGAGGTTCTCTCTCAGTCATCCTTTCTTTAAGACTGAATGGGCCATGCTTCCTCAGCCTTTCCTCATAAGAGATCTGTTCCTGCCCTGTCATCATCTTTGTAACCCTCTACGAGACTTGCTTTTGTGTCTAGACCAGGCAAATATTTCACTCCTATTTTTGTCCTTTTTCCTTCCTTATTTTCTTCTTATTCTGCAATGCAGTAGATGGTTTTTGTTCAGCAAAACATGGTATTGTGCAGGGGCTTATCAGAGAATTTTATATATATTTCTTTATCCAAAAGAAGAATCAACTCTATGTTCCAACTGAACTATGATAGGGAATAAAGGATATTCTTTGAGCTGTTATTGTTTTATAAAGTAACTTTACAGATGTTCTGCCTGTCTCTTTGCCACCCTTGTTACCTTCAGGACTTGTGTGTATCCTGCCACTGGTCTCTAGGTCTAACTCTTTCTTGGTCAGCCTCTGATATTTTTTGTTACATGGATGCCATCCCTCCATAAGCTATGCTCTCATAATTTCTGAGCAACAAGGTTGGCTCAGCCACTCAGAAATTAGTTCTTCTCCAGGAGAAACAGCCTCTGCACAAGGCACTGTGCTGATGCTTGTGTCTGTTATTCTGTAAGCAGGCAATTTGCAGGACGCTGTGCAAAGATCTGCTGGGATTCCTCTATCCCACACTTTCATATGCTGCTCTTAAAACCCCAGAGATGACCCAGCACGTGTGCAGGAGCTGAGGGACATTTATCTAGAAACAAGGGTTTATTTTCCAGAGTCCTGCTGCATTTGCTGCTTGTCAGATATTGCTTTCCTTCTGCTGAGTTGGACACTAACAACTCCCAGTATTAATTTTTCCTTTCCTTGCTGCTGGGCAGCAGAAAATATGGTGTTGTCTTCACTTCTCCCATGGCTGCTGGCTGTGTCTGTGTTCCATTTGCAGTGTGAGTTGCAGGAGAAGGTGATTCATTTGGAAGGTGTAGAGGCCTAGCTGCCAGTGAGCCACAGCCTCCTGCAGCCTGGGCCTCCCTGCTGGTCTGAGCCACTCCAAAAAACCTTTTGGTTAATGCTTTTATCCTGCTATGCTACCACACAGCTTTTCAGAGAATTTTGCTTTGTTCACCAAGACAAAGGGACTGCTGGGCAGTTTTTGTCATTCCACGCGTCCAACGGCCTGCTCATTTGTGGGGACAGAGTCCTAAGTACACTTCTTCTGAAGAACCTGTTATATCAAAAACTTTTGCATTGATGGTATGCTACATTCAGAAGTTTGATTACAGGGTGTCTGCCTCTTTTACAGTATGTTTGCACACTGTAAAGTACAAACTTCAGCCAACAAACCAGTACCAGGCTCACACAGTGCAATTTACTGTGTCATCCACAAAATTGCAAGCAAAAGTGTTTGAAACCACAGGAAATCTGTTCTATTTTGGAGGGAATCTTTCTGAACCTGAGAAAACCCCTGCTGTGATGCAAAGACAGGACTTCCTTAGACATTTAACAGGCATCTGATCATCATCTTAGCTCTAAAATACTAGACTACAATAGGCTAGTGCTGCAATCTGCTTTTAAAAGAAAAGTTTTGCTAAGCTCAAATACTTCAGAAAGATTGGAAGGTTTCCCCTTTTGTACTTGAAGAACTTTGTTAATATCTTAAATATTCTAAAAAATTAAAGCTTAGGATTTCAACAGAAAGGAGTGCAAGTAACTTTCTACTTAGCATAACCACATATTTGGAAACATCTGTTCCATCTCCAGTAGTTTTCAAGTGTGTTCACATTTTTCAGCCACAGTAAGACACTGATGTTGCACATCCCTGTCTGCACTACAGCAGATGCCACTAGGATGTAATTTTTCAGATGAAGCCAGTGCAGGTAACACTCTTGTCTTCCAGTGCATGCATACACCTAAGTGCTGTCACAAATCAAATATATCATCCAGGCACAGTGCTTTACTGAGTCACATACTGGTAATCACAGACTCGGCACGGCCATCCTGATTGTTTAATGTTGAGTATGATAAGAGAAAACAAAGCAAAAAAACAACTGAAGCCCCAGAGCCTTTATGCATAAAACTGAGCTGCCTCTGAAGATCATGCTGTGACAGAGAGGTCTCCTGTTGGATGGCATCAGTTCATAGTTATGGTATGCCGTGGTACATCTTAGCAAAAACCACCATTGTGAATCAGCTGGGACCACTTTTCACCTCAACAAACGGTGCCTCAGATGAAGGAATTTATGCTTAAACTCTTACAGAAGTGCAGTTACTGCACAGCCAACTCCACTGCTGCAGGTTTGAAGCAATGATCCCAAATGAAAGACAAAATGATACAGAAATCCAGCCTCTCCCATCAAACTTCCCTACTGACTGAACTTGGGTGACTTCACCACAGAATGATGGCAGTGAAGTAGCTGAAAATTGCATTTTTCCTCCAGTGACCTCAAAGGAGGTAAGACAGCGAGTAGAAAGTGAGATAGGTAGATGTACCTATGATCTTCTCTAAAGTTATTAATCTTGCTGTACTTGTTTCCAAGGGAAAAATCTGTAAAAGTGTCATGTTGGCTTGCATACAGCTGCTATGGCCCCACCAGATGTTTCAGCTGACCTGAAAGTGTGTCCCTTGAAAACAGAATGGATGCTTGTACTTTAAATTTCAACTTCTTAGTCAGCAAAACTTTTTGTACAGAATTCTAAGAACTGGATAAAAAAATCTCAAGTATAATAGATTCATTAGCATGCATTTTCACACAGTAAAGACAGGATCTTTAATCCTCCTTTATATATTAATTTAGAGCACATTTTATTTATTAAATCTACCATACGAATAACATTGTATTACCCTTTAATTTCATCAGGAAATGTAGTTATTGAATGTTTTATTAAAGTCTTGGTTTTTCAGTATCTGCTATACTTTTTCAAGGCAAGTTGTGCAAGGCCTAACAACAACATGAAAACATTAAAGCAAAAGAGGAATGATGATTGTATTAGGATGGTAGGTAACTATCAGTATTAAAAAGTTTAACAAGCACAAATAACATTTTTGTACATCAGGTTCTTTTTGACATTTTTGTAATATATCAGTACAATAGTCACATGCTTTCAAATAGATAACAAACAAGTGTAAGTGGTCATACACACTGATGCACATTAGTTTTTCAGTTCCTATCAATCACATTCAACAAAAACATCAAGATAGCTGAAGGGCCTGACCCTACTTTTGCAAGCTGATTGATGCACACAGCTGCTAACTCAAGAATACCTCTGGGCAGATGCAAGATTGGTGCTGGTAGATAACTTTACAGGAGGGGTCCTTTGTTTGGAAAATGTGGGCTAATTACAAGTGGAAACTGCTCACTCATGAGGTTAAACTACACAGGAACCGACTAGATTATACTGCTTGCTCCTAGACCTTGCGTAAGAGTGTTTCCCGGAAGCAAAATCAGAAAGCTGTGGCATAGCTTCCTTCAAGCACTTACAACTTATTTAAATGCAGATTATTCCCGTAGGGCCTATAAAATGTCTTCTAGCTGCAGATTAGAATTTTAATGAATAAATATAATGGTATGCCAAAAATTTGCATGTACTCTAATCCTTGTTAAGTCTATAGTTTTGTTTTGCTAACACTTGACCATGGAATGGAATGGCAGAAATCTGAGAAATTTTGGTTGTTATTAAAATACTGTATATAAACAGGAAAAGTCAGAATAAGGCATTCTCAATGCAAGCTTGCACAATATATGTTTTCATGCCCAGTGGAACTACCATTTCAATTTCTTCTCAGAAGTACTGGAATGTTTTTTTCTTGGGTTTTTTTTTTTTTTTTTTTTTTTGCATGTAAATCCCCAAATAACTTTTCAGTATTACAGATAAAATAAATTATTTCATGCATAAGTTTTAAAAGCATTGGTTTGATATTTCCTTCCGTTTTGTTTGCTGAAGGACTATGAATCTGGAAGGAAACAGTTCAAAGAAACTCAACATAGATAAGACACCTACTTCCATAAAACCAAACAAAACAGCATTTTGTTTCAAATGCCACCTAGGAACACTAGATAGATGAAGAATACATATTATGGTAGGTAGTTAGTAATCCCCATGTTTTCACCTGCCGGTATTACTGCAAATGACACTGTTTCCATGACATGCCTAGCGGTACAGTTTACTACTTCCATAAGCAGTCACATGCACTGAAGGTAGGATCACCAGGCAGGGCCTGTGGCGCCCCGAAGCAGAACCAGAGAGGCCAAGCTTACTGTCTCGCTGGGTGACAAGGTAGCTGGTGTATGAAATGACACATCTCTGCCGGCATCAGCAACATCCACCTAAGGCATTTCTTCTGGAACCGCTGCTGCTGCTGCTTCCTGAGTGGGTTTCTCCTCGGGCTGGGTGTCGTGGGTGCTGTGGCTGGGCTTGTGGCTGTCGTGGGCGCTGTGGGTGCTGGCGCTGCCGAGGCGCGTGGAGGCCACCACGGCTTTCACGGCGGCCTGAGAGAGAGAGGTCCAAGCAAACATTCCTTAGGGGGCACGGCCCGTCGGCACCGCGGCCTCAGCACTGCCCCATAGGGAATGCCACTGCACCTAGTCTTCCTGGGAATGTCACCTGTGGAAACCTGCCTGGGCCTGGGCCAACTCAGAAGGCCGCCTGGGATACTGGGCTGAGGTTTAAAACTGCTGCTTTCACAAGGTTACCTGCTGGGTGACATGAACACAACTGGTTTTCAGCTATGCCTGCTGGTGTTTTGTGGGTTGTTTTTGGTTTTTTCTTTTTTTTGTTGTTTTTTGCTTCTTTTTTGTGTGTGGGGTTTTGGTTTTTTTTTTGTTTGTTTGGGTTTTTCAGTTTTGTTTTTGGGTTTTTTTTGGGGTTTTTGGTTTTGTTGTTTTTGGTGTTGTTTAGAAAATAGTTCAGGTGTCCCATGATTAGGCTGGATGGCAAAAAATAAAGTCATCACCTTCTGTCATAATAATAACAATAGTATTATCACTGATTATTCCATGAATATTTCAAGAAGGAACACAATATTTATCACTATTGCATATTCCAAGCACAATGCTGCAGACCACATGGGCAACTTCCTAAGTATAAATATATAAAAATACACACTGGGGGTAGGCTTTCATATCACATGAAATATCACAAAATGAAGACACACAGGAAGACAGTTATATTAGCCTTTGCCTTGAAGAGTTTTATTGCCTGAAAAAAACCCAGACATACAGAGGTGAAGAAAATAAATGCTAATTTCTGTGTGTGACAACTCAAGCTATTTTTGACTTGGCAGCTTTTGCTTAGACATTAAAGAAGTGGGTCTGCAGGAAGAGATGAAGAGCATAGCAAGTTTTGAGGATTCTTTGGAGAGGTAATCACACACATATTAAAAAAAAAAAAAAAACCCCACACAAAAAAGAAAGAAACAAAAAAACTTCCACAAAAAGTAAAAAGGAAAAAAGAATATGTTAATGAAAAACAGATAACATAAACACGGTCAATAAAAAAGAATCAGCTGCAACAGATAATGAAGAAATGCTGTAATGTATAAACCAAAGAAAGTGGCAAGAATTTTGAGAGACTAGACCTCTTAAAGGAAAAACTACAGACATCCACATTAGCGATGAGAGGACTTTAGAAAACTGATTACAAACACAGCAAGCCACTCAATGGCTTGTCAATGGCAATATTATAATGTCTAAAGGTACTTTCCATGTAATTTACTCTCACAAGCAGTGTTGGATGTTTATGAAACAAATCCAACACAGCCAATGAGAAACCAAATCCTGACTGAGACCTTTAGAGTTACCCTTTAAAATCTGTCTACATAAAGAAAGCCTGCTGATGAACTTTTATATGTTGGGAAAGCGGAGATAATTATATATTATTCTTACTAAGAAAACAACAGCTAAAGTGTGTACTTACTACTTTAATGTCTGCTTTGGTTCTATTTTTTTTGGAATTGTCTAAAAATTTATTGTTTCTTTTACACATATATTTGTGGGAAATTATTAACTCTACAAGGACTGCTGCCTTCAATCAATCCTCTTCATAATTGGAGATTTGATAATTTTATCTTAACAGAGAAACACTGAAGAAATAAACTTAAAAAAAGCGATAGTCTGTAATCACAAAAGAATGAATTGATTTACTGTAGGGGTCTAAATAAAATAAACTTTAAAAAAATGTCTCTGGTATAAAAATATAAAGAAAAACAAAATCAAAACATCAATGTCTCTGAGAACTTTGTAAGTGACAAAACAAATTTCTTTACCCCGTGGAGATTCTCTGCAACAGTTCTCTACTAAAAAAAATACAGCAAAGACAGAGTTAAGGGTCAGTTTTTTGTGAATTGGTATCTCTATGGAATTCACTAAAGCTCTCAGGTTATTTTTTACTATTATTCCCCAGGGCTACAAGGGCAGCTTCACTGTAGCTGTTGCTAACAATTTCTGTGCTGAAGTACCCCTGGAATTATCTCCTGAGCAGATGGAAATCTTTAAAAACTGAAGAACAGTTTAGGGGAGAAGAAAGTTTCCTGATACTATGTCAGTCGGGTTCCCAGTTGCCTGCTGTTTGCACCTAAAGATGTTTCCCTGGTTTGTCCCATGGTAGATATGTAGACTGGATGGTAAAGGAGCATCCTGGGAACATTTTGTGGACCTACATATCTGAAATGCTGAATCTAGATCATACAGAAGGATGGCTTAAACCTCCTGCTTTGTGTTGATAGGTATGGGTAACTGAGGGAGGGTTAGGGGTCAAAACATGCTTTAATAGACTAATTTTCTTCTAGATTTATGGATACTCATTAAGAAATTACTCAGTATGTTGTTATTTCTGGTCAGGATTCTAAGGATGCACCAGCAATACAGATGGATGGACAGAAGCAAGAAAGGAAGAAGGGAAATAAAGATGAAAAGTAAGGACTTTGTGAGAGCTGTGTACATCCTCAGCAGTCCTATCTGTGTAGATAAAGTTTTCAATCAACTTCACACTTTTTATTTGTTTGGCTTCAGTCATTGACTAAATCAGCTTCAGACTTCTTCAATCTTCATCAGACATCTTAAATAAAAACCTTCCATAACATCATGGAATATTGTCCTCAAAAATGTACAAGGTTTCTGCAAGGCCACTAATTTAATTGCATGCTTTCATAGCCAAAACAGAGACTATGAGCAGAGACTTGCCTTAAGTTTACGCCGGGCATTGAATTCTTGAAGTTTCTTTTGTGCGTTGTCCATATGTGCAAAGTTTATTGCCTTCCCTGTGACCCATGGGTGCTGCAAAGCCTGTAGAGTGGTGAGGCGTTTCTTGGGGTCTAAAACAATCAACTTTTTAACCTGCATCACAAGCAAGAAATACAAAAGACTGTCAACCTTATTCTTCATTCAAATTTACCTAGTTTTGCATTTGGGGGTTCTGGTCTTCATTTGGGAAGCATCTTAGGTGAGACATTCTAAGAGACCAACAAGAATTTTCATTTGTGTTTTTGTAAGTATTCTACTTCTGGCATTTCTTGGTCCTCCATAAATAACATCTGATTAAGACAGCCACTAAGGGGGAAGAGAGAAGAGAAAGAATCAACTGGTTACCAACATATGAAGGGTATCACCAACGCAGATGACCTGTATCTATCATAGGCTCTTTCATGTCTGAATTGTCAGAAAAACCCTAAGAGAGTCTCAGAATCTCTAAGAAGTATCTCTGCTTTTGGATTTGGACTGGATTAGAAAGTTTAAATTATGCATATGCAGCTCATGCAGACTTGTTCCACTCAGTCCCTGTCAGGTACATCATAAAGGAAATGTTTCTTTCAGTTATTGTAAAACCTCATGTACACATAAAAAAAAGAACTGTACAAGTGTTTCTGTCTTAGCTCACTCTGAAACTAATGCTGTTTGCACCATTCCTTCTGTCATCAAAGCCAGCAAACCTGGACTTCTACAAACATGACTGTAAGATATTTTTGGGAAAAAGGCACTGCAAACATACCCCTGGGACTGGAGACAGTCCTGCTGGATACAGGGTGTGTCCAGTCAAGCGACATTCCATGGGTTTTATTATATCTCTGGACAAGTGGTGTTTTAAAAAAAGAAAGGTGAGGATGGAGTAACAAAGTAAGCAGACTGCACTCTGCAGACCCACACTTACCCAGCTCTCCTGACTGCAGACCCTCTTGGAGTAGAGTGCATGGCACAGGGCTTCACTGCTCCTATGTGCCCAAGGCTGAGGGAAAACTTGCTTTAGGGTTCTCTGAAATCTCCCTACAAAGAGCTTTTAAAGAAAGTTGGTGCCCTGAAGTGCATGGAGGAGAACAGGCATTGTGGGTGTCTCCAAGGAAAATATTGAGTTAAGCAAATCACTTCAGCTGAACACTGAGCACTGAACAGCATGGGTTTTGAGAGTCATGGTCATCATCCTTATCTACAGTTTTGCTATGAAAAGTTCAAACCTGAAAGTTTGAGCTTCACTTTACTAAAACAGTATGGAGCAGTTAGGACAAAAGCTTTACCTGTAGACTGCTGTTTATCTGGCATTAAATTATACATTTTTTGCCTTAGAAAAATTTCACATCTCATAAAACAACAAAAAAGTACTTTGAACTTGTACAATCCTTCCATTTGAAATATCCTGAAGTACTTCACTAACATTAATGACATAGTATGTTTTGACACAGCTTGCATAAGAATATATGGAACTAAGCACTTGTGTTTTCAGTGCTAATGAAATAACTGAATTATGAAAAATATTATTGACAAAGTCAGACTCAAGCATACCTATCTTTGCAGATCAGTGTCTCCTGGATCCAAGTTACTTTATCCAGTAATAAAAGAATACGGTGCAGATAGCATGCCAGCCCTTGCATTTTTCTAATGGAGCATATTTAAAAGTAGTCAATCTTTTCTCATCTACTAAAAAAAACTTGAATGTACACAAAAAGCATGTCAGAAAAAGCAGTGTGGGGGGGGGGAAGTGTCATTCCTTTTTATATTCTTCCCCAAAATTCAGGCTTGAAAACTGCACAAAAAGAAGGGCTTGTTTCTACATTCCCCTGAAGGTGTGTTTGCCTGGAAAAGAGGAATGATGAAACACTTCGGATCTGTAAGAGCTTCACATGAGCACTGTGACAGCTGCCAACAATCTATGGTTTACTTCACAGAAGAACCTGAGTATCTATGTTTTGAGTGCAAAATCACAGCACCATAATAAAGCAAAGACAAGAGGAAACAACTATGATCAATTAATTAATGAATTATCCTGCCCCACCCCAAAATGGACTCTTTCTCAGTGACAAAAATACTAAATACAGCAAGTCTCATTTTTGCTTTACTTACTAAATCCTTGGCATTCAGAGACACATCATCCCACCAGGGGGACACAAAGTCATATTCACAGCTCAGGATCCTCTTAAACATATACTGATCTCCCCTTTCATCATAAAATGGTTCAAAGCCACAAAGTCTGAAAGGATAAAAAAGAAATTAATTTATCCAAGTTTAATTAGTCTTGTGTTGTTAGAAACTGTTCATGGTAGTACTTTTCCCTACTTTGTGTTCTGTAGATCACTTTGGGAAACCAGACTGGATGGACTCAAGAATCCCTAATTCTACAGAGCAGGGAGCAATGTGGCCAGATGTATTCTTAAGCACTGGGAAAGACTTTTCTAATAGTAATTTTTCTATTTTCACATGTGTTTAATTGGAACTATTAAAACAGGATCATGAAGCATTTATCAGAACCCCTATAACTCTTGCCAGAGGAATAGAAATTAGCTGAGGAAACTTCATCTTACACGTGAAGTTACAAGTTTTTATATATCCAGTTAGGACTGATTTTTATTCATGTACATTTTTTCATCCTATTAGCCACAACATGTAAAACCTTTGGTAAGTTTTCATGATCAGCCCTCATCTTTACTTAGGTAACCTACATACAATCTAGAAGTCTTGTGATCTCACTAAATGACTGCATTTATAAATATATTGAATAATACAGAGATCCACACAGCTGGCCCCAGGGAAAGCAGATTCATAAATGTGGTTTCCATTTGTATAATGTCTTTTTTTATCACTTAGTGAAGTGATAAAATCACCTTAATCATGCCTGCACACATAATCAGATTTTTGAAGTGAATTTCCTATTCAGCCAGTATGTGATGTGAGCTTAACAGAGAAAGTCTTTCTGCTCCTCTGCCTCCAGAAAATGCAACAAGCAGTTAAGATGATGAGAGGAAAACAAAAGCAGATCATAAAGATCAAGACAGCAACCAATTTAGAAAAGCCTTACATTTTAACCTGTTTCTGTTTTTTTAAATACAATGTGCTTACTGTTCTGAAAAAGGAGGCTGAGGTTCAAGGAAGAAATGTGGTTTTGGGAGTGGTACATAGCTGTGGGTGGAACAGCTGCATCACATTCCACTGCTGAAGAGGGGAAACACCTCATTGTAGGCACATTCTGAGCACGTTATTTTTCCAAGTCTGGCAGAGACGTATTAAAACACAAGGATCCAGCCTCCAAACCTTGTGCTTCAGGAGGTGGTGGCCAGCCAGAGCCCCTCTGCTGCTCTCCTCCTGTTTGCTGCCTCTCCCATCAGCATTTCTGGACTTGCAGCAGGTCCCTGCTGTTCCCATGGAACACCCCTGAGCAGTGCCCCTCACTGACTCAGCCCGAACTGCCTTTTGGATCCCAGTAACCTATGATAGTAAGAACCTCCTTAAACCTTGCTGTGACTGTGCTGGAAGCCTCCTAACTGAACTCACTACCATCATCTATTGTTCTCCTATTAACAATGTCAATAGATAGCTTCTAATTAAAAATTCACTTCAGCAGACAGATTTTTTTTTTTTTTGGCTACATGCCAAAATAGGCAAGTAAACCTGGATATTTCAGATTAGATTAATTAAATCAGTGCAAGACTAGTGTGGCTGCACTTGATTTAATTTTATTTTGAAAGAACATTTTACTATTGTGATTCACTTTATATCAGTTGCCTACCAATAAAGGAAAAGTCAATGTAGACAGCTTAAAAAACAACTAAAAATGACCAGATGATGTTTTGTGTCCTTTTAAGCAACTTAGTAAAATAACACCTTTAATTAAATCCATGCAATTTCAACTACAGGCAAAGCTTCTGTATTTGTCAACCACTGTCTTCATCTCAAACATGCAGAAGGATTTCAAAGCTGCTTTAAGCACACAAAAGGACTGCTTCTCTTGACTTTTAAAACTATACTACATGTGGCTTCCCTTGAATTATGACAGTTATCACAAATAGGTCTTACTATAATTTGGCTCAGGAAAAACTTCTGTCAGAATATGTGCCAAAGTTTTTTTTGATCAAATAGCAAGTTCACTTTGGTTAATGACAAGATACAGTTTTATGCAGATCCTCTTTAACTCTTTAATGGCTGTTAACTCCTACATCCACTCCATTCTGGGGGGGCATACAGGAAATTTTTTTATTATATTTTTTTGACTCTATGTAAGTAGTTTTCCTATACTGAACTATAAGACTGAGACAGGCAACATTGTCCTCTGGGCTCCAGGATTAATGACTTAGTAATTTCACATGTACCTTTCTGGTCTCAGTTTCTAATCCATCAGACATAGATCAACAAAACTTTATACACAATAGGAGAGTTTTAAATGTGGAGTACTGTTAAAGCAAATGGACGAGACAGCCAGGTAGATTTTTGCCTGTCTTGTTCCTGTATATCAAATTGGATTTTGAGGTGGGAGTAGGACAGGATTAGACGGAGGAAGAATAGAAGAGTATCTATAGTCATGCAGCCCCATCCAGGGCAAGAACTCACACGCTCATATTTATGCACCTGCAGAGGTTTAGTGTGGCTTGGGAGCATCCCCTGAATAGCTGGAAGGTTTTGAGAAGCTGCATATAGAAAATGCCACTCCAGATATTCAGATAGGAATTGTATGGAGTTTGATTGGAGCTTACTTACACTTGAAAACAAGTTCTGCTTAAAAAAGGCTCTTAGTTTGAAATGCAACAGCTTCATTAAGCCTTGAGTAACTAGGAAAGGCCATAACTTAACCTAGGTGGCTTTTTAAAGGGGCAACAAAAGTCACCTCTCCAGTCTTGGGGGCCATCTTGCTGGCAAATTTCACATCTCTGAATGGAAACCTTAAAAGTTGCAAGAAATGAGCACCTGGCAGGCAATATCTGAGATGTGATCCTCAACACAAGGTCTGGATCTTAAACCAGACCTTGAGACAAAGATAGACACATTTAAAAAGGAGCAAATAACAAAATGGCAAATAGGAATATTGTAGCCTATTATTTACAGGTACCCAAAAAGAGACCTTTGAACTATTGGAGGCTTATGTGCAGAACAAAAGATGATTTTTTTCTGACATTACCATCAGAGTGTTTATATATCCTTACATGGACTTTTAGTATAAACCCTAGAGAATATAGTTATTTTCTTTGCAAAAGATGAAAAGAACTGTGTTATTGCACACTATACTTGCTGGACATAGCAAGTACCAGGGGAGGGACAATGGCCCACATGTATAAAACCCTCCATATCTTTAAGGCACTGTTGGGGGTTGGCTTGCTTTCTTTCTCACTTACAGGGTTTTTTTTCCCCAAAAGTTGCTAGGAAACTAGCTACTGGGTCTTTATTGGTACTTAAAAAAACCCCAAAGAGTTAGGGGTCCCACTCCCAGAGAGAAGAGTCCTGCTGAGCACCGGGACCTGGCTGCCCCAGGGTTTGTGCAGCAAAGCCTCTGTCCCATCCCTTCCTGTCGGGACTGAGCTGCCACCACCATGAGCTCCCTCAGCTTGAGGCCGAGCAGGCAGTCACTGGGTCCTGTTTCTGGTTCTTGTTAATGCCAGAGTTGTTGTTTTGTTTGCCTTATTATATGTACTAGTAAAGAACTGTTATTCCTATTCTCGTATCTTTTGCCTGAGAGCCCCTTGATTTCAAAAATATAATAATTTGAAGGGAGGGAGTTTACATTTTCCATTTCAAGGCTCCTACCTTCCTTAGCAGACATCTGTCTTTCAAACCAAGACAAGTAAATATGTAAAAGCTCATTTTCTTCCCATAAAAGGCATCCTAGAGGTATTGTATATAACTACACCAGTTGTCTTAGCAATGTCATTGCCAAGGGTCTAAATTCAGTCTTCCAATTATTCTCCCATAAAGAAGGGAGTCAATACATCATAGACTATTTTCCCTTCTCAGTAATCTTCCTTTGAAAAATTCATTCAATACAATAAAGTAATTACAATTCTTAGCAATTGAATCATGACTAGCCACAATAAGACTTAGACAAAAATGGCTATTTAAACACAAGTGTTTGGAACTTTTGGCCTATACTCGTTCACACTAATGGCATGATTCTGCACATATCTTGTTGCTGTGCAGGAAGAACTGTTATATTTATCAAATATTTAAACTGAGCATCCTCCTGTAGGATTTGACTTGCTTCAGTAAAGTTTGGAATATAGTAATTAAAGTTCAGGCTCTTATCTTCAATGGCACAGCTCACAGTGTCATGAAGTCCTGGGGGTGCTAAAAAGAGAACCTCTCTATAGCACTGTCTGCACTTACAGGATGTAGGTGATAATCCCCAAGGACCACATGTCCACTTCAGGGCCATAGGCACATCCCCGTAGTATCTCTGGTGCTGCAGAGGACAAAACACTTGTCAGTAAACACAAAAGCTGAGTGAAAAAATAACAGTCACAAAATCAATTAAAGTCCATGCACAGTTGTGTCTTTTGTAAAAAGTTGGCACTATCCATTTAAGCCCTTAATTAGGTAAATGATTCCCTTCACTGACCATAAAGCAAAAGAAGTCATGCCCAAGGTGAGCCAGAATTAAATGAGAAGTGTACTTTGGATTCAAATTGTTTTTAGTTTGTAAAAAGAACCACAGAAAGCTACAGCTGCACTGGAGCTACAATGTGACCAAGAAGGTGAATGCTTTAACTTCAGTATTTTGCTTAGTGTTTTTATAAATACATCAACAACAGAAATGGGGCCAATGAAAATCTCCATCCTTTACTGGAAGCAGAGGCAAGCACTGGAATGAAGGATGAGGAACAGGCTGAGGTACTTAATGCCTTCTTTGCCTCAGTCCTCAACAGCAAGGACTGTTTATCCTCTGGGAGCCAGCCCCTGAGCTGGCAGACAGGGACTGAGAGCAGAACAGACCCTGTGCAATCCAGGACAAGGGAGGCTGAGCCACAAGCCCATGGGACCATGTGGGATTCATCCTGGGGTGCTGAGGGAGCTGGAGAAGGAGCTTGTCAAGCTGCTCTGCATCACTGATCATCAGTCCTATCTAACTAGGAATGTCCCAGATGATTTGGAGGTTGGCTAATGTGATGTCCATCCATAAGAAAGGGAGGAAAATGGATGCAGGGAAGTACAGGCCTGTGAGCCAGACCTTGGTGCCAGGGAAGATCATGGAGAAGATCATCTTGAATGTGATCGCACAACACATACAGGACAGTGCAGGGGACCAGGTACAGCCTACAGGGGTTCAGGAATGGCACATCCTGCCTGACCATCCTGATCTCCTTTTATGAGCAGGTGATCCACATGGCAGATGAGAGGAGAGCTGTGGATGTTGTCTATGGGAACTCCAGTAAAGCCTTTGGCACTGTCTCCCGTGGCACTCTCCCGGAGATACTGGCTGCTCATGGCTTGGACAGGTGCTGTGTCACTGGGTGAAAAACTGTCTGAACATCTGGACCTGGGAGTGATGTGAATGGAGTTAAATCCAGCTGGTGGTGGATGTAACCCCAGTGGGGTGCCCCAGGGTTCAGTGTTGGGCCCAATTCTGCTTAATATCTTTATTTGTGATCTGGATGGGGAGATGGAGGGCACCCTCAGTCAGTTTGCAGATGACACTAAGTCAAGGGGCAACTAGGAAAGCTGTTCAGAGGGATGTGGAGAGGCTGGATCTGTGAAAGGCCAATGGCATGAGGTTCAGTGAGATTGAGTGTCAGTCCTGCCTTGGGCCAGAACAACCCCCTGCTACAGGCTGGGGTCAGGGTGGCTGGAAAACTGCTCAGCAGGAAAGGACCAGGTGTGCTGGTTGACAGTGGCTAAACATGAGCCAGCTGTGCCCAGGTGGCCAAGAAGCCCAAGGGCATCCTGGCAATAGTGGGGCAGTTACCATCCCCCCTGCGCTGGGGTCACACCTCAAATGTTGTGTCCAGTTTGAGGCCCCTCACAACCAGGAGGACCTTGAGGGGCTGGAGCGTGTCCAGAGAATGGCAATGAAACTGGTGAAGGTATAGACTTCGTAAATAAATACTAAGAGGAGCAGAGGGAGGTGTGAATGTTCAGCCTGGAGAAAAGGAGGCTCAGGGAGTCTCTACAACTACATGGACAGAGGTTGTAGTGGGGTGAGGATTGGCTTTCTCTCCCACGTAACAATGATGGGTCAAGAGAAAACAGCTCAAGCTTTACTAGGTGAGATTCAGGTTGGACATTAGGAAGGATTTTCTCACAGAAAGCATGGTTAAGCATTGGAACAAGCTGCCCAGGGAGATGGTGGAGTCATAATCCCTGGAGGTGTTCAAGAAATAACTGGACATGACCCTTAGTGCCATAGTTCAGTGAGCATGGTGGTGTTCAGTCAAAGGTTGGAAAACACCTCCAAGATTGTTAAGTCCATGGTTAAGTCAATGGTTCTATGAGACTGTTTATTTGGCACTATATTTCGGGCTTAATTTTGATATTCTGTTTTAGCTGGAAAGAAAGACAGACCATTTCAGAGATTTGCTTCTGCTGCAGTGAGGACCAGACAGAAAGACCAGGCAGTTTTTGGGGACTTCAGATCTGCAGCAGTAAAGAGGAGTCGATGTCTACCCAAGCAGCTTGATAAGCACAGCTTGAGGGCCCTGGTCCCTGGATCTGTGATGCACATGGGATAACTGCCACATTCCTGGAGCACAGTGGGCTGGCTGTACCTACGAACATCAGTGCAACCTCTTCCCCTCCCCACATTACACTTGCACAGCCATAAAGAGAATGGCTTTTGGTATTTTTTTTTTTCCAGATCGATTTCCAGAAGTTTTCTTTTGGTGAATGGATTTGTCCCACACATTGCTTTTAGTTTAGATGTTGCCTGTAACAGACTGATCATGAATCACCGCTTTGCACTGGGCTTCATTTTTTGTGCTGCTCTCAGAAATCACTGATGCTCTTCTTGTTAAGTTCATGGAAGGCACAACATTGCAGCAAACTAAGTTTTCTGTGACCACTTTCTTGCCTTCAGTCCTCTGCATCAATCTGCACATCCCAAGGACTGTAGATTGTCAAGTCTTGATGCCAAAGAATTCAGATTCCAGTTTTTGTTTTTGTTGCTGTGTCCTTTCTGGAGAAGCTGCCGATACATGGGTGAGCAGGATGTGGGAGCTGGCAGCCTGAAACCATCAATTATTCATAGTTTAATTTGGCATTTAAACAGTATTTCTCCTGGGTCTCCTCCAATTCTGGAAAGTAATGCTTGAATATTTTCCAGGACTTCTGCACGGTCAGTTAACTTGAGTTGTAAATCAAGGATTGCTATAGACACATGACTATAGGCATAAAGCTCCTTTCTTCCCTTCTCTGCAGAAATGTTCAGCCTCAATCCTTCCCACCAAGTCAACATAACTCTGAGGGCTCTTCTATGGGAATAAGCCTTATCCTATTTTTATAGTATATGAGGATGGGCATTAAAAGAGCTAAGCACTGACTACATTGGTAGTGTAACTGTCACAAGAGAAGAAAACCAGAACATTAATAGCTAATATATGAAATATAGTTTTATGAAACTAACTGGACTGGAATTAGGTGCTGCTCTAAAGCAGACTTGGCACATGTGTGTGCTTTGCAGGCAATGTCACACAAGGTAATGGACAATGACAATGTCACCTGAATTGCATTATCAGCTGTTCTATGAGGTAACAGAGTGATCTCGTGGTCTTCTCCAGTGTCCTCTTTCTGTTGACTTTACAGTTATAAAAGCAAATGTAAGTAAGAAAACAACATACCACAGTACCCTGGAGTTCCACAAACTGTCTTCATGGTCACATGATCTTCCACAATCTTGGAAAGTCCAAAGTCAGCTGTTAAGATGGTTTGGGAATATTAATGTTTGTACTCCCTGTAATAATGTGGGGTTTGTTTGTTGTATATGCAATTAAATAAACATTTATATGTTAAATGAAGGTATTGGCATTTCCAGAGGTAAGCACTGATTTAATGAATCTACCCAAGCTGCAATCTGGAAGCAAAATTTGCTGTACAAATGAGTATTCCTGGCTCCTGCTGGACAAAAATGTAGCTTGTATTTTATTCTGAAAACTGCACAAAGTCAGTACACTGTGAGGCCTAAGGGCATGCAAGCAGAGATCCAGATATATATTTTAGGTATATATTCAGTTTCTACTCTGTGAGTAACCCAATAAAATTATCAGAACTATTTTGGGTTGCTTTTTTAGTCAACAGTCATGTAGTCTCTGCAAGACAAAACCACAATATCAGCAGTATTTTGATAGAAGGCTTCTAGGGGCATAAAGACGGTGACAGAAGTACTGATCATCCTTTCTGCAATGTTCCACCCTGAATTACTATTCACAGAGCAAGGGCCTTCATGACAATACATACTGTACTTGTATGACTCCTTTACAAAAGTCATTGAATTGTTCACAACTCTTTTTTTTCACTGAGAATAAACTGAGCTTATTAAAATTCTGGTTTAGGTGACGAAAATCACCTTTGCATCAAAAGCAAAAAAAGACTTGATTTTGTTTCGTTGGACCAAATATAAAAGGGAATGTTTTGGCTCAAGATCAGGATAAAAATAGGTCACTTGTTCCTAAATGGCTATCCTTCTTGCATTATTATTTATCTAATTAGGAAAACAGTTTACTTTTATAAAAACAGCCACTAGTTCAAAACTGGATTTCAGTTTAAACACAGCAATGACTTCACCAGGAAGATGAATAATCCTACCATTTAGGAAATGCTTTAAAAGCCCAACACACTCTGGATGTCAAACCAAAGCCATTGGTGCTGCATTATTATCATATGATAATTACGCATATTATCAAATTTAGAGCCTTTCCAGGAAAGGTAAGTAGGGTAAGATATAAATTAAGATACCATCATTCTGAGAACTAAGATGTTCCTAGAAATTTATACTAAATTTCTTGAGGCCAGTTCATGGAAATTTGTCTCCAGAAACCCATGATGAACACCAGCCTGATGAACATGGAAAAAACTCATGCTCCTAAGGGAGCACCAGGTGGTATTTTCAAACCCAGAAGGGTGGCACAGGTGCTTCTTGTTGCTTAAGCAAAAACTAGGCATGTCCAAAATTTTTGGAGGTCATACCGTTTGGAGGTGTCTGCCACCTCCAACAGAACTGGCACAATACATTCCTGATCAGGACAGCCTTGTCCTTCCTCACCCCTCTGTGGTGCTGACCACGCTTCAGAGAGTTTTCCTGTGCTCTTTGCAAAAATCTCTCCATGTCCCTCAAATCTGCCTTCAAAACAGAAGCCAGCCTTACCCAATTATCTTTCTACCACTTATCTGCACATTTTAATTTTCACACCAATGTATCTTTCCTCTTAAAGTACTAGTTTAGCAGAAAAAAGGGGCATAGAAGTGGTGCACAGAACTTTATGCTGTTCTCATGATCCTTCTTTTTCTAAGTGTGTTAATCGCTGCCACGCTGGCACAATTTTGGCTATAAATTCTCCAAGCAAGGATTTAGTTTTGCATTGGTTTTGAAACCATCATGTGCAGCTGTGCTGCTGAAGTAACATGCTGTTCATTAAGCACTGGCTTCAAGCAGGGTGATTTTGAGGTGCATCAACTCTAATCAGTTATCACATATTACTGACTCGGAGGCGTCACACTTTTAGTGCTGCTCACCGATTTTTAATGGTGCATCTGGTGCTGGTGTTGCATAGAGTAGATTTTCTGGCTTCAAGTCTCGATGCACAATCCCATTTGCATGCAGATACTGAAAAAGAGAAAGTCAAAGCATGTAAGTGAGAATGGTCAAGCATGAGTTAACATCTCTCTAATTCTCTATTGCATTAGATTAATATATGCTCTGTGTGTGACACAGAGTTACTTCACCAATTTTCAGCAGCTCTTTTTTCTGCAAACTTGCTCAGTGAAGGATCCTTGGGCTCATACCGTAATCTGAACAGAAAAAATAAAATTTTGGAAGGCAAAGGTAACATCATGTTCATCTGGGAACAGAAACATCTCAGAAAGTATCCTTGAATTTTAATAGAGCAGTAACTCCTAAGAAGCAATCTAATAGATGATGAGATGCCAAAGTCTGGCTCAGAGGAAGGTTGTTTCTCCACATTATAACATTCTGAGAGATAGGAAAATGGGCACATAACTATTAAACAATTAAAGAGATGTATTTGAGTAGAAAGGATGTAGGTGTCTTGGGCCAACTACAAAATGCTTGCGGTCCCTCGGTGCAGACCTCTTACAAGTTTTAAAACCACTCAGTTGCAAAGCCCCAGAAATCCTTCTGTCTTGCCAAAGTACATGTAGTATATGTGAATTGATTCACCACTGAATTCCTGCCTTGCACTAATGGAAAGAAAAAATTCTAGAACATAAAGCTGCCATTTACTCTGCTATGAACAGAAATAGAAAAAAATTATAATATACAATATACTGATAGACAAAAAAAGGATAAACTAGTGACAGAAATTCTGTATTTCTTATTGATAAAATATTCACACAAAACTCTGAAGTCTTAGAAGATAAATGCTTAAGGGTAGAATCACATTATCTTATTCAAAAGTCTCATATTCTACATTTTAGCAGCATCTCTCTCAGCTGTGTTTTCACTACCAAAACCTCCCAGTGTCTGTGCATATTTATGTGGGAAATGATAAAAGATTGAATATTCATCTAGACCACACAGCTATAATGTGCACCTGAGTTAGAATCTGAGGTGAATTCTTGACTGTGTATCTCATTGGAATTTTAGTTCTTATAAATTACCAGTGATTAAGTAACATTAATGAGGAATACATTGCTCTGTCCTTGGGCATTGTTTTAGTGACACTGTGTGCTTTTCATGAGTATTTTTCTCCCAGTGCAATAAGTGTTCTCTATTGACTTTGCCTGTAATCCTAAAGTCACAGGATTTGTCATGATACAGCATTTAGAGATCAGCCAAAGACTCTCACCTTACTTCACAGTGAAATTTAAGTGTTTGTCCCAGCTGTATTCTACAGTGAGGTAACTATTCAATTATCCAAAGTAAAAACAGCCAACAACATGTGGAAACTGGTGGATTGTACACTACTACATCATTTAATGCAGCCACATCTGCATGGCTGCAAAAAATCATGTCCACCCTACATAAAAATCCATCTTCATCACGCCAGACGTAAGTGTAGCAAAGATGCTCCCACAGCACAGCAGTGGTGTGTTTGACATGCAGAGCTGAGAGTGGCACACAGGGAGCTGACCAAAAGCCATCAGACTGGGGTGGACAGAAAAATATGTTCATGTGCTGCAAATCAGTTTAGCTGCCTCTGCAAGAGTGAGAAGAATCAGATATTTCACAACCACTCGATGGAAAACAGACACTTCCAATTCAGCTGCACAAAAAAAATCCTTGACCAAATTTGTGCAGAGGAATTTTCCAGCCAAGTTTGCAGTCTTTTAGCAGGTCCTTTTTAACACATGCCCATAATCTTAAAAACATTTTATGCTGTGAGGCTGAAAACATAGAAATTTTCTTCTCTTTCCAGAAACACATTTTTGTAGGAGGGAATTTTGGGAAAAACTTCAGGAGAAGCTGTTCAACTTTTCCTCCATTATAAATCAAAAAACGAGACTGGCTTGTGGAGCTCCTTCTCAGACACAGTAAGAACTATAACTGAGAAAATCTGCTAACCACGCATGTGCCTCATGACTGACTGACTTTTTAAACAACTTGTATTGAACTTGGAGTGTGAACTGGATTTTTGCTGCAAACTTACAAAGACCCAAGAAGGAATATTTTCCTCCCCTGTTCAGCCTACCATTTGCATAAAACTCACACATGGGGGTGCCCAACAAATGAAAATTGCCTCAATAACTTTACCCATGCCTTTCAAAGATTGTCACTGCAATAATCTGAGCTCTCTCTCTTCCATGTGCTCTCATCACAACACCCGCACCTACTCCCTCTTCACCACACCTCCCCTTATCTTCCCAGCATCTAATTCAGAATTCCTGCCCAGACATAGTAACTCCTCTGACATCTCTCTGCAGCCCACAGAGGTCCTGCCCTGGTCACACCCTAAAATCAGTCCTTGCTGTTCTTGCCTCTCTCATCTACTGTTTCTCCTGCTTGACTTGTTTGCTGGGACAAGACATGCATATGGCCAGGGATGCTGCCAGGTCCTTCATTTAGCAGACCTACTGTTGGCAGGTTATATCTTCCATAATATGTTAGAATTCTTTGAGTTTTGCCAATAGGGTCAATAGTTTTGTTGTGAACTAGCAGACAGAAGGGCAACATGGATAAAAAGCTCCCTGAACCAACACAACAAAAAACCCCAGTGGTTTTATGGATATGGATATCCCATTCTCCATGGAAGTATCAGCTAGGCTCATAAGCCCCCAGCCCTCTGAAGGGATAGACAACTGGCTGAACTTCTGTAGAAGGTATCTGCATCCAAACAGCCTTGTTAATAAAGGTAAATAAGCAGATGTAGTAACCTCCTGTCCTCCAGCCTGAGCCCCCTGTCACTCACTGAGAGCATGTTCTGCTCCACAATCCCCTTGCAACACTCATTTTCAGCACTGCTGAAAATCTTACTTAGTAGATACCCTGGGACTGACCTGTTTCCAAATTTTCTTCAGTCCAAATAGCTCTGCTCTCCATGTAGCATTAAAGCTCTTGGTATTTACAGGACTACTGCTTGGTCTTACATAAATATGAAAAGTGTTCTGAGCTAAAATCTCTTCGCTCAGAAACAAGTTTAGTTAAATTAGCATAATCCACTTTGTTTAACACTTATCTCAGTTTGTATCTGCTGTATTTTGATTGCTCTCAGCTTATTTCTTGTATATTGATTTTAATAAAAGTTATGTTCCTTTGCATAACTGAATACTTTCCCAGTTTGTAGTACAGAGTCGGGCACTGTGCACTTCCATTGTAAGACAGGTAGTCTGTGCTCTACTACTTATGTGCTATGTCTCTTAATGATTAAGTTATGTGATGAAATGAGAGGATTTGGGCCCAGGTATAAGGCCGTATCACTCACATTATGAACCTAGGCATTACTGAATTACATCACTTTCCCCACATAAAAGATATGGATAAGACTTGGAAAATATTTCTATGGCTGGATGTACAGTTTGTAAATGCACAGCACTGCAAAGCAGTTTAACATAGCATGCACATTAAAATATGATTATGTGTACTCTCACTGTAACTAAAATATTCAGTTTTCACTTTCTTCAGATTTTCAGTAGAGAATGCCAGCCAATAAGAAACCATGGAGACCTCTCAGGTAACCTCTTTCAGGGAGAAAAGTTTTATAAAATAATTGAGTAGTACAATCTTTTTACTCTTTGATAAACTTTGAGGTCACACTTGTCATGACACTAGGCCATGCTGAGTCCGACATACAGGCTCTTCTCTGCAGAACTTGCTTAAAATGAGGCAGCCTTCATCTTGGCCTTTACTCCTAGGCCACACAATAGCAGCTCATGACTGAACGATTTCCATGAATATGACTGCAACAGAAAGACTTGTTTTTCTTTTTTTTTTTTCTTTCCATCTAAGCTTTTTTCGCAAAAAGCTCTCGCTTTGCTGCATGAAAGTTTCTTTTGTTCTTTGTTTTTTTGTTTACTAATTCAGGTACCTATCTAACTTGAAAGATTTTATGACAAAAGGACAAATGTAAACGGCTTAAAACACTGGCCCTATCCCTTAATTTTATTTATGGTACCCATTACACAGAAGTGTAGAAAAGTAGGGCTGTAATGAACCTGAATCATCCATTCCTCTCTATTCTCCCTGGCAGAATCAATTACACCTACAACAGTTGTTTTTGCAATTTATTCCTGCAGACCTCTGCTATTAGAGACTCTACAATTTCTCCAAGCAATTTATTACAGGGCTGTGCTTTCCTGACTGCTACAAAGTACTTCCCTGCAACTCACCTAGATTTTGACAAGAGCAGATGAAGCCCATTGCTTTATTTCCTATATATGGAAGAGGCAGAAAGTAGATTATCTCCTTTATTTGCAAGAGCCTTTTGAATACTTGTTACCATGTACACAATCATTCTTCTCTCTAAGACTGCAGGACTTTTGTTTGGTCAGTCTTTTCTAGATTTGTGGTCATTCTTGTTTTCTCCTAAAGGAAAGTGTCAACTTGTACTAATGTATTTGAAAATGCAAAAATGCATTCCTGTAGTTGTGACCTGACAAACTTTATAGAATGTATTAATAAATGTATTTACCATTTTTTTCAACATATACCACTCCTATCTGCCTTTTGATCCAGTGTAACTTTCAAGACATTTCTCTATTTTTTCTGCTGTTCTTGACTTTACAAAAAGGACATTGAATTTTAGCAAAGTTATTTTATTCCTAATCCCACTCTGCAATATACTTGCAGCTTTCTCCAATTTTATGGTGTACAGAATTTTTATAAGTGGACCTTCTATTCCATCATATGAGGTTACAAACAAAAAACACTAAAAATGCAGAGCAGGTAAGGCTTTTCCTGAACCTCCACTTTTGATCTTCAGATAAGCTGATACACATTCTCTCAGTAGAGACAACCAGTCTCTAAACAGCTTAAAATCACATAACCTTGATAATATTTTCCTAATTTATTGTAAGACTGTCAGATGAGTCAAGTACTGAAAGCTTTACTTATGTCAAGTAGGTACAATACTTTCTGCTTCTCTCCCACTAACAATGTCTCTTACCGTGCTTGAGAAAAAGTCAGACTGATCTGGCATGGCCTGATCTGAACAAAATCCTGCCTTGCTGGTGACCTCCATGCCTTGTTATTCCCCAGGTGCCCCCATATTCTTTTCTTCATTATTTATTTCGAATTTTGGGGGGGTGTGAAATTAACTCCTTCTTTCCTCCTCTTGAAGTGAGTACTACATATATCTGGCTGCCTGGCCTCCATCAGAAGTGAATATTATCTATTAAATCTATCTTAGGCTTTAAAAGCTTGCTCTTTAAAGATTGTACTGTGCAGGTCATTGGGTGCAAAAAATTTTAAAAAATCTAAATTATTTTAATACACTCTGAAACTAATTTTTCATTAGTCTTTTCTTATTCTAGGCTAATCTTTTACAGCTTAGTCAGTGCTATTAAATGTGCTGGACATCTGGGTACAGCTGAACATTTAATGGAAACTAGCAGGAAAAAAACCAAACCAGCACTTCCTCCTTCTAGACATTTTCAATGGTCTCCTTCAGCTGTAGCTCTTATGAGGATGATTGAATTTGCTACCCCTCTTGTCTCATGCTAGATGCATATTTTCTAGATAAGTTAAAAAATAAGCTAGATGCTTATTTTTAAGCTTATTGTATAAGATAAGAAAATAAGCTGGATTCTTATTTTCTGCCTTGGCCTTTGAATTCCTGGTCTTATTAAATTCCAAGACCCTGACTTATTCTGTTTTTGCACGTGTCTGTTTTTAACTCCAGGATGGGCTCTTCCTGAGCAGTGATCTTCATTCAAGGACTGATGATGGCAGATTTCTGTGTGCATTAGCACGGGGGAGAAGTCTGTTGTCTGATGTGGCTGGTGCAGTGGTTTCATTATAGCAATTTCTGTCCAGCATGCTGATAATGTGACAGCCATGGTCATGAATACCAGATTTTGAAAACTCATGTTTTCAAAAGGAAAATTTCCACCAGTTTCATTGCTTGATGGAATATATTTAGGACTTAAATGTTGGATTTATTACAAAACCAGAACTATAGATTTTTGAACCAAAGCCAGCACTGGACATCTTCTGCTATAAATGCAGTCATTATATGCATAAGGAGCTGAAAACAGGGAGGTTTTTTGCTCCCTTTTCAGGAATGTCTAGACTTGTAATTAATCTCACAAAAACTGCACAAAAAGTGTCATTGCATAATGAAAGCTACTGCACAGTAATTTGGTTTGATTACAGCCATATACTGTTTCAATAAGGCATGGTTAATTGATAGAGATTTTGCATCAGTTAAGAAGAAGTTTAAATAAACTTTTAATAAATCAGAAGGATACTGGGGAAAAAAAAATTCCCTTTTTTCTAGTCCTAGGATGGTGAGTTCACCTTATACAAGTAGAATGGGAAAGCCAGTCTCCATCTAAGTGATGTCTAAAATCATTATTCAGTACGTTTCTTACAGAGTACAGAGAAACATTCAAAATGTGTCACTGAAAATGTACCTGGCATCCCACATTCCATGCTGGTGTAGACTTTGGAACACAAGGCTCATGTGGCTTGGGGGAATCGAGAGATATCTAAAATGTGATAGTTAGTGAACACCTCTGCACTGCTACAATCTCATGCATTATTAGCCAATTTGCAACTCACAAGTCCAACAACTGCACAGGAGTTACAGATTGATAAGAGGATATGGCATGTGACCTGGAGCTACTGTAGGCTTATCCTAGGGAAAAAACAGACAGTTCTTCTGCATCTCAGTTTCCACATTTTTGAAACTTTTGAGGCATATAAGCTGCACAGATGTCAGAGTGACAAGTGTAAAGGGAAATGGGGACACATAATTTGTTTTTGAAACGGTGCTGTCACCACTGAAATCCATGTAAAATTTCCCTACTTCACATTTGTCAGACTTTATTTAAAATATGTGTAGTAATATGACAACCTGTTCCTGTGCTTCCATTTATCCCTTAGGCAGCACATAACTTTAAAGGCAGAAAAGAACATGAAATCCCATATGCTTTGGAAATTGGATAGTTTTATTTGTGCTGATTATGGGAAAGTTCATTTATCTGACTTTGTTGCTTACATGGTAAAAATATTGTTTAGGGTTAATTTTTTTCTGTACAAAATAGAACAAAATAATATAAACAATGTTGAATACACGGGGATTGTTTTAAGAGGTCTTGCAGAAGTATGTGTTAGAATTCCTGCTTAAAGAGCTCAAAAAAAAAAAAGACCCAAAATAAAAACCCTCCATCAATGGTAATGTCAAAACCCAGCTCCACTGGCATCAACAAGGCTTCAGTAATAAAAGTGTGCAATCAAGTTATAGTTATATACACATCCTTATCTCCCCTTTGCGACCATTCCGTTCTGGAGGTCACACTGGTTCTGGGACTGAATAAACAGAGGATCACTTTATCACCACAGAATACAAAACCAATATAAATTTATTTTCTGGATGCATTATTTCAGCAAGTTTTGGAATTAAGTGTCTGGATAACAACAAAACAGAGACTTAGAAAAGCCACAAATAATGAAAGCTCCTTCAAACATCTTGCAGAAATCTGATTCTTTGCACTTATCTTGCATTTACTGGTTGCTCTGGGAAATAAGACTATGCCATTATGTCTGCTACTTGAGAAACCAAATTCCAAACATTTTCATAAAATATCTATTAACCTAGTCAGATTAATTTAATTGAACATTGGTTTAGTGGAACAAAGAATATAGGCCTTTGTACTTAGCATAAGTATGCACTGACACAACTAATTTGTTTTATAATTTCAGATAATAAATCTGTTTACTATGAAAAAGAATGAAGAAATGCATCAGCATAGACGAATAAATCCAAATATTATTTTCTTTGCTTATCTATGATATGATAATCAGAGTTATGAAATAGGCCAGAAAGGAGGTTTTAAATGAAGCAACTGGGTTATATAAAGTTTCAACTGTATCCCCCACTGTTAATTTTCTTTTACATTTGGAAGCAATTCTATCTTTTTGAACATTCCAGCTTTCAGGAGAGCAAAGCAGCCTTAGGGATGATGACACTATACCAGGTGTGGTGATAGCAAATCATGTACAGTAATTTCTGTACAATCTGACATATGTAGGAGACGGTAACATGCACACCTTCCCACACAGTTCCCAAACAAGCAGGCTTTGTGCAGAAAGCTAACAGTCTGCAGTGGCATAAAATTCTCCTCTTAAACTGTAAGTAGGCCACAGCATCAGAGTAGCTAGAAGAGCTTTGACACAGTGGCTTTTTCTTACATCCATTCAGAACAGATGCCCACTTGCAGACTATCTGAATTCAGAGAAGAATTAACATGCATTTACCATGTTGCTCACATAACCACTCTGCTTAATTTTATTTTTTGTTATTTTGAGGGGTTTTTTGTTGTTGTTTGTTTGTTTTGTTTTTTGGTGTTTTTTTTTTTTTTTTGGTTGGTTGGTTGGTTGGTTTGCTGGTTTTTTTTGGGTTTTTTTGGTTTTTCTTGATCTGGATGTTTGGGCTATAGAAGACAAAGATGATGCATCTTCCCCTGCAACTGCCCAGACCCTTCATGCAGGGAAATCTTCCCACTTCAGTCTCCACATAGACTGGGCACCTTCCCTGTGCCTGCCCCCTTTCCAGTTCCATGTAGAAGATGTGAAGAATATATTTTGTTTTGGGATAACTCTGTCATTTATGGTGAAATTCAAAAGAATCATTTTAATAGATGCAGGGCAATGCCACAAAATTGCAGTGGGCAGAGTTTACTGAAAGGTCTGACTTGATCTGCTAGACCTGCTGAGGTACAATACACTCCTCTGTGAGGTGCAAAAAAACCTAGAGCTAAACTCCCCCTTAAAACAGCACTCCTCTTAAAGCAAAAGCCAAAGCCTAGCAGTGCAGTTTTTCCTTGGTATGAGCACCCACTTCCTTGACAGTTTTGTTCAACTTGCAGAAGCTCTCTGCTCAACCTACTGCACTTAGCAAAGCCCTTAGAACCAGCCCTCCACAGTGTGCTGAAGTTCTAGGGTTTGTACAGAGGTCAGAAGACAAAAAGCATCTTAATCACATTATATTCTGCCACTTTGTTATACTCACTATCTTCACCATCTTTTACTTTATTGACGACAGTCACACTACAAACAAACAGACAAACAAATCCCTAATAAACAAGAGTTTTAAATTAACTTCAAGGCATAAAAAAATATTCAAATAGCATTAGAGATGGAATTATTTTAAGACTTATCTACAAAAAGATACAACTTCAAAAGCTTTGTAAATACACTAATGTGCCTTTTTAAAGTAATGCAACTACAGCAAATTTGAAAGGAAGCAGGTAGGAATTTTATAAAATTGGTTTTCTACCTTTTAGCCAATGGCTTAAATCTACAGAAATGTTTTTATCAATCTGCTATCCCTATATGGAACAAAATTCAGCAAGATCACCACAGTTCAAGCAAATTTAAAAATTAAGTAGATTTCTCTATTCTGAGCAGGTTATTGAAAAGCCAGCACTGTTTCTGCAAACCAGTAACGTTTTTGGTTTTGCCATTGGGAAATTGAAAATATACAAATGAAAGTAAATCTAGAATAGATCTAAAGCTGTTGTCAGTGATATCTGGTGCTAGCTCTGGTCCCAATAACCTTCATCATCAAAGAGTCATTTACCTAATGGAAAACTATTTCTGGAAGCATTAGGTTTCACTAACCACAGGAATTCACTAGCCACAGCTCCAGGATACCTGTAACAGGACCATAATACAGTGCCCTAATTAGCCACACAGGCGCACATCAGTTCATTCTGCACCAACGTATTTTAGTTTTCCTTCAAGAAACTGATATTTTGTATTCAAATCAAAGCACTAAATTCCATTTTAATTAATTTTTGTCCTTTTTTAAGAGGGATATTTCATAAAGTAATGTAATCTTAAATGGGTAAGTTACAGTCTTTATTATGTGCTCTTGAACAAGCAGATTTTGTTCTGCCTGTGTTGTACACTACAAAATTAAGCCATGTGAAGAAGTGCTCCTGGATGCCAATACTCAATTTCAACACTGCTGAAATGTTTAGAAAAGTCCTGGGTAAATTAGCACTGATCAAAAACAACACCCTGTTTATCAAGGGGAAGTGTATTCCCATCAGGAAATTTGAATCTGGCCATTTTTTTTAAAGGCTGGCACAATTTAGTGGCATGGATATTATCTGTAACAAGCCAGCTGGCATTGCTGACAGCAAATGACTCTTTTGGTAGGGTCAGACTTTAAACTGCTTCAAAGGTGAGATTTCAGGGTAATAAACCAAGGAGGATGAAATTTCTCTTGTCCACCCATGAATCTCTCATTCCACACTATTCATTTAAAAAAATCTATGATTTTTGACACATTATTTTATCTATGGGATACTTATAATCCTTCATGTGAATTCTTCTTTACCATAAATAACAGGCAGATGTTGTTTTGTGTTAATTGGACTGCTTTTCTTGAATGGTCAAGTTTGGCCTATATTGGCATCACTTGTTAAGCCTAATACTGACCACACATTTAAGCTGCATAATATTAAAAAACAATAATATTTTTTTACTTTTGTTACAGACTTCTTACAGAACATACTTTTAAACAGCATAGCCCTCAAAGAGTACTTGCATGAAAGAGTCTCCACTTATTCATTTGCTAGATGTGAGCCCTCAGCCCATGCAATACAAAAGCCACAAAATACAATATGAAATCAGGAAGGAAAAATTATCGTTTCTGTTGGCAGCACCACACCTCAGGCAGCTCCTTGCTGGGGGCTAGACCTGCCAACCATCCCCAACTTCCATGGTTTTGCAGCACAAAATTTACACTTAAAATCAGAAAAGAAATCCATTATGCTCTGTCATGGGTACTCAGTGAGAAAATCCAAACAACTTCATAGACAGTTACTTAGGATCCCAAAACAGTGAGAATTCATAAAATCCATTGCCACTCTAGGTTTTAAAGCCTGAATTTTTCTTCAAGTGATGACATTAGGAACATGCATTTCTGTTCTATTTTACAAGGCACCAGCAATATTTGTAAGGAAATCAGGTATTTTTAAAAAATCAAAAGCATAAAAATTAGCTATGGCTGTAAGAATATAACTAGAAGTATAAAATTCTCCTCTGGTAGTAAGAGGAAGAGGTCAGGTTAGCCTGTGGATATCTCTGATACATAGGTGACTGCTTCTGTTGAAAAGTTTTCTCAGACTGTACACTAGTATAATTATGAGTTTTCTGTAAAGGCATGTTTTGTGTTTGTGGAGACTCACAAAAGTGGAAGAAAATTTCATGTTCTGCTGGGCATCATCATGACTTCATCCAGGCACTCCATGCTCATTGTTCAGACACCTGAAATTCTGAAATACCACATGCCATCCAGAGAAATGCCGAAGTGTAAACCTGAATTTGCTAGCAGATCCTCTTTTTCATAAAGGCCAGGAACAGATCAAAATGGGATGCTTAATTTCTGTCTAAAAAATAAACCTCCCTGTGGTTTTGATGCTGTAGTCCAGAACTTCAGGAAATGCTGCCAATTTTAAAAATACATCATAATAGTTGTTTTAATATCCAGAAGGCTACAAATATTTTCCTTTATGAGATCTACTAATACTGGAAGACACAGTAAGAGATTTAATTTAAAATTTTATTTTTGTCACTGAAAGATTTTCAGAAACATGTTTCCAAATATTTTTCCTGGTTTCTATCTCTCTTAATTCTCTTAATTCCAAATGTTACTATTATAATGGACATATCTATAAAAAAACTACAAAAAATTTAATTTCTGTTAGTGCATATTCTTCCCAGCATTCAGAAAATCCTTGTAAAGATGTTTACAAATATGAATAAAACTGTTGTGCTATGTCATGTATTCGACAAGGCCATAGAATTGAAAACATTATTTTGACTTTACTTTGTGCACAGATTGTATTCCCAATGCAAATAACCCAGCCTTTCCCAAACTGCAACTTCCAGAGCTGTTTCGCTAAGAGGGTGACAAACTCATATAATACAAGTGCTCCCCAGGGTGAATAGTGACAAAATATGTCTGAGAACCTTCTGTCACCTCCAGAATTTGTCTCAGGTCTGTGGCCAGAAAGGAGGAGCCTGGGGTGCAAAAGCATCTCAGGTGTTTGTCTTACAGGCCACTGGTAATTTTCAATTAGGATTTAGAGCTAGAAAAGGGATCAGCTACACATGAAAAATGGCAAATAATCCCACAAAATCAGTGTAAATGTTTCTGTTATCTTCAAAGAAACCAGTGTGCATCTGCTACTTTAGTGTTTTGCACTGCACTGCCACTATAATTTAGTGTACATCCCTGTACCCTTGATCAGTAGACAGTCACTGCTGTCACAGTCACAGTCACAACTCTCAAAGAGAGTTGAAGTCTTCTGGTTTAAAACTGTGGAATTAAATGTAATGAACACCACCCAGTCACATGTTAACACTGTGTTCTGAGGGCTGGACACAGAGTGGTGGCATGTTTCCCTTTCTGTATTTTTTTACAAAAATATCATCTGTATATTATCTAAGTTTGTGTTTTTATATCAAGTACAAGAGACTTAAAGATTAGCATTGGAATTAAATTTATTCCCATACTAAGAGTACACAACAGGATAATCAAGAATCTGTTCCACAGATTCTTGTTGTCCACAGATTTTTTACTGATTAGACTAGCAATCAGTATGAGATATAAAATGTATTTATTGCTTTAGAGTAACTTCCAAATTGAGGGGATGATTGTATTAAAAATTTGTGTACAGAAAGTCTTTTACCCAAAATATCAGTAAATAAATCTAAAAGATGTAATGAGAAACAGGAATGCCAGCTGGGATGAAAAACCTTTTCTCTCACATCTCTGAATCTAAATGGCCTCATTCAAGTAAACAGCTGAATTCCTACTGAACAGAATGAGAAAACAACCTGACAGAAAAACTGTCAAGAGGTGAGTGAAAATTACATCCCCTCTTAACACCCTGGCTTTATCATCTCAGTATTTACACTGCCACCATTTATTGGTTATTTTAAATCACAGAGGTTTCTGGCTTGCTATGACCTGGATTATAAACGTGAAATATGGTGAAGAAACACAAAAGTAAAAATTCAAAGTCTTTCATGGTTTTGCATGGTATAATTATGTAAGAAGAATCCAAGCCCTCTCAGGGCTGTGGTTGAACAATTTCATAAGACTAAAAAGTGGTAAGAGAAGATAAATCAAGGTAAATTTTAACATATTTCAGAACATGGGGTGCTGCTTCTATCCTACAACCCCCTCTTATCAAACCACACCTGGACTAGGCTCAATGGCAAATGTGAATACAAACACCAATGCTGAAAGGGAAAACAACAGTCTGCCTGTGGACTGCTTACAGGGAAAAAAAAAACTCCTCTTCAGAAGTTTTGATAAGTAAACTTCATGCCACACTCACAGATGTGAATATGTCTGAATTTTAGTGAAGCATGTAACATTACCTTGATATAGGGAATCTATGACTAAGCTCATGCAACTAGAGTTTGCTGTGTAATCGTGTTCAGAACAGATAATTCTTTGCTATGCAACAACAGGATGTCACCTACCATTCAAGACTGATAAAACATGAACTAATGCTCTAAAAACTGGTTAAAACTGGATCTTTAGTTTAGACTACAGCCAGAAGTCTCGAAGGATGGCTGGATACCAAGAGAGCCTGAGCAAAGACAAGGTTTATCAAGAGGACATTGTGAGGATGACTACTTCCTTCATCCAGTGACCCCTGCCCAAGACCACCAGGAGACAGCGTGCAAGCACAGAATGATGAAATTGATTAACAGACAAAGCAAGAAGTAGGGCATAGGTTATGAATATGTATAGGCATGTTGAAACTACATACAGCTATGTATGAGCTTAAGTGTTTATAAACAGAGTGCCTGCTCTGTTAGGTACGCACGTTTGTGGTGGAGCGATCCCCCGTGCACTGAAAACATTCCCACTTTACAACCCTGCTGGTTGTGGAGTCTTTATTCTGCATGTCTACCTCAGGTGTATTATTGGTCTTGCTGATGGTTGCACTGACAAAAATAGAGATCAGTAGGAGAAATGCAAAGTAGACAGGAGCACAAAGCAAGGAAAGCACTTGGTGTTGAGAAACCTGTTCTGGAAAATGAGGGATCAATGGAGGAGCGGGGAGGCTGTTGTTTGATCAGACAATGCTAAATTTGCTCTGTTCAGCAATGCAAAGCAGAGGTTTGAGGGTGGGTTTGACCATCCTCTACAAGTCCATAGCAATAAACACCAGGCAGGGTGGAAGCAACAGGCTTAAGCTAAGGCATTTTTACCTTACCAACTGGAAAGCAGCTATGAATATTTTTAGGCCAGAAATGAGAAAAAGGCTCCTCACTGTGAAAGTCACAAGTATTAAGGGCAGCCTTCCAGGAGGAGTGTGCGTGGGTCAAATTATGAACTCCTTTAAGGTGATGCTCAGTACAGCTATAAAGACTACATGCTATGGTATTTCTTTTTTTCTTTCCTGTTTATACTAAGAGGTGGTGGGTTTGCATGGCAAGGTTTTGGAAGCAAGGGGACTATAGGGGTGGCTTCTGTGAGAGGCTGCCAAAAGCTTCCCTCCTGTCCTGTGGAGCCAATTCCAGCTGGCTCCAAGATGTACCCAAGGCTGATCATCAGCATCAGGGGCAGCAGCTCTGGGATAATGTAGTTAAGAACGGGAAAATTTTCCCTCACCACAGCAACAGCAGTTCAAGGAGAGAAGTGAGGATATTTTCTCATTATCACACTGTGATTTAACTGGTAATAATTTAAACTAATTTCCTGAAGCTGAGTCCGCTTTGCATGTAATGGAAATTGCTGAGTGATCCCTTCCTGCCCTTATCTTGACCCGTGAGCTTTTTGGTTTTTTATTTCTCCCCTGCCCATCTAAGGAAAAGAGGGATTGAACACTTTAGGTAGGAATCTGTCATCCTGCCAGGATCAAGCTCCACATACAGCTTTTTGAATGATTTTGAGTTGCAGTTTTTGGTGGCTTCTGTGTGTTGTGCTAATTCGCAGAAATTGGGAATCCATGCATCGAATCCTATTTCTTGGGTAAGAAGCACTTGTGCAGCTGGGCTGGAGGAGGACACAAGCTGAAAGTAAGAAGGCCAAAAGGGAAGCAGTGAGCTAGGAGCAATTTATTTCACTGATGAACTGTGAATGACAACTACATCCTTTAGTATTGATCTCAAATCGGTGCTTGCCAGGGTGAGCATCACACTGAAAGTGATCTCTGCTCAGCCAAAGCCCCGGTACACAAAATACTGCAAACAAGAGGAGATGACTTTTCTGCCTGCTTAGTGATGCACTGGAAGAAGTTCAGATGAGGAATGTCTCCTGTCAGGTAAGAACAACTCAAGCTGCTAACATGTCAAAGGGGAATGATTTAATGGGCTGCTTAGCTCCAGTTCAAGGGCAAATGTGGTGCAGAGAGATCTTGTAGCTCTGAAATAGTGATGGAAAGGTAAGGTACTGCTGAAAATTACATTTTTTAATCTGTGAGGCTCAGATGAAGTTGGCAAACATATGTTTCACTGAGACTTTTGTCAAACACCAAGGATAGCACTGCAGACTATGAGGCTGAGCTTCTACACAGTCTTCTTCATCATAGAAGTTTATGTGCATTCTTTTGCTTAGGTTTTTCATGTTTACTTATGTTGATTTTTGGATAATTATCATCCTTCAATTTAGCACACATAATCCTGCTAACAGATTGCCCATAACCCGTCTTTGCTTTGGTTGCTGCCCTGGGTTTTTTGTACTTTTTTAAAACTAGTTTCGAGTTACATTATATTTCTTCTCTCTCCAGTTCTTCATTCCACAGAGCTAAGAAGTCAAACCACTGGTATCTTCTTGCTCATTTGAAGGTCTGTCCCTCTTCTCTATTATCACACTCTTTGTTTTAGTCTTTCCACATCCTTCTGCTTAGGGCTCTCACACCCCCTCACACTGCTTCTCTTACCCAGATACTCCAAGATCTTCATTCAGCACCAGCCTTTACCCACATTTGTGCGTCTTCCAGCATCCTGGCAGCATGTCCTGCTCTGCTGTTTTCCTCACACAGCAAATACAGCCAGTTTCATAAGACCACTCTAGAGATGAGCTGCATTCAGTGTTGGCAGGTCCACAGGTATCTCTAATATACCAACTTAGCAATAATAGTAGCAATAATTCCTGCTACTGCATACCTATATAGATCTGTTGAGCTCACAGATGAGGTGTTATCAGCTGGAAATGCAAGAGGAAGAGAGATGTTTAGGTGTATTTATACACCACAAAGTGTGCTGTGAGTACATCCCAGATGCACTGAGTGAACCCCTGGAGTGATGCCATTTTTACAATAGACAAAATGCAGTCCTTGGATACAGCCAGGGAGATATTGTCATGGAGAGAGGTGCTGCTGCCTAAGACTCTGGTTTAGACCAGATGTAAAAACAGGCTGATGATGCTACCATGTGCTGTAACATTTAACTGATATAGTGAGACTTTTCTGGACTGAAAAACAAGAAGGGAATTTTGGAGAACATGAAAGTTCTCATTTTGCAAAGGAAGATTAATAAGTGAGATGCAATATTTTACCTATATAAGGTGATACATGCAAAGATCTATCTGAGTGATCAGGAGAATTTGTTTAATTTTGAATTATTTTACCTTGAGTATGAGTGCCTGAAATGTGAGGCTGGAGTTTTCCCAGAACATGTTGCAATCAGGTTCAGACCTCCCAATAGGAAAACTATGAAGCCTGAAGTCCATGTTCTCATGAGCAGAGACTTGGCTAAACAATAGTTATTGGCTGTGAGAGGAAACAAATGCTGTTTGTCAAGACAAGAATGTCCATACAAGATGGAAAGGGAAATTACAAGCCACAGCTGTTACTTAATCACTGAGATCAAATGAGGTTTCCAGCAGGAATGCAGTAACAAAAATCTGACTGGTCTCATGATCATGGCTCTGTGAGAAGATATATCTACAAAAACCCTGGAACTCATGGAGACAATGGAGTCAAAGGGTTGAATTTCAGATTTGAGCACCCTTCCAAGGCTCCAAAAGAGGGCACACCTGTGAAGACAGGGATGCTTTTTCCAAACTGTGGAGTCAACAAGACCAAATTTAATGGCTGTGTTTACTCCACTGGCTTCAGTGCAGCATTGATGATCTCCATGGATGGAGGATTTAATCACAGTAAAATCTGTACTTTTATGTAATACATGCCTGTTTTTCACTATAGGATGTATTTTTTCCCCCTGCTAAATCAGTGAACAAAAGCTTTGGGACTTCAGCTCCTGCAGTAATTTTTCAGCTCTTTTGAACTTGCAGAGATGACAGTAACTGTGCTTAGACAAATATTATTATAAAAAGTCACAACAATTTCAAACAAACCAATGTTGTTTCCAAACAAGGAAACAGAAACTCTCAAGCACACCATCAAACATATGATTTAGCAGGAAAAGATCAAAAATGTTATGAAAACTTATGAAAATGCCAACATCTTCCACCATTGAAATGAATTTACTACACCTACCTCTTTGAACCTAATTATCTTAACTGTCACTGTGCTTAAACTATCTCATGCCAGGTTTTGGAAGATTTTATTACAGAATTGTAACAGTATGTATGTGAATTATGAGCAAAAGCTGGTATTTTCTGCACAAAAAAAATTACCACAGAGCCTACTGAGAGCAGGCAACATTAAGTTACAGACTACCACATTACATGGACGACTATAAATGTACACCAGCACATTGTACAAGAACTGAACCAAACCAGACACATTTTCTTTAGAAGAAAGCAAGTGCATTTAACCTGTAACACTCCGGTGCAAAATTCAGAATGTGCGTTTCAGTAACATCACTTCCACGTGGAGCTGTGCATTTGTACCTGGTGCTGCACCTAAATCCCTACTAAACTTGAGGGACAACATCCTTTACCAGGATTTTAAGGGCCAGGTTGGTGAGATGTGACCATCCTGGAAGGAGGCAGCAGGCAGCTGGCTGCCCACCACATGGCTGGGGCAGGCAGAGTTATGAAAGCAAAGGAAAAGGTCATGCAATAATATATACTGTGACTGCCAGGAAAGTATTACCTTGTAGCTGCTTTATTAAAAATACTCTGAAAAAGAGAAGTAAAATTATTTCAGCTGAGCCTTTATTTGCTTTTACTTTGCTGGTGAAAGGGCATGTAAGTTTGTAGTTCCCTACTTGGAGCATATTCCTTCCCTTTGCCTAGCATGCATGAAACCAAGAAGGATTAATTCTGGATGATTACTCACTGTGAACTAAACTTGCAAAAATGAGTCAATAAAATCCCCAGAAAAAGTGTGGGTTTTTTTCAGGAAAATACTTGCCAAAACCAAAGTATTCTAAAATTCAGGACAGGATCTGATCTGCAAATTGCAGTCTAAAGGACTTCAGTCTCTGGGACAGTTCTACCTGCTTCAGCCAAAACCTAACAGTGCACAACACCTGAGGCTATATGCATCACATCTTAGAGACTGAATATACTTCTCTGTAGTGAACATTTAAATATGTGAATCTGTGACATCTCAGTCTTTTCCTCAAGACAAGCCACTTCTTTTCAAGAGAAATGCCAAAAATTCTAAACCCAAAAACCTAAAAAACAAATACTAAAAAGAGGCTTTCATTTTAGCAACCAAGAAAATGGTATTTTTGTAAATGTCTGAAGGCCAGTATTTATTTTTTTTTCAGCCACATCTGAAGGCACCATTTCCTTTGATTTAAGAACTCCTTCTCAAGGCAATTCCTGGATAAAAAACTGCTGTTGCAATAGTGGCTGATGGCAGAAATACACAGGTTTCTCTTCTCATTTTCCATCAATCAGTAAGGCACATCTGAGGCTCCAAGCAGCACATCCTGCCCCAAGCAATGCATGGCTGCTGCTTCCAGAGCCTGGACTCCCCTTCTGGAGAGGGCCAAGCCACCCCAGACAGACCCAGAAGAGGACAGCGGGATGCTACAGAGCATCTGCTTAGTGACACCTCATTTTTGCAACAAGGGTGTGCACACCCTTTTTGTGGAGTGGTATATTTTCCAGCCCCAGAAAGAGTAACCCAGTATAGCCTCAGCTCTTTTTACTCACATTTAATGCTGGGTTTATTTCAGTGTGTCCATGTTACATCTCACAGCACACCCTTTTCCTAATAGTCTATTCCTCTTTATGTTGAAATCAGGTATGGAAGCTTCATAGAAGCCAAGCAAACAATGTTTTAAGTCTATTTTGAAATTTTTGTTTTAGTTGGCTGCATTTATTTTACATGCAGAATGCTTTGCTCTGAGCAGACTTGGAGTACAAACCACAGCTATACTGCTAAATCACATTAAAGAGTTTTCCAAGTTAACTGAAACTTAAGTTCTTTACTTTCAAATTAAGTTTTGATTCCTCAAGAACACAACAAGCCCACCAGTGTTACCAACAATATCTGCAGATAAGTTCATCTGCTTGTTCAACTGAACACACTACCTGTTAGAATGAAAACTCAATGATTGTTTGCTAGCCATGTTTCCCTGCTTAGACATCCCCCCAGAATTAACACAAAATGCAGAGGAAACACTGCAAAGGAAGACTGATGACAGATCACAGGGATGAATGTCCACACCAAATTCAAAGTGACTTTCCAAGACAATGGCAATGCAATGGCACTCAGAAATTCTTTTGTGCCTAACTGCAATGCCTATTATCTTTACTACTTTGTTTAATGAAGCAGACTATTTAAAATTTCTGTGGCTTGAACTGGACACTTTCATTATTCTCAGTAGTGAGACTCTCCATTCAAAGTAAATATCAACAGGGCTAGAACCTCCTGAAACTGAATAAAACCCGTACAAATGAGTTAAGAAAGGCAAAAATCTTTAACTTTACAAAACATAACCTTCCCCCTAAGTTAGGAAGGATGTAAATTATATTTTCCTGTCACAGATGTTAAGAAAAGAGGATTTCAGAACTATCTCACCACATTCTTTGACATTCTCTGGTCACTGTACATTACTAAATCATTACTTAGAGGAATCAGCTGCTCATTATGATAAGATCCCATATATCCACACCATTACAGAAACAGCAGTCCTTTAATCTAATTATCATGAAATGTTACGGACAATTACCTCCATTGCCAAATACTGCACAAATCTTACTGGAAACTTTCACTCTTTTTTGAGTGAAAGAAATTTGAAAGAGATTTTATACATTTAGGTTTGAAGTTCAGAGTAAATCAAAATTGATAGCAGATGAAGAAACTACAGCATGACAGATGCTACAGCTTATTCTCAAATCTCATGTGATTAGTTGCTGTGCAAATCTAAATAATCTTAGCAGCCTGTACCTGCATTGGAAGGGAAAAGCAACAGGCATAAAGTGACATTCAATTTTGTTTCAGCAGAAAACTTTGCATCCAGGGAGGGGCTCAGAGCTGGATTCTTGACCTCCAAACACTGCAGACACGTGTCTTTCCAATTCTCTACTGCTATGCTGGGCACAGTGAGGAAGGGACCAGACATTTGAGAACTGGTGAGGATTTATGGCTTCCCACCCTTTATTCTTTTGCATTTATTGATCAACCCAAAAGTATGAATGCAGCTATCACTAGACAGGATTACAGGAGGAATGACACAGAAGGTCCCTGTGGTCTCCGACACCCCCCAAAAGGGTAGTGAAGAATTCTATCTCCCTGTCCCTCTGGAAGATAACCCCCTTCCCCATGTGCAGCTTAGAGCTCAGACAAAATACAAACTACTTTTCCCAGTCAGAAGAAAATGTGGACTCCCCCTGAGTGCTGCAATGGTAACAAGCCAAGATCATGCTTCAGCAGCAGAACAAGAAGCAGAGTCAGGAAGGTCAGTGATGAACATGTCTGCAGCCCCTGCTGGAAGAAGCACACACCCTGCTGGGTACACAGCGCTCTTCATTCAACATTCTTGATGAGTAGGCTCTTGTGGGGTCTTAAGGGTCTCATGTTTGAATGGTTGCCAGGCTCTTTTCATCACCTCTGGCTGCAGATGAGAATTTTTATAGGGGCTGCATCAGAGATCATTTTAGTTGACTTTAAGGTCATTTTAGCTGGTCTTTAAGGGAGGGTGTGAAGGGGTTTGTTCTTCTGGTAACTGGTGGGAGGTCCAGCAGGGAAATCTAACAATCAACCTTATTTTTCTGGTGTCATTCCTTCTTATATGTCCAAAGTTGAATGAAAGGATCTCAGCCAAAGGCCCTTGCCAAGTTTACAACACAGCAGCTCTGAAAGAAAACTCAGCTCTCCAAAGTAGATTGTTAGTGTTTGAAAAAAAATAGTCCAGTGAATTACTTCTTTTCTTTTGCTTAGCTGTGCCTTACCATATAAAATAATTTCATTTTCTTTGCCTAGATCACAGATATCAGCCCTGTAGTTTTAAGCATATCACTCAAATTGAAAGCTGACAGAAAGCTATGAACTGGTCCATGACTTTTCATTATTTAAATACATTGGTCTGTATTTAATGCAGAAAGCAAACAATTCTAAGAAACAAAGAGAAAAGGTAACAGAAAACAAAGTCCAGGAAGAACAGTAAGTAAAATAGTAATAGATTAAGGGATGAATAATTTACTGTCAAAGACCCACATGCCCATTCTGTGTAACATCATATTGAGTACATAAAATCTGAAGAGTGACAGCATTTCATGAACCTGTTCTTTCCACACATTAAAGGCTTTCTGGGGAAAACAGGGTCAAATGAGTTACAGATCTAAATCCAGCCAGCTCTGGCACTTTCTTTTGGGGAATCTGGCACAGGCTGGAGCATGAGGAGCTCTGCAGCCCAGGGCTGTGGAGACCACCCTGCCAGGCTGCTGCCCATCACCTCCAAAGCCTGAGGTGTGATGTGAGCCACAGAGCACAGGTGCACCATGGAATAGTCCCAGTGTGTGATCCAAAACCCAGATTACTGGGTTACCTGCAACAAACCTCAAAAAGACCTGCAAAATAGACATGTTTTGCTGGCTATTTCAATTTTTAATTGCCAACCAGTTCTCTTGCAGCAATGTTAACCCAACTATATCACTTATGCTTATCTTATCCAGTAGTTTGGAAAGTACCCTTATTATGTTATTTAAGCACTTATTTCTTCATTACCACTAAGACACAACTATAAAAATCTGCTGTGCATTCCTGAAACACATGCTCAAAGACCTACTCAGACATAACTGCTTCAGTCTGCTGCCTCCTCAGGATGAGCAGAGATGGGGGGAAATGCATCAAGTCTGGAAAGGAAGAAGGTTTGTACTGACTAAACAGGGGATCCCCCACAGACCCCTACTTGGAAATTAAGCCTAGGACAGTGGCAGCTGGAACACCTCCACTGATAACACTAGTGACAAACCAGCACAGAAGCCATCCTGCAGTCTCACATGGAAACAACTGCAAAAACATGTAGGGCTGGAAATGGTTATTTTATATGCAAGTGACATACTGGATCTTACCCTTCCTGCAAAAAACCAAAACAAAACAAAAACACCACACAGGTATTTAAAAACAAAGTATATCAGATTTTTCTCTACATGTTACCAGATTTTTCTTCACATGATCTGATTAGAGAATTCAAAGCTTACTAGAGATTGAAGCTTCTAATATTATTTGTGGATTTATAAATTTAATTTTTGACAAGTTTGCCTTTCTAGACAACCATACATTCAAAATTATTGCAAGGACTTATGCTTTCACAGAAAACCAGATGAATCCTTCAAAGTAGTGAGATATCCTCTGATTTAAGAGTATTTTGTCTGAAATTATGTTGTTCTTATTAAAAAAAAACTGGCTTAGTCTGCTCCCTCCAACTACTAATTTTTCAGACTATTCAATAATTTTGAATACATTTTACAAGAAACTAAAACATTACCAACTATCTCTCTCACTAGGTGGAAAAAATTAAGCAGCCAGAAGAGATCTTTTTTAGTCCTGTGTCATGGAGTTACTTTACCTTTAAGAAAGTTTAAGTTGCTGGGAACTGCCTGGAGTCTTTTCTCCTGACCAATTATCGGTCATTGCTGAGAATTGACAGCAGTTTAGGCCATTGAAAAGTGGGATCAGCTTGTGAACCCTACCTTAAAGTGTAAAACCAGAGCTCTCTTGGTTCTCTTTGTTTCCTGGCTGGGAAGGGCGGCAGAGCTCCAGGCCTCCCGCTCCCTGCCCAGGCCATGCGGCCGGGCGGGGACTGGGCTGGGCCCAGCGTCTCCCGGCCGGGGGATGCGGGCCCTGTGGAGGGGGTTTTCTCCGGGCTCCGGCCGGGCCGGGCCGAGCCGATCTCTGGCTCGGCTGCAGGCTTTTTGCTGTGGCTGGATTCACTGGAGACTGCTGAGTGAAGAAAGAGAGAGGCTCTGGGCCTGCAGCGGGCTGGGCGCGGCGACTGCACTCTCCAGAGCAGCCATGAGGAACTTTCCATCGCAGACGGCTCCAGCTCCTGCACCGGCCGAGGCCACAGAACTACCTACAACAGCCTGGGCAAGATTTTAACTCTTTCATTTCCCAGATGAGACTTGCGGATTAATCTTTTTATCCAGAGAGAGAAAAAGAGAGTGATCAACATGAAAAGAGACTTTATAAACTACCAGTGACAGGAAAGAAAAGAAGCTTCAGAAAAGGTAGAGAATTAAGAAGATGCTTTAATTAAGCTGAAATATCTTTCTGTTAAAACTATGGAAATGGACAATAAGGCCTTGAAAACACTCCTTTAATTCATGACAGTATATAGGGAGGAATAGAGTGTTCAAAGTGTAAATTTTGAGTAAAAAAGTAGAGTAATTATGGTACAGTGAAGTGCTGGAAGATTTGAAGCCTTGAGAGGCAATGAGAAAACTGTTTTCTAGTGAAGCTCACAGAAACAGATGAAGAAGACTTTTTGCCTTTGAATAACTTATCCTTAAAAATGCCATCCCTAGACTCATGGCCCATACACACTTGAGAGTGATGTGAAAATGGGAGGAGTGGGCTCTAATAACAGCAGCTCTGGGCAGCTAACATTAGAGCAATGGAAAACTATAACAAAAATAGTTTTTCTTGTGAGAAACTCCATAAATTAACAGGAAGAAACTTCTGTTTCTCTATAAAGACTGTAGCAAGAATTGGGACTGTTTTAACCATCAAAGTTCCAAAGTTTTTGTCTCTTTTGTCATGTGAACAAGGGAATAGTGGGTAGACTGGGGATGAAAAGGTTTTTCTGGAAGTTTATTCTGGTGTTCTTATTGTAGTTTGTCAATAAACTTTTTTTTCCTTTTAAGTTTTATGCCTGTTTTGCTCTTGTTCTAATCCATATCTCACAGCAAGAAATAAGTAATTTTCTTAGTTATTGGTTTAAAACCACGACAGTCCTGTCATCAAGGAAAATCCTACAAGACAAGACACTCATTTCATATACATCTGAATGCTCATGTGGTGCTCAGACTAGAGACACTTTAATGAAGCACCCTCTCAGAATTCAGGAAGAAAGAACTCTCATTTATGAGAGACATGGAGCGGCCAAATTTCTCTTTGCTGAGTTTGTTCAATTATTCATCCTTCCAGACAGCCTCAAGTGCAAACATATTCCAGAGTGGTTGTATCTTCACAGAAAACCATGTTGAATTTTTTGTTGGCAACAATGTTCCATACCACAAATTATCAAATCTTTATGGAATTTTAGATTAAATCTGGATTTTTAAATGAAGGACATAGTTTTAACAGATTTTATTGCATGCTTTTTCAAGTTCCTTATAAAAAAAAAATCCATCATTGTATCAAACAGAAAGATATAAGAATACCAGTGAAGCAGGCACAGTCAGATAGAAGGAAAAGGACCAATTTGCCACACTGATAATTTATTTTATCTAACCCTACAGTTGTTAGACTCTGCCCACTAAAATATAATTCAGAATTATAATATTTTATGACCATAAAGTATGATAATAATTACAAAATACAATGATATGTTATAGACAGGAAACCACAAAGCTAAAACAAAGCAACTTTAAAACACAAGAAATAAAAGATTCATGTTTACTTCCTGACAGACAGTATGCTGAATTTCTGCTATTGCTGCTCATCAGATGGACTCAGCTGATCAGAATATGTGGAAAAGCTCATTTCAATAATGAAATGTACTGTTTGTTAACACTCCAGGTGCTGCCCATCCTTACTATTGCTCAAGAACTTGCATCAGAAAATACAACAAATTCCTCACACCTAGCACTATTCACCAAACAGTCAAATTTCTCAGTGTCCAGAAATCAGAATGTCAGAAATTGACTGTGTGCTTTATTCAGGCACCATCCAACACAGCTCCTGAAAAACCCAAGAAAGGCGAACCAAGGTGACACATGTTTCGTGTCAGTACCTCATCTCACTCTTTCTAGCTCATCAAGTACTGTCATGCACTCCAGTCTAATGAAGTGGTGAGTGTGGGGTGGTGCTGATTGCTGAAAACATTGGCTTCAATATCCCACCTCTGCCATCTTCCAACATGGAAGTCTGTGTAAAGCTCAACTGAGTGTGTGAAATTTCAAGTCTAGGCACTCATTGGATTTGTTGACAGAAACAATATAAATGGAGGTAAAAGTATTCAGAAAGCATTCTTCACATGCCAGAAAACAAGTGTGACAACATTATGTAAACAAGTCACTCAGAGACATAAAAATAATCAGGAAATAGTAAATTAAAAAGGGTAAAACCAGATGCATTAGAAGTTCCAAAATATCCACAGTTGCTGACATTTCAGGGGATCAATTCAGGATCTTGAGAGATTAAATGGAGAGTCTCGATTCACTCATCAGGGCCAGAGAAATGAAGCTACTAAACTGAAGTAATGATAAATTTTTACGTAGCTTATTTAAGAGGGATCAGTGTCAGTCAATCTTAGTTTATGACAACTCCTTGGCATGACAGGAATCTCCCCCAAAAAGGCCAGGAATTCTCTCTCTTTTTTCAAATCACAGGCATGGGGGTTCTGGTAAGTTTCCATACAACCTAATGAAAAAAAAATGCAATTTTGTAAACAGTTGTTCTGCTAAGAGGCTGCTACCTTAGTCAGCCTAGTACTATGAAATCGGAAGTACAAAATAGCACAAGGCTATAATAATACTACTGAGTAATTTTTTGGCAACTGGTTTTCTTTTCACAGGTTCCCTTGTAATTTACTCCTGAAATCGATGTCTCTTTATTCCTTGCCATCATTACTGATGCATGAACAGCAAGACACAAGGAGAGAAGCCTGTCCTTGCTTAGTCCTACAGGCACAGTTGGCTCAGGAAAAAGAAAAACAGAGTCCTGGAGGCCTGGGTGGAAGAGTTTCCTTAGGCTTCAGTAAATCTTTTTGGGGATAAAGCAGTGACTCCTACAAAGGTGCTTCTATTTTAATGTAACATTTCACCAGCTGCCTTTCAGTCTTTAGTGAAATTCTGCAATATGTGTCTACACCACTATCACTTTACCAAGGCTGCACAGTTTGCATGAGGGGCAGCAGTTACTGGTGGCACTGCTGCAGTGTCAATTAACAATTCTCCTTTTCATGCACAGCTGGGTGGTCTTCTGCTTTGGTATGCCCTCTAGGGCAATTCCTGAGACCTCCTCATTCTTTGTCAATCCTTCTTGACTCTTCCTGTAGCATCCAGCTGCTAATCTTTTACTGTTTCTACACAGTATGTGAAGATCTCAGGTTGCTTGAGGGGCTTCTCCAACTCAGAAGCTGTCAGAGCCCTGCCAAGCTCACGTAGCAAGATGTACTTGTTGGAGATGCAGAATGTACAGTGTGTCCTACAGGAACAGGTAATTGAGTGCCCTATCACTGCATTACAGTTTGCAAAATACATGCAATAAAAGTTATTTTAATAAGAGGAGTATTAGTAGTTTAAGGTCTGAGGTAAAGAGTCTTTTTCCTTTGCTTGTGCTTATTAATTGCTAATGTTGTGCTGGCTAATGTGTGGAAGAGCAATGTGTGACTGTTGAAAGACAAGACTCAGCTCTCACAGAGCTGTCTTCCTGTGCTATTCCCCCTCTAAAGGAGATGGACAGGCCTTCACCAAACAATGCCTCAAGAATTAGTGAATCAGGCAGACAGACCCAGCCTTTGAATGGTTTCAGCACTACCTTCACACAATGTTTTCAACAATCCATCTTATAAAAAAGGCACAGGAAAATTGTCCATCTCCCTCAGATGAACTGAGAAATGGTCAAATCCCTGAGTCCCCAGTCAGTTCTTGGACAGCAATTTCCCTACAAATGTCAGTCTCTTGGGCTAAGTATCAGCTACTTACTCAAACACAGCATCATTTGACATTGTATTTGTGGTGTGCTGAGAGTTAAAAGAAGTGGTAATTAGTCACTTTCATTGTTACTTCCAAATATTTTCCAAAATTAATACTGTAGTGATGTGTTTCCAAAACAAGAGAAAGACAGCTCACTTAATGAGAGCATAATTTCAAACAGTAACAATCAGGCAAATACGACCCTGACTTTTTGCTGCATTGGACATTAACTGCAATACAGTAAATCAGCTCCCTCCATTTCCTCTATTAGTGATAATAGCAAAATACAATACCCTCATTTCCTCATTGCTGATGGCAGCATTGCTGGGCTCTTTTGATTGTAACTCTTCTTCAATACGTGTGCTGCAAGAGGAACCTTGTGCTCAGCTGAAAACAGATCTCAAAAATATTTTTGAAGATATAATTCTGGATCAAGGTACTGATAAATCCAGTTGGATAATAAGTCCCACTCTGTTATCCTCCCCACAATTCAAGTACATTGATAATAAGAAAAAAATAGTTTAAAATCTGTTTACAACAAACATGAAAAGCAATCAAATGTAAGCTTGCAAAATTATGAACCTATTCATTAAGAACACCTTCACCCCCTAAGCAGATTATGCTGTGCATGGAACCATGCTTCTGAGACAGCACATTTGAAATACACATGCATTTCTCTCCCAGGCAGGGGCAGCACTTCAAGTGGTTTCTTACATAATATGTCAGTTTAGCTATTTGCTTATTTATTCCTAACAGCAGTACGACAGAACAGTCTCCCAGGGCACTGATGAAATGTTGTCACCAAATGGAAGAAAAGCTTCCATGCAGTCATCTCTACATAATGTGTTAAACCACCCCTCCCCAAGAACATTCACCTTCAAGCCCCACAAACAAATCTTGAAGAAAGAAGCATTTTGTGCCTAGACTAGATCAAATAGAAATTATCTTTTATTTAATAAAAACCCAACAACAATGCTGTAGAATGGGCAGATGTTGTTATTTCTTTCTACAAGTCATTAAATTGTACACCATGCCTATGGCAATACTCCCAGTTCAGGGAAAAATGAATGTAATTGACCTGCAAAACACATCCTGATATCAATCCAACCATCAGTCCTTGCCTGCTTTCACTGTATTATAAGATACAATGCAAGCAAACAATAGATTCTCCCTTTATTTCACTCCTCCTCTATGTCAGACACTCTGTCTTGATATCCAGGGTTTATTTTGCATGTGAGGCATGTTTTATTATAGAAGTCCTTTTTGGAAATATTGGTAGAACCTCTTTATTCTGCAGTCTAATACAACCACTACTAAAGTAGTGTTTGTGCTACTTCAAGAGGCAATGATCCTGTAAAAAGGAGAATGGTGGAAGTGGACCACACTCCCAGGGAATACAGTAAAATATCAATAATCCTTTGCAAATTCCTTGTCTTATGGTATCAAGCATTCATCCTTAGCAACAACCACATAGCTAAAGACACACTGAATCTGGCCTAAACCTGCAAGCTTCTTAAATTACACTTTCAAGTAAACATACAGAAAACTTGGCAGAAGAATTTTGCATTTCCCTTTATTTCCCCCTCAGAAAAGCAGGACTTGGTGGGTAGTCTTAGATCACAACAGTGGCTGTTTCTTAACTTCCTCCTTATGGATAAAAACACTTATGCCAGGAACAGACTCAGAAAGCCACTCTACTGCCAGAGGGAGGATGGAAAACACTCAGGATTCATCAGTGAATGGGGAGAAATCTGAAGGTACAAATGCCTCTTCTGTGGAGAAGAAAATCCTTTTCAAAATCTTCTAAAGAGAAGAAGTCAGTGCTCTTCAATATCTTCAATCAAGTGTAGGACTTTTCTTCCTCCATAGAGTATTCCCAAATTTTGCTACTATTTTAGACAAGTCTTTATCCTCTGTTGTAATACCTAGGCATCCCTGCCATCTTCTTCTCTGAATTTTGACTTAATTTTCTACAGAACTGAGCTCCAGGTTTCTTCCCAATTCTTGTCCTTTTATTTGGTGTGCCTTTTTAGCCTTTGCTAAGTATATATTGATAATGTAACACATTTGCCTTGTTCAGAATTTCAGAAACCTATGACAATCACACCTCAGTTAAGTTCACCTTGTAACTGCTGGCTAAAACAAAAATATATTCATTGTCTCTATCTCCACCAAGAACTAACTCAGTGATTACATAGAAAAAAAAGAGAAACCTCTGCATAATCTTTATCTCTTGTACAATTTTCTTTGAATGGCAAACCCCCCAAATATAAATTCTCTTGATTCGTGTCCTGTCTTTAGAAGTCTGATTAGCTCATTTGGATTAAGCTCTAATTGTCAGACAGACCAATGCTTCAGAGTTTGTAAATATGCTTGCAAGCTGCATATTTGTAGGTAGGTTCTTACCTAATAACATACAGTTCATTATTGGAGAGATCAAAATTCTCTGAAATTAATAGAGACCTTTAATCTAGATTTTCTCTCTCAAACCTGCAGCAACTTGTGCCCTCAGGCTTTGCCACCATACCTGACAATTCAGCATTCTCCCTGTGAATTTATGACAAGGATCTGAACAGAAGTGCAAATCTGTAATGAAGCTTGAAATGGTAAAAAATTTAAATTAAAAAATAGAAACTGAGGGAGTCTCACATATAACTTCTGGGAAATGTTCCCATCTAGACAAGATAATGGGCAGTCTAAGAAAACAAATTACTGTAAAATTTGATGGGAAATTAATTTAGAAATGGATGAGTTCAAAACTACATACAGTATGTATGCTAATTACCCTAAATACAAAAACTAAACTGTTATACTTAATTTTGAATTTAAATGTATTGAAAAGAGTAATTTAACGCCTAAGCAGAAAGTTATCCCTTTGAAAATAATGCAGAGTAGGTAAGAAGGAACAGCATTTATTTTTAGTGACAAACACAACATTTTAAAATACACATTAAAAAAAAATCACTGTAATTCTATAAAGTTTGATCAGCTGAAAAATAGGTGTGTGTTCTTCTCTTAAAGAAGTGTGCAATATTCCTCTTGTGACCAATCTTTTGAGGACTACCTGGATACCAAAATATCAAAAACTCATTCTGCAAGATACACAGTGAAGATCTGGCCTCAGGACATCTGCATGCAGAAACTCATTCATTAAAAAAAAAAATTAAGGAAAACTGCTACTAGAGTAAGTATGCAAGTAGACCACACTGCATGCAACTCATTCCCTGAGAGGAGAGAAAGGACAATGGTGTGACAAGAGAGACTGCCCTCAAAAGCCTCCTCTTTAGGCATGAAACTTATTCATGGAATCATGGGATTCCATCTCATCTCCCTGTGCTGTCAGGTAGCAACAAGACCTCTCTGTCTGCTTTGAACAGCAAATCACAAGGGCTAAAAGGATGAACACTGGTTTGACTGACTTTTGTACCTTTGCTTTTTATTTTATGGATTAAGCTATCTCCCAGCTTGAAGAACAATGAAAGAATAATGGAAAAGGCAAAAATGTGGAAGAGAGGGCAAAAAAATCTGATGTGTTTCCACTAAGGGCAAATACAGTCACCAGCTGGGAACTCCAGACCAGATGTAAACAGCAGAAAGTCATGAAAAAAGGCAAAATGAATGTGGAGGTCTTCAAAACAGTACTGGTTTTTGTTTTTTCTCTGATTTGGGGATGACAGATGTCTGTCATACATTTATGATGATTTGTGACAAGAAGACTCACATTAATCTTTTGTGTGCTACTCTGGCTGCTTGATTAATTCTTTGTAAGCCAGTAAGAGCGTGGCTTACAGGCATTCAAAAACCAGACAGACCTAGAAACTTTATGGATTAATCTGTTATTTAGTCCATTTGCTTTAACAATTTCAAAAGGAATTGAATAAAAAATGCTTTTGTGCTTTTCAAATATGGCTCTACACTTCTCATTAAATTCTTAGAAGTGTCTCATAAAAACCTTTGCTATATGAAGACATAATACCTCCTCGTGTTCATGATCCACTGCAAGGACAAATCCATGACTATAGCAACAGCCCTGCACAGGGGCCTTAAAAAACATTTAGTTCAAGAGAGGTCAGCAAAAGGAGGGCTGGATGCTGCTTCTTCAAAGAGCAATTTATAAAAATCACATAGGTCAAAAAGCCTACATGGTGCCAGAAGGGTATTCACTAGTATTGCCTTTTGTACAAATTGTACAAATATTTGGTTTTAAGAATGATCTATGGATACATTTCTTTTTATTTTGAAAAGATTATTCTGCTGCAGCAGCAGTTTCCAGTTTCTAATAAAAACTCCTGTCCTGCTCATGAACACCATTCTGTCAAGTTTATAGCCCAAATCTATCAGAGTACATCAGCAGGTCTGCAAAGATCCCAAGCTGAGAACTGCCACTTCCACAGCTTTTCCATCTTTGGCTCAGATGTTCAGCTGTAAGAGCAGAAGTCAATACACTTTATCCTAGTTAAGGATCTCATACAAGGAACCATAGAAATCCTAATTATTGCTCATATAAGGATCAGCTTTTCAGTTTTAAGTTTTCATACATCGCTGCTGATTTCAGCAAGCTATTACAACTGTTAGAAGCTGAAGATTTTTCTCTTGTTTCTGGTTTTAAAATAAAAAGCTTAAACATCTTCTGAAACATGTTACAGCAAAACTGAATCATAATTTTTTTGGTAAAAGAATGTTAAATAATGCAGAGCCATCTTAACTGGGGCACTTGAACTGAAAGAAAAAATTAGAAATAAAATAGTCATTTAAGCAAATTTTAAAAGTTTATATAAATGCATTAGGATGTGCTGTAAAATACATAATTTAGATTTCTTTGGATGAGAGTTACACAATAGACATCAGATCATTCAAAAGGGATCATGAAGTGAACATGCATGGTCTTGCAGTATGTGCTATTAGTGTTGTAAACACCAGTTCTCACATCTTATTTAGTGTGAGCAGGCTCACATATTTGTTACCTTTGATGATAACTTTGTTATCATCCCAGGTGAACGTGCCCAGATTGGCTCATTTCTTCTGATGAACCAAATTACTGCTGTAACCAGTAATCTTTTCGTCTCTAGACCCCTTCTGCAGAGGCCAGTCACCCCCACAAGTCCTTTTCTAAGACAGCTCCTTTGATGCTGAATCTCCATAGATGGCCTGTATAGCACCTGCCTTACCACTGACATCCTTCAAATGAGCTCTGCAGCCTGACCTCTCTTTTCCCCTGTCCAACGCGTCCCCCCTCTTCTGTACTGGGAGTGAACAGAACTAACACATACACTGGACATGGGACAAATCCATTTCTTAAGTATTTCCCCAGCATCTGATTGCTGTTTTGGAGAACATCTGGTGTGAAATCAGATGGAAGAGCTACAGGTGACTAAGAAGCACAGAAAATGTACAGAAGTGCTGTGTGTAAACACTAGGAGCCTTCCTGAAGAATTTGCATACCTTCCTCTAAGTGATAGAGTGTGAAATTGTTGTATAAAAATCCCAGTGTTTGAAATGCACGAAACATAAAGAGGAAGAAGGTATATTAGAAGCTGCACAAGCTATTGGAAACAATTATTATTCTGCTCTCTCCAGCAATACTGTCATTCTGATTGAAGTGCAATTCTTTGAAGTGTCACTGATTACCTTAAAAATGCACACTGCCTCTTTCACACACAAGTATTTATTGAGCCACCACGGATGACAGATCAGGTGCTGAGCATGAGATGCCAGATAATACTCACAGAAACTGCCTCCAGGATTTGTTTGACAGCATCAGCAGCATCTCGTTCACTGTAATACCCCTTTTCCACAATCCTACAGAAAAAAGCAATACAATTAAACATTAAGGTAAATAAAGAGTGAAGGTAGACGCTTCTTTCCAAAAATGAGATAGCAAGCAATCAAATTTAAATATGACCAGGACAGTGGAGTGTCTCCAAGAGACTAGAAAACAACCCATTTGCAATTTAAGTTACCTTTGATTTCCAGTTAAATGAAAGACAAGAGGTAAAATATCAACTGGACAAGATGTTTATAGTATATCTACACATTCAGTTCAAAGTTTTTAAAACTTTCTGACACTCAAGGAATCAGAATTACTGAAGGACAAAACTATTCAACATTTAGGAACTGATTTTTCATTTTCATATTTAACTTAAGCCCCTCCCTCCCCAGTTATTTAGTTAATTAGATAGATACTAAGACATTAAACAAAAGCACTATGCTATGTACACACAGATATGAATTATTCAGGAGAAGAAGTTGGCATAAAAGTTTACTAGTTTCAAATTATCCCTCAAGTGTGACGGGCTAAACAACTGTCTTTTTTTACCCTGTCAGTAGAAAACTATATGCAAAGAAATACAGGGTTTTTTCAATTAAAGCTATGTTTTTCTTTCAGAAAAGCTACTTTTTCTTACAGAATCAGTAGACACAGATTTGCACAATGACATACAAGCAGTTAAGAAGTATCTATCATTAAGATATCATAATACTCTATTTAAGACACTAAACAGTCTTTTTACTAACATTTTAAACCAAGCATAGTATTTGTGAACTACAATAATTCTCCCTCAGAGAGTTACCTTAAAGGTCAGATTTTTGATCTGAAGTCTTGATATTTTTACTGTATTAATTTTTCAAAGCCTAAGAAAACATAGACAGATATTGCCTAGAAACAGAACCTGTGGTGCCTACAAGACATTTTATAAAATGATGTTCTGCAAGCAGACAAGCCAGTTTTATAAACCAATATCCTAAAATCCCCATGAAGCAGTACAGCAAGGAACCTTTAATGTCAGAAGACACTGGAAAGACCTTCTGCCCCAAGATCCATAAAAATATGTGATATAAAATATGAAAAGGCTCTGCTGGTGGCAGGAAGGCTATCCTTCTTTCTCCCCACTGCTCCTGCTTTGCAGGAACTTTTTATCACTTCTTTTACTGAAGTAACAGATTCATGTTGAGTTACCATCAGCGCAGCTCCTCACAACTTCACAAAACTGAGAGGAAAGGTGTGACTAATGTACATATGAAAATCATTGTTTTATACTCATTAGAGGATCAAGTGATTAGAAGTAAGAAACAATGCAAAGATAGCACTCCACACCAGAAAGAGAGGCAACAGGCATGACACTGTGGAAAGCCTGGATATTCCACAGGGATATTCCTAATCAGCTGCAATTACTTTACCTTCACACTCGTTGCGTTCACAGAGAGCTGAGTCTATTCATGTGGCAGCAGTAACAGCAAGTAATCCCTCTAAAGCAGTTCTTCTATTTCATCATTATTTCTTTGCTGCCTAATTGGTTAGGATTATTTCTAGAAGGTTGTTTGGTTTGGGTTCTTTGGGTTTTTCAGCAACCCTTTAGCTGTCATGCCATATGCACAGCTTTAACACCTTTGGTTTTTTTGTGCCTTCAGTCCTTCTCCTGTTCTGGTCATCTGTTTACACCATTAGGGAGAGCTTTACTGGAACTTATCACCATAAGGGGAAAACAAAGCAAATCTTACTCACTTATGTTATTATATTAGGCTTACACTATATTAGGCTTTTAGCCTAAAGTATAGGGAAGAGTTTACAAAAACCTAGAAATTATGCAATAAAATGCTACATTATACTTGAAGGCTAGATTATTCTTCAGCCATTTCAGACTGAATTATCCTCTTCTGTTAGATTACATTGTGAGACCTGAGCCCCAGTGATGCTCTTGCTTAGTTATTCATTCCCCTGTATACACTGGCTTTGCTTTCTCCTCCTTTTTAATTCAAATTAAGTATTTTGTTTCAGCCAGGTATTCATATGTTTCAGCCTGTCGGCAGCACCCACCCTGCCCCAAGCACTGAATCCACCAGGTGCAGGATACCCTTGTGAACCTGACCTCAGAAATGCATGAGGCAGGTTCTAGGCTTAAAGAGTATTTAGAAAACTCTGTTTTTCCAATATATCTCAGAATAAGATCACAGAAATATGAGGTAATGCAGTTACAATTCAATTTACATTTCTCCCTAAATAAAAAAAAAATTCTCTTTCTACAGTGTGGTAGCTTAGTCTTTGTTCTATCTTTTGAAACACATAAACCAGGGGAATGAAAAAAAAAAAAAACCCCAAAAAAAAACAACCATTAAAGGCAGTCTATGGCTTTGTTTTTAACTCTACTCACCAAAATCAAAGAAAAGAGGAGCTTCCTGTAAATGCTTAGCCAATGCTAATTACCAGACCACTGGACACAAGGGACAAATCAGAGACACTCAAGACTGCCCCTTGACCTCAAGATGAGTTCACATTGACTTAGACAATATATGCTGATAAGGATAGCACACTGCTCTCATTATTTACATTAAATACATAGCAGAAGAAGCACACAGACCTTGTAGGTGAAGATTTGTAATTTACACTTTAAAATAAATATATGTGATGAAGTGTGGGCCCGTGTTTCTGGAAAGCAATAAAAAACAACTGTAGAAATATTGGGCAATGTACTGGGCCCACCTGCTAATGCTACAGGTGAATAACATGCACTGGCAAGCCAATTACAGATTATGTCATATTGAGTTAACTTTCCAGTTTTCCAGAAGTCTAGAATTCAGACATACTGAGAATAGAAAACTTACTCTTATTCAATAATAATTTAGCAAATAGAAAACCTAATATTTTGTGATGGCAATAAATGAAAAAAGACATATTCTACCCTTTCTACAGATGAACATTCATTTATAAGGGTACTCTGATTTAGAACTAAAACCTGTCTATAAGGCAGTAAGGAGGAGTATTGAAATGCTATCCTGCAGTTTAGGTCATACAGTAATGCTGGGGGATCATTTGTGCCTTTATTTTTTGCATCCTCCCTGCAATAGTTTACACAAGACAAATGATAGGTGTGCCAGCAAGACTCCTACCTGAGACCAAGTGTGCCAGCAAGACTCCTACCTGAGACCAATGAGTCTTCCTTAAAAGGATTCTTCAGATTCAGACTGTAGATTAACAATGACTCATTGCCCTTTTTTCTATAATGGGAAGGAAACCTGCAGAATACCTTATTTCACCATTATTGAAGCAAATCCCAACTATTTATTACAGGATGATCTTTGACAAAACTGTGTGTAAAGGAAGATTAAGCCTTTGGTGAGAGGAAAGAGAAAGACAGGAACAGCAGCAATAAGGAACTAATTAAATATTCTCTTTGATATGCAAATGAAAGAGCCAGGTAGGCCAAGAGAGTGCTGGAGAGAAAAACTGAGGAAGACAGCAGGGAATCCAGAACTGCTTGAAACCAGAAAAAATGCTTGGGAAAACACTTAATTTGGTGCTGCAAGCATCCAGGAAATTTAATATGCAACTTCAAAATGAAGACACTCTAGACTGAGCAAAAATGCAATGCCAATTTGTGTAGGATTCCTTTTTCACAGTTATGCATACACATTTATTGAATTATGCTGATTAAATTGCTTGCACCTTTATATGTCAAGACACACATTTAGCAGAGTGTTTACTAGATGGACAGCAAGTCAGAGCTCTCCCAAAGCACCACCTGACTCAATCTTGTCTTTTCAAGCACACATCACCTTATTTGAGACAAATCTGCCTCCTTCGGTAGAGAGGAGCAGGGAAATACTTCTCAGGGCCCCTGCTCACCTCCCTCTCCCAGTGCCAGCAGAGATTAAGATGTCCTTTGGGAGCAGCCCCAGTCCCATGGTGCTGAGAGACATCCCTGCCTGCCTGCATGGCCCAGGACCCCTCAGAAATCTGTGTTATCACACTCCCTCAGCTGCTGCTGCCCAGAGGTGGAAGAGCCTTGCCAGGTAACAAGGCTATGACAGATTTAGCAGTGAGAAAAACCACCCTCAGCGTCACAGTGCCCAGCAACCATGGGGAAATGGCATAATCCATTTCTGGGGATGTATGCTCTCCTACAGTTGATATTTTGGCAGCTTCCATCACCAAACACATGTATGTGTTCAAGTGTTTCATAATTTGCAGTAATCTTTGCCAGACTCCAACCGGCCTTTCCAGCATTTCTGTTCCTTGTGAGCACTCAAAGTTCTCTTGCAGTATAAATTCTTTAGTTTTGCAGATGGTTTTCAGTGTAGCCTCTGTACCATGGATTTGCAGCTCTTGCTACTTTTTTTATAATATTTCCATGTTGCACATCTTCATTAGAGTCTACATCTGCAGATGCATAAACTCTTACCGGCATTCACCACACCCCTGAAACCAGCAGTGTAATTTGGGAAGACCATGTAATGGATTTCACTCCTTTTGGGGCATTCTTCCTGGTGCTATGCTTTAATTCACTGTTTTGGTGTGAAGCCATGGAAAGCAGTGGGCCACCCCAGTAAAGGGAGGGAGGTCGTGGCCACACCTGCTCTGCAGAAACCTTACTTCTGGCAGGGGTGAAAGAGGAAGAGTGCATTCCTGCTAAGATAAACATATGGGACATGAAAATCAATGAGAAAATAGATGGGGAATCTCAATGCATCATTTTAGGATCCATTTTCAGAGGAGTATTAAAATTATATTGATATACAATTTTGCACTTGACTAGAACATGTTTCTGGGGATTAAGAACAAGCACATCAGGCAAGTGAAAATAATCTGTCTCCTACAAGAACAAACAAGTGAACATTTTATCAGAGGAGGAAAGGACTAGGCTTGGGGTTTGATTTTTCAAAGAGTAACAAAACAGGGCACCAGTTCTTCCCAAGTCCAGCAACAGAAAGAGAGCTTGCACAGCTGCACTGGTAGAAAAAAGAAATCAAACCCACCCAGAAACCTGCTTTGAGCAAGGAGGACTCATCCAACGCCAGAGGATGCTAGGCTGGGCTAGTCACTGACAGCACACACCTCTTGGGCAAGGTTGACAGTGCCTTAAATTCCAAGTCAGCATTTGCTGCTACTGCTAGAGTGGCAGCTCTCAGCTGAGAGTGAGGAAGGGTGGACACCCTTCCCCCTCCACAGAACCACTCTGGGCCTCTCACTGTGGCAATGCCTGAAACTTTCAGTTGAGACCACTGACCCTGAGACCAAACCCTCTTTTATTTTTCATTGGTCTTGGTACAATGAATATTCCTGCATTTTGAAACTCAACATGTACTCACGACTCCCACTGATCAAGAAAATTTGAAATCTTACCACTTTAACAAACTTACTTTTTCCTCCCCCATGCTTTACATGCACTAGTTCTCTTATTCTTAGCTTTTCTTCTCTGCTTTCCTCCCACATGGGCCAATCTACCCATCCTCTACTCTTGCCTGAAATGTGAAAGTCTGCTGCTTTCCTGCCTTAACTTGTATTAGCAGTGCACTTAGTTATATGCAAATTAATCAAAATAGTTACTCTAAAATTCGCAACATTTAGCAATCATTTAATGTTGCTGCTATAAATACTACTCCACAATGTAGAGCTGGCAGCATTTGAGTATTAGCTGAATTTAGAAACATATTGTGTGGCTTGCAAAAGTCCTGCTAAATCAACTTGGCCATCTAAGACAATAAAAATTATTATACTTTATCAGTTCCCAGCATTGTTTTGCTTTCTTTAAGTACTGTCTGTATTTGCTTAGCAGACCATCCTTTAAAACTATTGTGACATTAAAAAAAAGCCATCAATCTTTTTAGGGTCATTTTCATTCTGCCTCTAGCTGGCTTTTACCCAAAACCCTTGCACTACATCTTAGCTGTGCACTGTGTCATGTGCAGTCTCAGGCAAGACACTGCCCGAGATACATAAAAGTTCTGCTCTGTTCCAATGCCAGTATGAGCTAACAATTTTAAAAATTGTTTGGTTGTATATAATAAATGTTAATTTATCTAAAATGCTTTGGTTGTCATGGAGATTTTTTTCTGAAACTACTCACTTAATTCTTATGCAAATTCTTGTATTTAATTAAAATGAAACTAAAAGATTTTTACAAGCTAAAGTGAGACTAAAAACCAGCAGAAACAGGAAAAGAAATTGACATCGCTCTATGCAATAGCAAAATGGTTTCCACAAGGGAGACTCTCTCCATGAATGATTCACAGATCTATTGGTTCTTGTCTGTATTGAGGTGATTGCAATTCCTGGTTGCTCTGATGCATTTGTTTAGCTGAAAAAAAGATTCTCCACATAAATATGTATACATTTTCCATACTACAGAATTGAAGAATAAAATTTTTAAAAGTAGCTCTGATTCAGAATCTCCCATATTCTACAACCATTTCCATATTCCAGAGCTGACTAGCTGTATCTATCTCTAATGATTCAAACTGCCTGTCTGTGATCTGAAAAAAGATAATCTGAAATACTGACCTGGGTTTGGATCTAACCCCTTGTGAAACAAACTAGAAGTTTTCCTTCAATACTGTGTTTAGAAATGAAATTCAGCACTGCAGTCATTCAGGAAAACTGTTTTCCCTCTATTGTTACTAAGCAAGATGCACTGTCTGATAAATGTGGCACATAGGAGAATTTAGAGGAAGATTATGTGTTTCTTACAGCTCATACTAGGATTTGTTTCCCCCTCTTTAACTTTCTACTTCCAACTCAGCATTACTATAGCACCCACAGAATTAGACAAGTTCACCTTTCAGGAGCTTGATCTCAGAAGATATTTCAAAAAATAATAGTCTTTGCATCTAGAGCTTGTGAAGCCACAGTGCCCATGACCTGGCTGCAAGCTTCCCTCTCAAAAGTTTTGTGTAACCAGCTGTGTGAGGCAATGCAACAAATGGAATTACTGAAGCATGTCACAACTCCTGCCTGCTGAGAGGGGGCAAAGAGAAGAATCCCTGAGATATTGCAAAAGAGGCAGTGGCCTAGGGAGGGGAAAGAGCAGCACTGAAGGTGCCAATGAAGCTGCTCTGGTAACAGCTGCTGAGTCCATAATTGGATTTCTCTCCATAGGTAAGGGCCCCATGATATGGGAAGGATGTGGGAATGTGGAGGAAGTTCAATAGACAGTAATTGGAAAGTAGAAAACATAATGGGGGACAAAAGATTGCAAGGGCAAAGAAAATAGAGTTTTTCACAATCCTCTGCTGCATCAGAGTTTGTTATAAAGTTTGCTTTAAAGAATAAAATAATCATGTTCTCTCTACCTGCTGGGGACAAGGCAAACAAATACTGGTTGAATTTACAGAAAAAAGTTTTTCCTAATATTGACACTGAATATAATGATCAGTCTGGAGAATCACTGGAATAGTTTACACCTAAAACTACAGAGGTATTTAAGAAACAAAAGCCAAAACCATGGATGCCGAAGGATGGTGGAAAGATCCTACCTGTGTTCAGGTGACCCACCTGCCCACTCCACCCCTCCATGCCAAACAAGTGCAGTTCTAGCTGCCATGATGTTTTAAACACATTACCCTGGAGCTCACTCTGAATCAAAGGGTTAGAAGAACTTAGAAGCTAAGAATGCAGCTACCAAGACAGAAGCAATATATTTTGATTGAGAGTTTATTAAGAAGAGTAGAAACTATGTAGATGGTTAATTATTACCACATGGGCCAGGTTGGAGCTAAGGCAATGTATTACTTGCTTGACTTAGTTGTGTTTGTTGAAGGAGACAAGAAAGATGAGCCATTGTGAAGATGAAGAAACCATAGCTACACCTGGGCCCAGAAACCAGCCAGAACCAGGATGGGAAGGGCTGGATCATGACCAAGGGACCAGAGAGCCTGCCAACAAGACAGAAATGAAAGGTTTAACATGAGGAAGACGTCCCTGACTTCATCTCAGGAGACCACTGAACCATTACAAAACCCACCTACCCATTTGCAAGAAGGACCTGCACAAGTGTGGAAGGACTTCGAGCTCATTTTAATATTAAGTGGGGGTGGGCAGGGTTATGTAATGCATATGTATAGATGTAATGAATAATTATATGAATATGTAAGATTTTCATGGATAAAAGAGTGCGAGAGCCCCATGGATTTTGCACATGACTGTGGGAGGTTTCTCCTGGGTGTGTCCAGCATTGTAAGAAACATACAACTTTAACTTGTTAGACAGCTGTTGTCTGTGTTTCAGCTCTGGCACATCACCTACTTCCTAGCAAGAATGAACAACATCAAACAAACACTGGAACATAAATCAGATTGTGTTCATATTCCTTCCTGTCACAATTCCCAAAAGCATTCACATTATCATTATTCAGTTCAGGATTATTTCAGGTTCACCTCTTCCAGAACCTTCTTTTGTGACCTTGGCACCTCTTACAGTGCACAGGTCTGTGATGCATTCCTTACAACCATGGCTAAAGGTTAACATTGAACTGAGAAGTACATTACCTAAAACATATTTGCTTTTCAGGCTTTCATTTAAAAAAAACCTCCTTAATTATCTTCTAAGAAAAGCATTTCAGTGCTCTGAATATTTAGGAAAACTACTTCTTCCTAAAACATTTTGACTTCATTTTACACTCTTGTCATAATGTACATAGCAAAAAAGCAATTAAATCCAAAAATGTAAAAAGCACACACATCCTAAGTGACTTTATAATTTCAGGAGAGGTGATGAATCAATGAAGATTCACATCATTAGCACTTGCGTCATCAGGGACTTTCTGTATGTACATATATATGTAGGGTCCAGTTTGGCTGTAGGTATATATACCTCAACACTTGTCAAAAACTCTCTGCATTTCAAAAAATAAGAAGTTAAAATTTATAAATAATTAAGGAATTCAGACAAGCTTAAATCCACTTTCTAATTAATTTATCAGGTTAATTTAACTCTCCTAATTTGTCTGCCATACAGACTGTGTGTCTATATTACAATGCTGAGGCTGTGGTAGAAAACTGAGAATATATCTGTCAGAGAAGCTATAATCACAAGAACCTTCTGCCTTAGAAATATCTTAAAAACCAAAAACTAAAGAACTTCACAGGCACAGCCTAAAAAAGGCTTTCCCTGTTTCCAGAGTGACAGAAAATTAGGCACTGACCACCAAAAAAAAAAGAAATAAGTGTAAAGGCATTATTAAAACTCTGTACAAGAACAAAATACCAAATTACATTGAAAAGGCTACAAATGAGCATTAATGCACATCTTTACTCTGAAATTACTCGGTTTTATCATTACTGAAGCTAAATTCAAGAGAAACCAAATAAGCTACTAAGATACCAAAGAGCACTTTTATCAGAGCTCTGTGTCTTGACTTCCAGCTTCAGAGAATAATCACAGTTGGTGCAGTCAAGTCACCAACTTCTGTTTATTTTTGCCAGTCCTGACTGAGGGATCTGAAATACGGTGCATGAAGCAGGGAGTCCAAAGAACTTCTCCAACCCCTGTTCAGAAGACAGACAGACTGCCCTGACATAACGAGGCCAGGGCACTGAAGGAATCAGAAGGTGCTATTCTGACACTGGCTCATAAAAGACTCCCACTTTAGTGAGTGATTAATTCCTTGACAGTTTTTATATCCCTTAGCAATTTTAATTTCCAAAAGAGCAAACAAAAAGCTTTTAAATTTCCTAAAGCTTCACTATATTTTGTCCATAAGAAGCAATCATTACCACACCTCTTAAAAAGGCAAGTTCTTTAGAGTAATTAATATTTTTGTTAATGTATACTATATAAAAGAAGAGAATATGAGTTTGAACCTAGAGTTCAGAGGAAATTACATGAAATTTGAAATGGAAGTGAGTCAAGAGACCATCATCTGTAAGTTCTATTTTTAGACATTGTTTAGCACTTAATAGTAAGATGAAAGGGGAAACAGAAGAGCCTGTGGTCAAGATGCCAAAGTAAAAAACAAGAATATATGGGTTGGCATTTTTATCTGAAGTGGAAAAAACAAAAGTTATTCTTAGCAATCTGCAGGTATTCTAACTAAAAAGAAGTTGAAGTAGAGTTGAATTTTCTTGCTGAAATTCATATTTGAAAAAGAATCAACTGATGATTCAGCTGGAAGATGATAGATATGAACAAAATTTGAATGGAAAAAAACCAACTTCATCAAAAGGTAAGCCATAAAAGACAAGAAATCAGATTGTGTTTTGGGCTCACCATTGCTGGAACATTCAGAGCCTTATCAGAAGATTGTCTATTGGGACTCTGTCAGAGCACTGCCAGTTTAAATGCACTTCATCCGTGCCTGTCTGTTTTAAACAAGCAAGAATGAAAGAGGAGGGCCACGAAAATGTCAGAAATTCGTCCCAGCACTAGGCTGGAGATGTAGCACCTGTAAAGAACTTTAAAACCAGTTAAGTTAGACCTGCTGCATTTTTCTCTCTGTCCTGGTATATTCCTCCACTTTTTTCTTTGTCATTCTTTGCCACAAGGTCTTTGTCACTCCTCACTTGCTGGGTGTCATGGAGTTACTTTACCTTTAAGAAAGTTTAAGTTGCTGGGAACTGCCTGGAGTCTTTTCTCCTGACCAATTATCGGTCATTGCTGAGAATTGACAGCAGTTTAGGCCATTGAAAAGTGGGATCAACTTGTGAACCCTACCTTAAAGTGTAAAACCAGAGCTCTCTTGGTTCTCTTTGTTTCCTGGCTGGGAAGGGCGGCAGAGCTCCAGGCCTCCCGTTCCCTGCCCAGGCCATGCGGCCGGGCGGGGACTGGGCTGGGCCCAGCGTCTCCCGGCCGGGGGATGCGGGCCCTGTGGAGGGGGTTTTCTCCGGGCTCCGGCCGGGCCGGGCCGAGCCGATCTCTGGCTCGGCTGCAGGTTTTTTGCTGTGGCTGGATTCACTGGAGACTGCTGAGTGAAGAAGGAGAGAGAGAGGCTCTGGGCCTGCAGCGGGCTGGGCGCGGCGCCTACACTCTCCAGAGCAGCCATGAGGAACTTTCCATCGCAGACGGCTCCAGCTCCTGCACCGGCCGAGGCCACAGAACTACCTACAACAGCCTGGGCAAAATTTTAACTCTTTCATTTCCCAGATGAGACTTGCGGATTAATCTTTTTATCCAGACAGAGAAAAGAGAGTGATCAACATGAAAAGAGACTTTATAAACTACCAGTGACAGGAAAGAAAAGAAGCTTCAGAAAAGGTAGAGAATTAAGAAGATGCTTTAATTAAGCTGAAATATCTTTCTGTTAAAACTATGGAAATGGACAATAAGGTCTTGAAAACACTCCTTTAATTCATGACAGTAAATAGGGAGGAATAGAGTGTTCAAAGTGTAAATTTTGAGTAAAAAGTAGAGTAATTATGGTACAGTGAAGTGCTGGAAGATTTGAAGCCTTGAGAGGCAATGAGAAAACTGTTTTCTAGTGAAGCTCACAGAAACAGATGAAGAAGACTTTTTGCCTTTGAATAACTTATCCTTAAAAATGCCATCCCTAGACTCATGGCCCATACACACTTGAGAGTGATGTGAAAATGGGAGGAGTGGGCTCTAATAACAGCAGCTCTGGGCAGCTAACATTAGAGCAATGGAAAACTATAACAAAATTAGTTTTTCTTGTGAGAAACTCCATAAATTAACAGGAAGAAACTTCTGTTTCTCTATAAAGACTGGTGAAAAGACTGTAGCAAGAATTGGGACTGTTTTAACCATCAAAGTTCCAAAGTTTTTGTCTCTTTTTGTCATGTGAACAAGGGAATAGTGGGTAGACGGGATGAAAAGGTTTTTTCTGGAAGTTTATTCTGGTGTTCTTATTGTAGTTTGTCAATAAACTTTCTTTCTTTTTCCCTTTTAAGTTTTATGCCTGTTTTGCTCTTGTTCTAATCCATATCTCACAGTAAGAAATAAGTAATTTTCTTAGTTATTGGTTTAAAACCACGACACTGGGCTGGTAAAAATCATCATGTACATCATCAATAAACATTCTAATTTACACAAACTTCTCCAGTTTCAAGTAGTTATGTTTATTGTATTTGGAGTGGTATTTAGGGTATGACCTGCAATGTGATTTATGAAATCTGAGAAACAGTTTCCTTTTTAAAAATACAGCCAAAAATCAATCCGATTTGAGCTGTATTAACTCAGGTGTCAAACTGATACATTCATTTGAATTTATCTCCCTTCAGGTAACACAATTGAAAATTGTCACAATGAGAGTTCATTTTAGCAATAACATGGATGATTTGATGGTAAGGTTAAATATGGTGAAGAAAGTGAATAATTTCATTTCCCAGAATTTTTCGTTAGAATGGCATGAAACCAGCAGCACATCCACAATGCTAAAAGGATTTTAGAAGACTAATTGGATCTTGGGTATTTATAAAATCATCTTCATGATAAGAGGAATGTTTGCATGGAAGAACTTACTCTTCTGCAGCTCAAATACTATTCAGAAGAAGAATAGACACCTGGGATGGGAGAAAACTGGAGTAACAAAACAGTTGTTATAAAAAGTAGCAGCATATTACAAGATTTGGCAGTAACAGCAATGAAGATGTTTTTAGTCAGGAGAGCAGGACTGCTTGTGTAACAGGCCCAGTTGTGCCATTTGCTGATAGTTTATTAGAAAGAGGGTTAAGAGGGATAAGAGTAACTCCTCCAGAGTACAAAAATTGCTTTGCTGTCTGTGTATGGGCAGTGGTTTGCAAATAAGGCCTGTAAGGTATTCCAAACCCTGAAGGTGGTCCCAGCTCACACTGGGATCCTGCTTGTCCACAGAGGATCTCACCTTGAGGACAACCATGGTGTGGATCTCAAGACCTGGTCACACCTCTCCCTCCACATATGACACAGCTCCTCTGCTCAGGAGGAGATATTCCAGGGTCATTTTCCTTCTCCTGTGATGGGAATCATACAAGCACAGAAAAAGGCGTGCACAAGGTCTCTCTGTCAGTCAGGACATTTCCTTCATGCACGATAAAAACATGTAAGGACTGAAAGGATTAGGCATGAGAGGGGAACCTGCCCTTAGGCAGAAAACTAAATTTATCCTTCTTAAAACTCAGAGGGCAGCCATTGTACAGCATAATGCAAGTGTTAATCCTTTAGCCCAGCTTAGAATGGGGAGACAGCTAATGTTTAATTGGAGTTGCTAGTGCAAAACATCTTGGCTGCATATTTCTGTTTATTACTTTTAGTTTAAGGTTGAAGAGTGAAGTAATACTCCTATTCCTAGCTTAAGAGCTGGAAATAATTTAATATGGTTTCTTGTTTCATTGCTTGTTGGGTCTTTTTCCAAATCACAGAGGTCTGTATTGACAAAGTTTCCAGTTCTGCTGGAACATGGAGCAATGGAGGATGCTGAATTCAGATCTCCTCAATATTAGTGCTCATCTATAGCATCAGCAGGGGGCCCTGCAATTCTACTGAGTGACTTTGCTTCTAGTCAGAATGCCAGACAGCTGGTCCCAGCTGCCCAAACTATACTATCAATCATCCAATCTTTTTGAAAAGATCAATCTGACATTCAAATCCCATAGTCACTACTGAGCATAGATTATAGAATGTTGAAACTGTCAGAATACTAAATCCTGGTTTCATCAAATAATGCAATTCTCCATCCTGGATCCCACAAAGTCTTTTCTCTCCAGTTCTTCTACCACACAGGTGTTTGCTGCTCAGGAACCAACTGGATTATATGTCTTCCACTGGATCATATGTGTTTTGCCTTTGCAAAATCCCATTAAAGACTCCTGTAGAGTATCCAGGCCTCCTGAAAATGACCTAATCTGAAACCTTTGTGGATATATAAAGGGCTACATGAAAGGTAAGGCGCTTTGACCAGGGCCCTCTCCAGCTCAGAACTGGGCCCTCACTGGTTGTTTAACTTGCAGCATGTCTCTCCTCATTCCTTTGGCTGAGCATTGAGAGTAATCACCTTTCTTCTGTTAAATTTAGGAAGTCACAGGAGCAGTTGCTTTTGCTGTTGTTGTTCAGAAATAGTTCTTGTCAAGGTCAAAGTTATGATCATGGCATAATAAAAAAAAAGAATGCTTTTGTTTTTTCAAGTGGAAGATACGTTCAGACTAAATATTTGATGTGTATTTTTGTACTATTCCTCTATGATACTGAACTTTAATTACAGAACAAGGAAAATCAAATAACCTGTCCTTACATGAGCTGGAAATCACTAACACCAGTAAGTTAATTCATTTACTCAAGCCAGTATCAAACGTTTTCCTAATCATCTCTTGCTCTAAAAAACCCAAATCCCTACCAATGAAATATAATCCCAACATTATTACAGAATCATCTCACCTCATGCATATGCACTCACTCCAGAAGCATGTGCAGCCTAATGAGCAAAACCTTCAAAACTCAACAGCTGTCTTGAAGAACCTTTGTAGCAAACCCAGATGTTCCATAAACACAGTTATACCAATACTTTCTTGCTTGTCTGCTTAGGAAATTTTTATTTGACATAATACTATCCTTCTGGCAGAGTGATTGCCACCTAATACGTTTTACGATGACCTGTCAATGAGATTTTGCCAGTTTTTCCCATCTTTTGTCTGCTCCAACACACTCGATGCTATGGGCCTGCTGAGCACCTTCCTTCAACATTTTCTGGCTGAACCCTCCATTTTCAACTAGGTTTTTTTCCCTCAAAAGTCTCCTGATAATTACATTTCCAAAGGCACTTTTAAGCTATTTGCTGCAGATATTTATTCATGTGAATATATAATATGCTGGTGAAATAACACCACTAATTACTAACACAGGGTTTACATACAGAGAAGAAATTTGAACTCTAACATCCTTGGTGAAGGAAGGTAGTGGGAGAGGTGTGTGTAGGTAACTTACCTGTCAAATAGTTCTCCACCAGTGACCAGTTCCAGAACAAGACTGATTTCTGTAGGGGTCTCAAATATCTCCTTCAGTTTTATCTGGTAAAAGATTACAGAAAGTATTTGTTTTGCTTATTTGTCTTCTTGCTGAGCGCATCTGAAGGTCAACAGTAGAACACAGACCACAGCTGGGAGAGTTACCTTGTTCTCTCCCAATTTTTTTTGCTAGTTTTTTTATTTTTTTGTACTCTTTTGGTTATTCTCATGCCTCAGTAACCTCTGTGAAATGCAGGAGTTTAAGAGGCCATCTGCCCATCTCTCAGAGAAACCAAAATGTGAGCCCTTTCCTACCCTCCCAGGACTGAAAACACCAATTTTTACTTTCATTTGCAGACCTTCTTTCACATAGTTTCTCACTCAACTCTGTAAGAACATAAATTTTTATCTTAAAATGGAAGTATAACTCAACAGATGTTAATAAAACAGCTGCTAGCATGCCCATGGAGAGAACCCAGAGCTTTGATCCAGGTCTGTACAGGTGAACCAGAACAGTCTTCTCTCTCAAACAGAAAGAGTATTAAAAAACAAGGAAACAAATACGGAGTGAAAGAACATGGCTCTACTTACAATGTTGGGATGTGAAAGGCGAAGAAGAACTCCAATTTCAGTGCGAATAATTTTCTTGTCTACCTGGTTAAAAGTGGTGAGGGAAAAAGGGAAAAAATTATTTCCATGTTCAGCATAGAAACTTCTGGATGAATCACAGGACGCTGTGTATGAATAGCACTTCTATATCTCCCAGAAGAGCAAGGTAATGTGACACACAAGTCAAACATACTGTAAAGAGAAATTTTCCATTAAAACAAGGCAGATGCTATAACAGAGAAATGTCCATCCAGTGAAATGATTACGAAGACACATGTGAGTCACACAAGAAGCACAATACAGGACAGGTATCTGAAAAAGCTGGGAAAATTCCTATATTTACTCAAGTTCTGACCTGGTCTGTTGCTACTTATGTTTGTTAAGTTTATGCTAGGATAGCTTTCTTTTGATAGACTGTCCAGCAGCTGTGATGGAAAAGGTTTCTGCAGGCAGCATGTGCTCATCAAAGCAGTGTAACTTACTGCTTAGAACAAAAACGTGCTGCAAACGTCAAATACCTCCAGCCACAGAGTTTAACATCAATTTGCCTCAATTATCTCTGACAGAATGATCTATTAATTCAAATTATTGGTTAAACCTCTGAGAAGATTACCCCTCCCCTTTTCAAACTGTAGTCTTCAAAAATCCAGGTGCAACTTATGTTCTGGGGGGACATCAGTCATTTCTCACAAGAAATGCAGAGCTAGGGAGTATTTCACTCAGGAAAGAAAACTGCAGCTCTTCTGGAACTAGAATGCTTAAGCAGGCAAGAATGGAAAATATTTGTAAGCAAATTATGAATATTTTCATGTTTCTATGGTAATTAATTAATTAATACACTTATGAGGAAACTATCTGGTTTGCAAACATTCTCCCAAACCATGGAGAAGTCCTATACTGATGACTCAGGGGCATCTTAAACGAATGAGAGTCAGCAAGTCCCTGTGTGGTGCAAAATTGATGACATACATGATGTCAAGCAGAACATTTGAGAGGGACTTGTGCTGCTTTTTTTTAGTGGAGGCTTTCTATCTAGGCAAGTTTTTGTCTTGGTTTTTCACATCAGATGGGGAATGACTGGCAGTCCTAATATATAAACCTTTAAAGGAGACATGAAATTACCTTCAAATTTTTAGTGAAGAAGACACATGGGGTTTTATCACCTGAAAGAGAGCTATTTCTCTCAGTATTTTTTTTTTCCCCAGCATCAACACAATCCAAGTATCCATTACATTCAGAACTACTGGATAGGCAGAATTTGATTCTCCCCTTGTGTGAATCAGGGACGATTCCAGCTTAGTAATGCCAATGTGCTCTGACTGCAGTGTAAATGAGTAGAGAACTAAAGCCCTCGGGGCTTTCTTAAAACTTACTGACATTCAATCTCTTCTAGTGCCTCTGCCAGGAAGAAAAATGAAGCAAGAAAAACCAACTTTGGACAAATTTAGTGCATGCAAGAAGGAGCAGAAATCAAACATTGAAGAGGAATGAAACATTCCATCACCTGAACATCTAATTGAAGGTAAATAATATGGCAAATAACAAAATCTCCATGGATAAACACTTGCTCTGGGATCAAACCCAGCACTCTTTAAACTTATGACCAATGTATGCTTTATAGATGTTTTTACTTTCTACTCAAAATGTAACAAATGCTTTTTCCTGCCACATAAACCCTGAGCATCAGGTTTGAAGATAGGCTCCCATGAATTTTTCCTAAAATGCTGCTAGCACCAGCCTATGGTCTTGCTCAGCTTTAACATCTCCTTGGCATCACTTTGGGTTTCTTTAATGAGTGCAAACATGCAGCAAAGGCCTCCAAAAGTCACTGCTGGGCAGCAAAGAACTTTTGATGACTCACACAGTAATACACATGACTGTTTTCACACGCTTTGCACCTCAGTCAGGATCAGAAAACTAATGTACAATTGTGCATGGACAGTGATATCCCCAAGAGAGCAGTTTAGACTGAAAAATTTACCTTATCCAAAAGCACTGCTATAGACTGAACAACTCACAGTTTGTGTCCTGCAGTTCTGAAAATGTTTGGGCACCAAGTTCACCTGGCTACCCAAAATCTAAAGATGACTTCTTTGGGCATTGAGTAGTTACAAGTGAGAAACTACAGAGGCCTCCTCTCACCTTGCAGGTAGCAACAAATTAGGTGAAAACATGGACTAAGACTCAGTTTTAGATTCTTGGTTTCAGAGACATTTACTCCCAAACTGTAGGTGAGTTCTTCTGTGATCAAGTTTGTGACCTGGCACACAACTTTCACAATTTCTCAGATGATGAGGTATGAGAAAAAGGTACCTCAAAATACAAGATGATAAGATGCAATGGCAAACATGCTGCAAAGAAATGCTTAGGAGTGTTACATATTTATATGTAATGTCTATTGGGGTAGATTTTACTATAGAAATGGGCATGTATGGGTGATATGAATTGTTCCAGAGTAAAAACAGGGACATATTTAGTCATGACATTTCATTACAGACAGCCTATTTTATCACATTTATTTTCTTACCTTCTCCTACACTAAGTACAAATACAATTGCATCAACACTTACCTTGTTTTAGCTCCTACAAAAAATAGGTACCTACTTATATCAGGGCCAAACCTGGCTTATTTTTAGTTTGGGCAGGAGTATCAGCAATTCAACTACTTATACTGAATTTTCCTATCATCATCCTATCAAATAATTTCCTGACAGAAATTATTTGCTAGGATGAGAGTCAGGAATCTCACTCTAAAATGTATGTTGCTATAGTAACGATTTTTAAAACTCGGATAATTTAATCAAAATATGCCATTGCCACAAATATTTGGGCAAATTAAGTATGTTTGGCTAGATCAAATACAGTAGTCTGATATATGTGTATGTAATAACTGATCAAAATGAGGCTGTGAAACTCTTTATTTTGTCTCCTCCTCTTTGGATGCAATTTAAATACGCATTACAGTGCTTGAAAACTATCTGAGCTTTCCTTAAATCAGCATTACTCACAGGAGCATCAGTGAAATATGTATGAGTATATCACAGTCAAGGATGATGGGATCAGTAGAACTGATCTGAAAACCATGAACATCTGATGGTGATAATTCCTGGATTATTTCTAGTATTTGTCTCTCCAGTTATTTCATTGCAGTAGAATTAGGTAGTTATCTCTTTTATAGACATGTTTCTGCAATTACCCTGTCTTTGAAATTTCATACTGATCATGCAGAAAAGGAGCAATAGATTTATATTCAGTGTATTTCTTATTTTTTAATTTCAGATTATTTTGACAAGAGAAACTAATGGAAAAATTTGTTAACAAAAGCTGAGATTCTTCCATGTTTCCATGCCCCAAGATGGTGAGTTGGAGTAATGCTAAAAACCACTGGGATGTAAAAGTGTTGTTTCTGTGTGAATTAAATGAAACAAGATAAAATGAACCACCACTTTACACAGATTAATCCAGCTACTGCTTTACAATATAGTACTGCCCTAAAAACAGGTGGTCAGTGGATGTTCTCTGTGCCCTCAAACTTAGTAGAGAGCAAGAAGAAGAGCACATTCCTCATCCTGCAAGTTCAGTCTCTGCTGTTCTCCTTCCCCTGGGCACTGTGGAGGCAAAGGGGCACATCTGCCCAGGTGTGACCACTGTGCAGGTCGTGTGACCACTGTGCCCAAGCAGTGGGTGTGAAGAAAACACCCATAACATCTCTTGAGGAGCTTCACAGAACTGCCCACCTCAGGGAACCTGTTCACACCAGCTCTGCACAGCTCCTTAGTCCATATGCCACTTCCTGACTCACATGAACAACTCTAATAAGAGCAATGAATTCTTTATTGAATCAGGTCAGGCTCTGACTGTGCTTCTCTGCACTTACAGGGATCACGGTGCAAAGCATTATTAGCTTGACACTACACTATTAAAAGTGCTTCCAAGAAACAAAGTTTTATTTGCTCACACAATAACTGCTCTGAAGACTAAACCTTCCTGTATTTTATGGCATCAATTGCTAACTACCATTTATAATTTTGCCATTGTTTTTCCTTCTCACAGTTAAGCTGAAATATTAAAACCTGTACAGACATAGACTACACACAAGCAGAGCTGTCAGCTCCCTGATTGTCTAAAAGGTCTGTTCCCACTTGTCACAACTAAACACAGGAGTGGTGAGTTACCCAGGCTCTCTTGAGAGGTTTGAAGAAAAAAGAAATGGGCTTGAATTTAATGACTGAGTTTAAATAAATCTTCACAAGAAGAAGGTTCAAAGAAGATCTTTTCTATGCAGTTTAAGGTCTTGCTTTTCAATTCCAGAATGTCCTGAATGACAGGAGTTCCAGTTTCTGCCTGTTTTATACACAGAATATCTTCAGTTAAGACTTCAAGGATAAAACATTAAAGAAGACTTCTGAAGGTGTTTTTACATCTTTATTAAGATGGATAGTATTGAAATAATCTGATTTCATCTATGTATCAAGGCAAGATACAGATGTCAGTCTTCAGCATAAGTGATAATGAAGCATGGAAGTTACAAGAAGTGGTATGATAGAAAAACCCCAGGACAAATAAAAATAGAGACTTATATGATACAGCTCATTCTCTAAATTACTCTGATGTAATTCAGTAATCATGGCAATGGACAGTAGGTAAAAGCTGAAGTTCAAGAAGTTGACTCTTCTGAATGAAAGGACACATCATTGTTCCAACTAGGACATTTATTTAATAGTTGCTTCAGATGATTTGATTAATTGAATGACCTTTTTGAATGAAAATAGCAGTTTCTCAAGTAAAGAATTCCTCCTGTGTTCTAGTGGCTGTTCTTGGTGGGACATTGCTTGACCTCAGCATGGATTGCAGTTCTCTCTCGTGTGGGAACATTTGATCTCCTAATGGACTAATATTATCTTAAAAAAAAAATTGTTTGAAATAATATTTTCATATTTTAAGCTGGCCAGGCTATTCTGGATGTGTCTGCAATCAGCCTTAACCTGGGCTCCCTGAAGAGCACAATAAACAACTCAATAAAGCACAACAGCCACTGCACAGCCCTGTAAGTATCTTCCCTAAACTCAGCCCACATTTCTCACTGTGCAGGTGTGCTGGTTTGGCTTGGATAGAGTTTATTTTCCTCCAAGTGGCTAGCATAGGGTTGGGCTTTGATTGGTGCTAGAAACAGTGTGCATAATTCAGGGATGTTTTTATTATTGCTGAGCAGGGCTTGCACTGAGCCAAGGCTTTTCTGCTTCTCATTCCAACACACCAGGAAGCAGGCTGGGGGGGCACAAGGAACTGGGAGGGGACACAACCAAGGCAGGTGACTCCAGAAGACCAAAGGGACACTCTAGACCATGTCCCATCATTCTCAGGACATAAAGCTGGGGGACAAGAGGGAAGGGGGTGGGAGGGTAATTCAGAGTCTTCACAAGTCACTATTCTATGTGATGGAGTCTTGTGTTCCTGGAGATAGCTGACCAAGCAACACAGTGAGTAAATTCCTTACTTTGCTTTGCTTATGTGCACAAATTTTGCTTTGCCTATTAAACTGTATCTCAACCCATGAGTCCTCTCACTTTAACTCTTCTGATTTTCTCCCCATCCTTCTGGGGATGAGAGTGAGCAGCTCCATGGGGCTTAGTAAACAGCTGGGGTTAAACAACAGTGGGTTACTGAGCATTTTTATTTTTACCCTACATAAGTAATTTTGTATTCTTAAATAATAAAAAAAAAAGACCATTCATTACTTTTCTGCACACACGTCCATACTTCCAGTTTGCAACTGTAGTCCTTCTAGTAATGCATATTCCTCAGATTGAACACACCTGCATGGAAATACTGCTGGTTACATCAAAATGCCTGCATTTGTCCTGTCAAGTGATTAAAAGTCTGGTAGCTGTTGGCTGCAAGTACCTGGATTTATAGCAGCTGAAAGAGACTTATCTATCTGCATAGGATAGGACTGTTACTCTGTTAAGAGTAAATTGTTCCATCAAAGAAGCAACACTACTCTTTCTGAAGAAAAGCACAGTACATTTTCAGGGAAACCATCAAATGGATACAGAAAATTTGTGTGACTGTATAAACCTCAGCACAGAAAATCACATCCTGACATATCAGATTAACAGGCCCTGCATTTTAAAATACATGGTTTCAGTAGTAAAGGTGACCAGATGTAGGTAACATTCCCCAAAGACACACAATCCACTGTGAATAGTTATGTTACTCACTCACATTAATTTGGAGGAATCACCACAGTTATGGTTCAGATGGATGGGTTCAGAGCCACTTACAGCTTGCACAACACTGGTCATTTGCAACGACATATCTTATGTTAGAGTACAAAACAAGTTATATGTTAATTAAAATAAGCCTCATTATAGGCTGTGGTCTAGCTATATGACTAATTTCATTGTTATTTCTCTCCCCGTCTCATTAACACATTAACACATTAACACATGGATTTCTGCAAATATGCTAGATAATTGTTGAGCAGTTTATGCAAACAAATTCAAGCCTATGAGGTATTCATTAATTGCTCACTTCAGCTATTCACTATTTATAGTGTGTTACTGACATTGTTACTGTTCCCAAAGCTGGGTGGAGGAGGACACTTTTAAGATGCAAGTACAATGTGTAAATCAAAGGTAAGCACTTCTTTTGTTTTTGTCAAAATAGATGCATTTATTGTTCTATTTATAAATTTGTACTTGCCATCTTCTTGCATATTCTTGCTTTTCACCTATAACTGTTACAAATCCAAAAATTTTCTCTCTTCTCAGTGAAAAATGTATTAATCCAGCTTTTATCCTGGGTGATGCATCCAGTGTTGAAGATCTTGCCTTCACATTCACACTATCCCTCTGAATAAACAAATTGCTACATAAAAATTAGAAACAGAGAGCTACTAGGTGATAGGACATTTCCTGTCATGATGTACAATATTTTATCTTTAAATCACTCAGAATTCTCAGGCGCCCTCAGCTGCATGATAAAGATCTGGAATACATTATATCTGCTTATACCATTAGCCAAGTGCCATGCTTGCTGCAAGTTAAGAAATTTTACATGAATAATAATCTGGTGGACCCATCCTCTTCTCAATTCAACTTGTATGAGTTCAGTGTTACCCAATGAAGGTTTGGTTCATCAAGGCTACCATTAATATTATAATCTCAATCACAGATATCAAATAATTCCATGTGATCAATGGAGCAGTTTTGTCTGGGCTGGAGATAATTTTCTTCATAGTAACCTGTGTGGGGCTACATACTGCACCTCTCCATTTACAATGGAGTTATATCAGTTACACAGATGACAGGTAGGGAAGGCTTAGTTGTAGTGCTGGTGCTCAAATGAGGTTGTTTTATTAAAATATTTCAGGAGGGATAAAAGCATGACAATGTCAGGTGCAACTTGAGTCATGCACATTTCCTCTTCTGGAGCATCCTGAATCTCTCAGTCTGCTGCTCAAATGAGCCCTGTACTGGGAGACTTGCAATGTCTGGATTCCAGTCCATGCTTCTGTTAGATCAGCCCCAAACTTTGACAACAAGGAGTCCTGAAGCAATTTCTATGTTGTTTGATAGTATCCAGAACCTGCAATTCTACGCTTACAGGACTCATACACATGGACCCCAAAACTGCTTCAGATTTACGGGTTATATACTTTATAATCTGAATAACTAAAAAACAGTGGAGGGTCAATGAAAAATAGGAAAGGAATCCCTTGTAGAAGATTTTCAGGGACTGAAAATGAGAAGTATTTTATGTAACTGGAAGATGATACAGAGAAGCACATAGAAATGGTGAGATGGTTAAGAAAGTTAGGCAGACGTGAGAGCAAGCCTTTGTAACTAATTTAGAGGGCTTGCTTCTAAGATTAGAAACTGGTGAGCTGAGATTTTTGTGTTAGCACTATGTGTCCACAAATAACACTATAATTTACAGGACTGCTTTTGTTCCTACATCTCTCCAATCCCCAACAGAGTATGTCTCAGCTACATTAATGGCAGCATATTAACTTGTCTTCTCTGCCAGGAACTATGAGTTGTGCTGTGAAAATAAAGGACAAGTTACTGAGCAGGCTGAGAGCAGAAGGAATGTGCAGTGACTTCCCTCCCCAACAGGTCACCTCAACCTAAGAATTCAGTGCACAAAGAGCCACAGTGTACCTTTCATATTCGACCCTGTGTTCCCTAATGCTTTATGCAATTTAAGAGTAAATGGAGGAGACGCTGAAAGGGGACAATTGTAAGCTATGTGAGCCTGAATCAGAACAGGTGAATATCTGAATTTCAGGAGACTTTACGTGGGCCAATGAAGTCACATGCAGATTTGGCAAATCACACAACGCCTGACCTAAAACCTAACTCTGGTGCCTACTCTGTGACTTGGGTGCAATTTTGGTATTTAAAAAAGAGAAAGAAAAGAAAAACAAAACAAAACAAAACAAACAACAAAAAAACCGTAAACTTCAATTCCTGAAGACCCCATAGGTGTGGAGATGAGAAGACAGATTTTACCTGTGAAGTAAAGAATGCAGGGGATAGCTGTTGGTGTGCTATGAACTATGGTACCAACTCCCTGGATATAAACACCTTACAGCTCTAACTCCTGTGGTCCTCATCCAGAAAACATGGAAATGCTAATGCGTGTTCTCACTGTGGTATTGCAGCTGTAACATAATAATGGCCCCCAAAAAATAACTGAAATTAGTTATAATGGTGAAATGAATAATTTTCCTGGACTTCTCAATAACAGACTTATGGTTTTATTATTTCTGGCAATTAGGGCTTTCATCTTGAGGTATTATGATCTTTCCCACAAATTCCTGAAAGCCATATCATGGAATTACTTTGATAAGTATTTTCTTACATTTTAACATTCAAAACCTATGTTCTTTTGACTTTGCAGTTTCTTATATTTTTACATTCAAGTCCTGTATCTACTGTGTTTACTTCTCAACCCAGAAACCTACAATTATTATCCTGCTATTTCTTCTTGTAGCACTATTCTTTTAGCACTTTACAAAGAGTTGAAACCTATATGAGTGTTATGTATTTTGCAGACAAAAATCTAAATTTCTGCCTGATAATATCTGGCTGATATTTGTGAGAGTGCTACTTAGAAGCCCTCACAAGTAAGAACATCATGTAATAGTTGCAATTCTAACAAAAATTTGAAATCAGAATTGTCTCCAACAAATTGTAAAAGAAAGTGACTTTGGTATCATAGGACTGCAAAATAAAATTGTGGAGAACCCCCAGCCAAAGAAGCAAGGATTTGATTTTAAATAAGCACTGTTAAAGTGAGAGGCACAGCTTTAAGTCCTGGGAAGAGGATTACACCTCTCTGCCTTGCGGGATGTGCCCTATAAGCCCAGGAAAAATTGCTCCATCCCCAAAATCCCTCATGGGGTGTCAGCCCGAGGTGTTCTGCCTTTCTTGTGTTGCAATTTGTTGTATTCTGCATTAAGCCCTCCTACTGTACCCCTATTGGTTTGTGCCCCTGGGGCTTCTCCCTTGCTGTGACCAAAACCCACGACCCTGCCTCTGTTCAGGTTCTCCATCTCTGGATCAAGCTGAGTTGGTTCCTGTGTTGGTGACGCCCCAATAAATGGGTTCCTGAGTTTAACAAAGTGTCTCGTTAATTTCCATGTCAGTCACCAGTGGCTGTAACTTCCCTGGACAAGACCCTGCTGTTGCAATGAGATGCAACACAAAATAATCTTCTTATTAATGCTATTTCTTGTTACTTATGGAAATGATTCCAGCTCTTCTCAACTGTATCTACTGAACACATGCCCATGTGGAGTTTGAAACATCTGCTTGTTAAATATATGCAAAGTGTAATGGAATATCTTGTTGGAATTTAACAGTAGTATTTGAAGACTGTGTAAAATGAAGGGGGAAGATTAACAAGAGAAATGGGATGGATTTTTTACATTTGTATAAAAACAAGTTATTAGTTATTTTTTATTTATTCAGAGCTTGGGTTTAGCTGATGTATTGTTGGTTGGAGGGACAGGTCTTTTGGTTTTTTTTGTTTGAGACTTTTTCCTTAAGAAAACCCTTTTTCAGTGACTTGATTAGACAGCAAGTTTGGTTTGACAAAAATTTGTCATAAGCCTCAGTCACAAACCAGAGTTGCAGCTGTCAATTGTAAAAACATTCAGCTTAGAAATCTGTACTGAACCTTAATTCTAGTCTTGAGAGATCTTCTGGTCAGATGATGTACCTCAAGAAAATCAGACAGAGATGCTGCCTTCCTGATTTCTCAAAGAAGCTTCTGTAAAAGAGCCCTCAGATTGTACTTATACAGATGCTGTGTTAATTTCCACCTTTGCTTTTACATTCCTCTCTACATGTGGTTGATCTTTCCCTTAAAAGACATAAATAAATGAAGACCACCTCAACCAAAGGGCATTTATTTCATCTGGAAATAAGCCAGTTTGTCAAGTAAGAACATACTGATTACAGAATCCTTGCTAAAATAAATCCTCTCTTCTACAGATCTCAGATTTGCCTCTCTGAGAGGCTACAGAGACCACAGCTTCAGAATAATAAGCACAGGATGACACATTTTAATTCATAAAATGTTCATGATTTATTCCAACATCTGAACTGCAAGCACTGGAGAAAGCACTACAATTTCTTGTCTTCTGCCCTCTTCATATCTTAGTGCATACAGACAACTTTCCTTTAGTCCATTACTCTATATCTTAGAGTCTCTCTCCCCCTGAATGAATAGCTGTGACACCCATGATGATAGCACTATACCATATACATCTAAAACCAAAAATTTCCTAAAATGCAGAGGAGGAACACTTTCAGAGATCCCCAGTACAAGTTTCTTGTCCTACTCCCCATCTTGCCTTTACATATTTACGTGCACCCCAAGCACAGAGCTCCCCCAGGCTTGCTTAAAATATTATTATTCAGAAACACTTGTTCTGTAGTATATATGTAATGTGTACAGTAGGTTGAGCTTCCCTGAACAGCACAAAAAAGAGCTGAACTTTATATTTTTCTCTTTTTGTTAGATGATCTCTGCAATTCTGAAAAATGTAAGGACCAGAAATGACTGTTTCTAAGTACCTATAAATTAGGTAAGAAAGAAAGTAATATAATACATTCTGTCAAGTCTTAAAATCTTAATCAAAGTTCTGACTTACTCAGGAATATCACAGCAATTCAATCTAAAGGGTGACAGAAAAAAATATTATTCTATATTAAGTGATTTTTACACAATGCCTTCACTACACAATATAATACAATACAATGCACTGCAGATTTTAAATAACTTTATGTACATAGGACAGGCTTTTACAATGGTAGAAAGGGATTTTTTTTCCTTTCCTAAAAATTGTCCTGACACAACCATTTTTGTTTGTTTCTTTGCAAAGATTAAAACATCTAACAAATTTATTTTTCAGTTAAATTTCCACTTTCATTGACAGGTCTCTGATTTCAAAGATTCTAGAGCAAAAATCTATTAGTAACTTAATGCAGAAAATAAATGTTTTAGTTCTCCTTTATTTTGTAGAGAATTTAAGAGCAGTGAACTTCTTCGTTCTTCTTTAGACACTATGCATTTCTACTCAAAAGCCATTTCTTTTGGATTGTAGTGAATCACGAAATGAGAGCCAGATTCCCCTCACATGAGGGAAAGCTGAAAACAAACAGTGGAAAACTCAGTTTTACTGCCTTATTTCTTTATTCCAAGTGATTTTGACTGAACTCTTTTTGTCTCTCAGTAAAAACGTAAAGAGTGTGAACTGCATATGGATGATATGATTACGTGGATGAGAAAGTCAGGAAAAATAACAGGTAGTACTGCAGGTGGAGTGGTAATTAAGTGTTAGTTAGGAAATTACTGTTTCCCTTTAATTACCGAGATGTGGCCTGTGTGGTGTGTATGTGTATGTTCGTGTATGTGAATAAATAACTGAAAAGAATGTCTGAACTAGTTGACAAAAACAGTCCTTTTTACCGTGTACTGATGTACAGTGACATGCAGTTAACTGTTTTCATGTAGGGTTGCATGTGAAACAATTCTTTCTCTTTTTAAAAAAAATTGAAAAAATCAGAATATTACACATTAATGCAATGTGAGGAAAAAAAAGCTAAATGTGAATAAATATAATAAATAAACATATGAATGTGAATATATACCACACATTTCTAACCTGAAGAAAAAAGGATATTGCCTTAGCATGTCATACAAATTGGTGTATTATGTCAAGCTCTTGCTTTTTTGTCTGCTAAACTTTATCACTCATAGATATCTGTCCACTATGGGTACTGACAGCTACTGCACCGATGGAGTTGGATAAATTAGACACAGATAGATATAGCTATATAAATATAGATATACACACATACACACACACACACACACACACACATACATATATATATATATTTTAAGTTTATAGAGAAAAAGGCATATGGAAGCAGGAAACTTAAAATATAAATCACATAAGACCACATGGCAATAAATAGGTTTAACTTTATAGGTACAAGCATACATAATTTTCTCCTGAAGTCAATAAAGGATATTAAATATCCACAATAAAGGGTGGAATTTCCTTCCACCCTGAGGCTTGTCTTCCTAATCAGTTGGAAAGGCTCAACCAAAAGCAGTGTTTCTTCAAGAGACAAGACCAAACATTTGCATGAGTCTCTTGATATCCACTTAATGCCATCAATTCACTGCAACAGAAAATGGAAAACCCAGCCAACTATATTCCCTGTACAGTTAGGAATATATAGTGTTTTAAATGTGTACCATATTAAAACATAATCTTCTAGGGTACATATACTGGTGTCTGTATATATGTGTCCATAAAATATACATGCCTAGATACATATATCACAGAATCACCTGGGTTGAAAAGACCTCCAGGATCATCAAATCCAGTTTTTGACCAATTGCCACCTTGTCAAAGAGACAGGAGCACTGAGTTCCACACTGTCATTTCTTGACTACACCTCCAGTGATGGTGCTTCCACCATATCTCTGGACAGCCCATTCCAATGTCTAATCACCCTTCTGTGAGGAAATTCCTCCCAGTGTCCAGCTGGAACCTTCCCAGCTGCAGTTTGAGGCCATTTGTTTTCATCCTGTCCCTTGTTACCTGGGAGAAGAGGATGACCCTCACCACTACAACCTCCATTCAGACAGTTTTAGAGAGCAATCTGAGCCCCTTTGTCTCCAGGCTAAATGCACCCAGATTCCTCTCCTGCTTCTCAAAGGACTTATTCTCCTTCCCCAGTTCTGTTCTATTCTCTGGCACTTCAATATCTCTCTTGCAGTGAGGGGCCCAGAACTGGACAGAGGATTCGTGGTGCAGCCCCAGCAGTGCCAGCACAGAGGGACGGTCACTGCCCTGCTCCTGCTGCCACACTATTGCTCTTCCCAGGTATCACTGGTCCTCTTGGCCACCTGGGCACAGCTGGCCCATGTGGCTCACGTCCAGCCCTGTTGACCAGCACCTCCAGGTTCTTTTCCACCAGGGAGCTCCCCAGACACTTTTCCCCCAGCCTGCAGGGGTTGTTGGGACCCAAGGGCAGGACCTGGCACCTGGGCTTGTTGAAATTCAAAGAAGTGGCCTTGGCCTATCAATCCAGCCTCTCCAGATCCCTCTGCAGAGCTCACTACCCTCCAGCAGATCAACACTCAGTAACCTAACTTAGTCTCATCCATTTTATGGAGGGTGCAGTAGATCCCCTCATCCAGATCACAAATAAAGATATTAAGCAGAATTGGGGCCAACACTGCTCCTGGGGGGCACCACCAGTGACCAGAGGCCAGCCACATCCAGCACCACCATACACCAGCACATTCACCACCATTCTCTGGGCCCAGTCATCCAAACAGTTTTTAACCCAGCCAAGAATATACCTACCTGTCCAAGCCATGAGCTGCCAGCTTTTCCAGAAGAGTGCTGTAGGAGACAGTGCTAAAGACTTTGCTGAAGCCCAGGTAGACACACCCACAGTCTTTCCTGCATTCACTAGGCTGGTCACCTGCTCATAAAAGGAGATCAGGATGGTCAGGCAGGATGTGCCATTCCTGAACCCCTGTAGGCTGTACCTGGTCCCCTGCACTGTCCTGTATGTGTTGTGCGATCACATTCAAGATGATCTTCTCCATGATCTTCCCTGGCACCGAGGTCTGGCTCACAGGCCTGTACTTCCCTGCATCCATTTTCCTCCCTTTCTTATGGACGGACATCACATTAGCCAACCTCCAAATCATCTGGGACATTCCTAGTTAGATAGGACTGATGATCAGTGATGCAGAGCAGCTTGACAAGCTCCTTCTCCAGCTCCCTCAGCACCCCAGGATGAATCCCACATGGTCCCATGGGCTTGTGGCTCAGCCTCCCTTGTCCTGGATTGCACAGGGTCTGTTCTGCTCTCAGTCCCTGTCTGCCAGCTCAGGGGCTGGCTCCCAGAGGATAAACAGTCCTTGCTGTTGAGGACTGAGGCAAAGAAGGCATTAAGTACCTCAGCCTGTTCCTCGTCCTTCATTCCAGTGCTTGCCTCTGCTTCCAGTAAAGGATGGAGATTTTCATTGGCCCCATTTCTGTTGTTGATGTATTTATAAAAACATTTTCCATTATCTTTCACAGCAGTGGCCAGATTAAGTTCTATTTGAGCTTTCACCTTTCTGATTTTTTCTCTACATGACCAGAGACATCCTTGTACTCCTTCCTTCTTTCTGAATTGTCCCTTCCTCCTAATGTGTATATGTATATATATATGTGTGTGTATGTGTGTGTGTGTGTTTATGTGCTAACATGAGTGCAACTGAGACTTTTTAAATATGCCTTATAGACCATTATAATCTCCTTCAGACCCTAACTCCAGATATCCAGCCCCAATTATCCACAAGGGAAGCCTATTACCTTTACATTTGCTTACTCTCCTTTCTGATCCACAGACATAAAGTATCTGTTCTCAAATTGTCTAACTTATTTGTAAAATTGGATTAATCCCAGACCAACTATTTCCAGAGTATGTATTGCTTGAACTCTGTTGCTCTGTTTCAGATCTGAGAAAAAAATTGTGTCTGAACATTTGATTTTGAATATGAACTAGTCTGAAAGAAGAATGTTGCTTCATATGGGGTGGCTTTACCTTTAAGACAGTTTTGAGAGCTAAGGAAGTTGAAGCTGCTGGTGGCTGATGGGAGCCTTTTCTCCTGACCTATTATCGGTCATTTCTAAGAATTGACAGCAGTTTTGACCATTAAAAAGTGAAGTCAACTTGTGAACACCCCCTTAAGATGTAAAGTCAGAGCTCTCTTGTCCTCTTTTATTTCCGGCTTCTGACAAGGTAACAAGGCTCTGTCTTGGCCTTCCCCCCTCTCCAGGCCGGACAAGGCCGCAGAAGGCGGGGGGGAGGAAAAGAAAGCAGAGCTGGCCAGCCTGGTTTAGTTTTCAGTTTCTGCTGCTGGACTGAAACCTGACACCATGAACTCTTGCAGCTTTCCTAAAGCTTTTAATTCTTTTACTACCTGGATAAAATGTACAGATTACTCCTTTTTCCCAGAAAGACAGAGAGAGAGACAATCAACATGGAAAAGACATCATAAAACCACCAAAAACAGTGAGGAAAAGAGATAAGTTTTAAATGGGGAAGAGAGAACAAGGAGATGCTTTACAGCTGAAATATCTTTCTGTTAAAGCTATGGAGATGGACAATAGTAGTTTAAAAAGACTCCTTTAATTCATGACAGAGTATATTGGGAGGAATGGAGTGTTCAAAGTGTGGATTTTGAGCAAAAGAGAGAGTAATTGTGATACAGTGAAGTGCTGGAACAGAGTGAAGCGAAGATTTTGAAGCCTTGGGGGCAATGAGAAAACTGTTTTCCAGGGAAGCTCACAGAGACAGATGAAGAGGACTTTTGCCTTTGAATAACTCATCCTTAAAATGACATCCCTAGACTCATGGCCCATACACACCTCAGAGTGATGTGAAATGAAGAGAAAATCTGATGACAGATTTCTGGGCAGCTGGCATCAGGGCAATGGAAAACTATAGCAGAAATAGTTTTCTCATGAGAAACTCCATAGATTAGCAGAAAGAGACTTCTGTTTCTTTACAAAGACTGATGAAAAGACTGTAGCAAGAATTGGGACTGTTTTTAACCACCAAAGTTCTAAAGTTTTTTGTCTCTATGTTGTCATGTGTACAAAGAAATGGTCAAGTAGTGGGAGATAAAAGGGTTTTCTGGAAGTTTATTCTGGTGTTCTTATTCTTGTAGTTTTGTTAATGAACTTTCTTTATTCCTTTTTAAGTTTTAAGCCTGTTTTGCTCTTGCTCTAATCCATATCTCACAGCAAGCAATAAGTAATTTTTTTAGTTACTGGTTTAAAACCATGACAATACTGATTTTGATGAAAGTGCTGGAGAAGTATTATTTAAGCATCACAAACTGTGTGAGGGAGGATGCCCACACATAAAAAAAGGAGGAAATTAAAATGAAAATTCTCCAAAACAGTCCCTATATTTGTATGTCTCATTGACTGAGATAGACAGTCTAATATTTCATAATACTTAATTGCTCTTAGGGGACCTATCAATTAGAACCTATAATTATTAACCAGGCTATCCTTCAAAGCATTGCTGAGAAGCAAATCAAATCAACGTTACCTCATTTTTATGGATGAAAAGGTTGAAACCAAAAGAAATACTGGGGATATGCCAAGACCCAGGCTACACAGAACCCTGCTCAGAATCCTTTCCTTCTTTCAGCAGAGCATGTTGTTTTATTGCAATGGCACCTTTAAAATTACTTCAGTTGCAGTAATTGGCACTTGGGAGACCTAAAATGTAGGCAGGCACTTGGTGTCTTAGTTTAGAAACCATGTAACAGAGTCCATCTGTTCTCATCACTATTTTTAAAGCAATTTGTCCAGACTCAGGTAGGAAATTTAGGGCGGAGGTGGATCTAATTTCTTGGAAGGCATTCACCTACCCAAATTCTGAGATAATCTTCAGGCTGCTTAGCTTCCTCAAAGCACACCAAAAGGTGGAAAAGCAGATAAGAGACTTCATGTAAAAAATAGCACAACTATATGTTTGCTTCCTTAGAGAACTGCATTCTTCCACTATGATCCACATGCTGTAAGTTGTTTGTAGCAACAACCATTCCAGAATGACTGGTTTTAAATATCACATAATTTTTAAGTCTTAATTTAACAGCAGTAAGAATAATTTTTGTCAAGTGTATCCTAAAGATACTTGACTTCTCTATAGCACTGACTCATCAAGGAGAGGTAAAATGCATAGTGAAAAGCAAAACAATCTCATATTTCCAATTGCAAGTGTAAAAGTTCATCACAGTACTCATTTGATGACTTTTTCTGAAGGGCTATGTGGTCTGCTTTTGCTTCTTTCTCGCTTCATGAAATAGACTTCCCTCTGAAGAAATTACATGGATCACATCTTTACATTTACTGCCTGTGTGGAATTTAAGAGATCTGTTAAACATAGCAAATGAGCATGCAAAACATTTCAGTTATGCTCAGGAACTACGCACAAGGGTTGGATGAGGAAATCACAGGCAGTATTTTTGCATGCTTGTTCATCTGACCCATAAATGTTGCATTTTAACTTTTTTTTTTTTTTTTGTAGCTCTCAAGAACCGTTAAAAATTTTATTTCTTATACAGTATCAGAGAGTGTCTCTCCTGCTAATTCAAAAATCAGTTTTTATTTGGACCTCTTTAAGCCTTCTGACAGCTGCATTTAGCAGCTCTAGAAGTTAAAGTTCTAATTTGCCTCTTAGTTTCCCAACTTTGACATTAGGACTTCAGATGTAAGAACCAGAGGTGTCCTTTGAACTCAATTTTATCCACCATAAGTGTAATTAAAGGATTTGAAACAAATCCTAAACTTGGGCTGAATATGACAAAACTAAAATCAACAGAAAATGGAAGCATTCTGCTTTAATAATTTTGAAGCAGTAAAAACCTTTTTTCTTCCTCCCTTTGTAATTGTAAAAAATTTGTATTAATGGTTAAGAATTATTAAACCTCCCAACTGAAATATAATATTATGAACACTTTCTTTTATTTTAGTCACACAGAAAGGTTTGTATAAATATGTTTTGTTCTGTTACTCTTTGTTGGTTTAACTAGCAATAAAAAGCCCCTAAACCACAGATGAAATCACTTCACCCCAAACCCCCTCAGAAATTAGCAAATAATCTACTGCCATTTTATTAAACAAGATGATAAAAACTGATAATAGCAGAACCTCCTAGGAACACCTGTACAAGCATGTATTCTCAGGACTGGATGATAGGTCTTGCCCAAAAAATTTATTTGCTCTTAAATGAGAATGCATTAATCATGCAAAATGAAAGACTACTCATTCTGTTTAAATGAACACCGATAGCTATTTTCTGGTTTTTTGCAGTCTGTTCCTAGTGAACTACTTCAATCCTAAAAGATCATATATTCTTATCTAAGCTGTTTTTGTGGGACAAAAGTAATAATTTCTAATGCTTTACTACAAATTACAGCACTTTAGTGATCATCACTCAGAAATCTGGAGCTGCCCATCAGCCTCTTAATCACACATCACTTGCTATGGCTTCTAGAGCAATCTGGACCGCCCCATCCCTGTCCCTCACTTGTTTTTAGAGACTTCTTCATCAGACAGTCAGTCTTGTTCAGAGCAGCAGACTATTTCCATTCAGTCAGTCAGTTTTAATGGAAAAATCAGTAGTATTTGTGTTTTTCTCATCTTCCTTCACCTTCCAATTTCATGTGCTCTTCAGAGCTCCCTTGTGTAAATTTACAAAGGGAATTGAAGAAATGGGAGTCTACCAAAAACAATCACAGGCTCTTATTCCCTTCCTCCTATCCCCTTTCCTTCACTATTCAACTGCCATCATTTTTTTCTAATTGTTTCCAAAAAGCTAGCAGGAAACTTAAGCTGATCAACATTTTAGTACATTACTTATTTTTATACATGGTTATTTTTATACTGAGATACTCAGAGCAAAGATCAGACCTCGTCTGTAGGAGCACTCTTAACACAGATAGTTCAGTCCCTGTGATAATAATTACATCTCCAAATTGGACAGATACAAGCAGTGGCACATCCTTAAAGCATTGTCTCCCATGTTCTCATTTATACAGCTGTGTAAAGGCATTACTTGTTTTTACAGCAAAACATCCCAAAGTGCATCAGTTTCACTGGGAAATGCTCAGCTCTGTGAACTGCTTAACCACACTGTTAATAAAACCAAGGCTGCATTAAGCCAAGTTATTGCTGAAGTGAAAACAACTTACATAACTATAGTATTTTCCTTCATTGCCATTAAAAAAAATTAAAACAACAACAACAACAAAACCCAAGAAAAACAAAAAAAACCTGTGCTACAGTAAGTCTACCAAAGTCTAAATTGACTAGTTTCAAACACAAATAAATAGATCTAGCATAAATGCATAAATGTGACAATTGTAAACATGAATTAATTTCCATGAAGGCAAAAAATAAATCAAAAGGCAGAGAAATATTTTTAAGAGATATAGTTCCTCCTGGTGCATTTCAGAATGAGAACTGTAAGACAGTATACTCCTAAAACATTATGGGAATAACTGGCATAATGAACTGATGAAACCTCAAAAATTTTCTGCCTTTTCATAGGAACAGCACACCACAAGCTGCAGCAATGCACATGCTCTGCTTCTTCCAGCGTACCAGATGCAAATTTAAAAGCAACACACACAACTGGATCTCTGTGCCAGTTTAAACCCTGGCTTATGTTCAAAGACAACAAATTAATGCCAACATTTTACTCATGTGGAACTCACCCATTATGTCTTGCAGTGAGGCCACCAGTGAAGTCACCTTTGGACATGTGTACACCTACCCACCCATCTTTACATTTCTACGTGTGAACACTCCTGAACATTACGGAATAATGAATGTTCTAACACTGGAGTAAACTGAATCAAAACCATTAATGAATAAATATCATGAACAAGCCTCACAGCTTGCTTGATTTCTCTCAGACTTCTCTTCCCATCCTAGGAATATGAACTACCCCATGCCCCACGCTGTCTTTCTGCATGAAGTTTCTCAGTCCATAACTTGCCTTTCCTCTCTTAGTCTCTCTTCTTGCTTTCCACCATCAATTTTTTAGAACACACAAAAATAACTGTCGTATAAGTGTGACATATATGGAGCTCTAAAAATAAATTATCATCTCAACTGGTTCTCTAGCAATTTTATAGTGGTAAAAAATCCTCTACAAAATATTAAATTTTATTTTGATTTGAGTTAGTGTTTTAATCAGTTTCTGAAAAAAGATGAATTGTGTCATGGCATTTTTCGAGCAAAACACTGTATTAAAGAAAAATTTAAATTATTTGAGGTGTCCTTTCTGGTTGGTTTTTTTTTTTTTTTTAAGTGAAAGAAAAGACATATTTTTTCTAAAAGTTTTTTACCAAATCCAAGTGTATATGGACAACACCAGCTGAAGGTACAAGCCAGATTTGTGGGGATAAGGCATTCTCACTACATATAACAAACAGCTGTTTTAGTGATGAGGAGCCAAAGCTCACTCATAGAAGATATAAGCTTAGCAGCTTATACTCCTAAATCTAGCACATTTCCCCCACATGAATAAACAGCACAAAAGCCCAAAACCAAACCAAACCAACCAAACAAAAATGAAATAAAATTAAAAATAAAGCCCAGAGAAGATCCCAAATATATTCCCAAGCAAAGCAAAACAAAAATGACTTACTGTCTTCTTCAACATTTTGACGGCGTAAGGTTTCTGGGTCCCTTTCTGCCTGCATCTGTAGACAATGGATGTAGCCCCACTAAATTTAAAATAATAAAAAAAAAAAGAATAAAAAAAAAAAAGAATAAAAAAAAAAAAAAAAAGAAGAATAGTTGGCTTGTACATATGACTCTTCAAATCTGTCAATAAACAGAGTTGCCTACATTTTCTACTCCTCCCAGTTGGGGCAAAACTATCTCACTTTTCCCCACAGATGCAATAAACCCTCCCCCCAAAACCCAAGAATTGTCAAGACCTCTCTGTGTTTAACCAGTGAACGTCAGCAGTTGCTCAGCCAACAGAGGTTGCAAGAGTTTGACATCCTGCTTGGTCACACCTTTTCCGTCTCATGGCAATTCCTGGATGTTTCCTTGGATAACCATGTGACCACATCTTGACTTTGTTAAGGCAACACATTTGCAATAATAAGTTATATTGTGGGGTTTTTTTTCAGTAATTGTTGATGAGAGCAATGCTGAGACAGAAAATTTTTGCTCTGCTCCTTGTGGACCAAAAAGTCAAATTTAGCACCGAATGGAGGAAGCAGTACCTTAGGTTAATTCAGTGGAAACTCGTGGGACTTGCTCACAGCAAAAGTGGACTGGGCTTACATCTTCTGCTTGCCTTCAAGATGTAGTTACTTGAATGTGCAAAGTCTGAGCACTCCAAACATAAATTTATGGCTCTGCTGGATGGAAGGCACTTGTCTGAATGGGTACTTGGGCTAGATGGTCTCCAGAGGGATGCTTAGCTTGCTGTGCTTTGTTACTGTCAAGGAAGGGCCCTGTACTCCATGAATTACTTGAAGAGAGGTGAAACATCTGGCAAACTCATGCTGGTTGCAAACCGTTCAGATACTTTGTATTCTACCCCGAATGGATGCTCTGAAGCACTATCACCGAATTTAAGGCATTTTTGGAAGCTTCCTGTCCTCCCACCCACTCTGAGACTCAGCACTTCTAAATAGCTGCATATTCTGAAGGTAGAGGGGACTGCAGTTGTCACACATGAGCTCCTGAATAACCACTGCAGAACTGCATACAGCAACTCTGCAGTGAGCAAATTCTCATGCATACCAGATGTCAAATTGCACCACAGATCCCTCTGAACCAGAAGAAACCTATCTCAGTAAGTCTACAGGATACAACCAGAAGCTGCACAATAACAGGAGAAGCTTTCTTTTAAACAGTAAGATGGCATAGCCATGTTTGACTAGAGGAATAAAGCTATGGTACAAGATTCATTCTATTATTATATATATATTCTATAGAATATTCTATATTCTAGTTTCTGTACAAAACTGCCATGGGTGTCCTGCATTTCTGCCTCCCCAGCATGGGCCAGAGAGGTGTCAGACAAGGCTCTGAGTAGGCACATCCCTATTTTCATAAGTACATGAATGAGCACAGGAACTGGTGTTTGATTGAGAAGACTGATTTCAGAAAGACTGCTTCATAAAAAACTCATGGCAAAGGTTATGCAGTTCAGTCATCTGAAGGCTTCTCTGTACCACATATAAATTAATCTTCACTTCATCTCAAATGCTAAAATGATTTGTCTCTCTTAAAAACATATTTGTAAACATGTGGGAGTACTGAGTTTCATTGACTCCCAGAATCATTACATGAATTTAATTAGATCTCCTCTCCTTGGCCAAGTCTCCAAAGATTCTATTTAGCAAGAAGAAAAATAAACCACACTAAAAAAAACCTCACATCTTTTAAATACAACAAAAACTGTTAAAAGATAGGATCCTAAGAATGTGCTGTGATAAAGTTTATATCTCTACTACTTCACTGCAGGATTGTAATGAATGGAATAATGGAAGTCACTGTATAAACTGCAAATCATTCCTGTACCCTGCCTCACATAAGCAGAGTGCAATATAAACCTTAAACTCATTAGATTACATATGTTCTTACAAAGTAGGCAGCAAACTTTCTAGAAATTATTGTATTTGCATGAGGGCAGAATTAGATAAGCTATCCAGCTGATGATCCAAATAAATAAACGATCATTCCTGTGCAAATCTCTTGGTGTTGTGGCAATGGACGGCAGTCTCTGTCTCTCAGTATAGCTACTGTCAGTATTTGCATTAGTTTGCACCAGTTTGCAAAATTGTGCTGTAAAGTCTGCCATGTAAATAAGAGCCTAGCCACTAGAACATCCCAGATTATTTAACTGGCTTAGTGATGAGATGGACAGCTCCACCACAGCAAGAAGAGATAGCATCACACCACCTTTAATAGTTCACAAACCTGGATGACAGGCAGCATAATGCTTGAAAGAGGTATAAGACAGCCCAGGGACAGAATTCAGTTCAGCAGTTTGACATCAGGCTCATTAGTCAATATTCAAAACACAAACAGAGGTGCTACTTTGCAAATTATTCTCTAGTGTACAGATTTCTGCATATCCCTGGAGTCCTAATTTGGTGTAAAAATGATGACAAGATATTGCAAGACTTGGGAACTCTTTGGAAGATTTTGCTTTTGGTTTACATGGCTATGCCTAGATCTGATAGACAAGCTCCCAGCAGCCAGGAGAGAAAACACCTAACATTAGCTAAGAGCCAACACTGCTTTCCTCTTCCATGCCAGAAACCAGGAAATCAGGAACAGGATGGCAACCTGCTCACACCATGCCTGGTGCTAAACATGGCAGAGTGCTGTTTCTAGCACAGACCTGATTCCTTGTGTCTTTGGTGGTAACAGGTTATCTTTGCTTCTTCACAGTTAAAAAAAAAAAAAGAAAAAAAAGGGAAGGGGGTTTGGTCTGAGGGTGGTGTAAGCAGAAGTCAGCCTATGGATCTTAATGTAAGTGTTCAAACAGAACTGCCTCATACAAATCAGGGTGCTTTGCTTTGCTTATTTTGGCTTCCTGCTGGAGCCTGCTGCCGAAGCTTTCTGCTGAATTAGCACATCCAGCTTTCCCGAGACTGTGTGACTTGGAAGGTCACCAACTGGAGCAATTCAAGCTTTCGTCACCGAAGAGCAGTGGGAAGATTCAGCTGCAAGACTCTCATGTGAAGCTGAAACACTCAGAGAGCTGCTAATTGCAACCTCTTGCCATTACCCTAAGTTTTTGCAACATCAAACCTTGACTGCCATCATCCGGCCTCCCAGAACTGCCTCTTGAATTTGCATTGACTGAAAACTTCACTGATAGATTTGGTCAGAATACACAAATATACAGAAACCAGGAATCCTTGTGGCAACATGCGACTTCCCTCCTTGGCCAGACAGGCAGACCACGAGCCTGTCCCATGAGAATGTCCCACTCTCAGCAAGGGGTGTTTCAATTTGTCTGAATGATAAATGTCAATGGAAGGAGATCACCTATACTCAATGCTTAAGGCACTTATTTGATAAGCAGTAGACAACAACTCTATTGAATATTTAATCCTACCCTGTTAACAGTTTAAATGGCAGAAAATGAAAGGGCCATGAGCCCAAACAGCTGATAATCACTTGCAGAAGTGCAATGCAGTGCATGACTGAAAAGTGTCCCATTACCAATTCAGGCTAGAAACCAGAAGTCATGTCTCCCACATTCCACAAGACTACTCACTATATTGTGTTTGCCTATTTAGAATTGATTCTATCAGCTTTTGCCTCTTTGTATTTAGTGAATATATACAAACATATAAATCTTTGTATATTTTGTATGTATGTATGTATATATATATATACACATACATACAGACATATTTATATGAAGTATTTGTTATATATATTTGTGTATGTAAGTGTGCATTTATTTACTTCTAAAGGAAATGAATGCTTAAATGAGCACCCAGTTGCTGGTTTTTTGCACCTTTGCCTGGGAACAGTCTACCTGAACTCAAAACATTAATTATTTGAAGCCAGCTGGAACAAGAAAAATAGAAAAAAAAAACAAAAACAGAACAAAAACCCCACAAACAAACAAACAAGTAAACAAAAAAAACCAACAAAAAAAAAACAAAAAACCCCACCATATTCTTGGAATATGTAGTTGGCCGAGTTAGTGAATAGTAATTAGAATTGCTGAAAACATTGCCATTCTCTTTTACTGACATATATGTTTCAATCTGCAAAGCTGCTTAATGATTGTGCTAAAGATTTACTTTTAAAAGCCCAGGTATAATTGTGATCATGCTAAAGAAGAAGAGCAACAAGAGATCATTTTACTGTGAAGATGCCAAACGCTTTACTACAAAAATATGTTTCTATATATACATATATGCATATGTATATATGTCTTGAACTTAGAAAAAAACCTGAAAATAATGTATATATCTTAACTACCTTGTCATAATGGACAACAGAAACACTTTTGGGATGCCAGCTACAATGAAGACAATGACAACAAGAATGCTCATGATGTCCTGTGCATGGAATGTATCACAGCTGAGGCACTCACAACCCAGCATCAGCACAGAAATAATTTTTCTGAAGTACAAAAACTTCAGTGAACCATTAAATTCACTCACCCATTAGTCAAACAATGTATGTACTACTAAGTACATCAAAACAGACTAAAATTCACTAACTGACCTCTGCATGTGTGTTGTTTAACACACAAATTTGAAAAATGCTTTTAAAATACTTAAAATGTAAAAAACCTTCTGCCTCCTCCTTACCCACCTCTCAATATACAATCAGTTGAGCATTCTGGATTATTTTTCTTAGTGTTATCCTCAGGTGTTATTGAGTTTCCAATCACTTCAGAAGGACAGTTTTAAAGGTTGGGCAGCAGCAACACAGTGCCCTGCCCGTGCTAAGGACTCCAGACTGTAAGACTGAGAGAAAAGGCATGGCCACACTTCAAATACACGCAGTCAAAAATAGTGGTGTCAGCACAGATGGAAGGAAGGCAGGGGCACCCAGGAGGGGTGTTAGGAAGGTGGAAGTGATCAGCAGAATTTGCACATAAAGGAGAAAATGGAATTTGCAGAATCCTGCAGTGGAGCCTGGCAGAGAGAGAAAATACAAAGCAAGAAAACACAGATTTTGACCCAGTTTGGTAAAAGCATTTCTTCCCTGAAACCCATAAAAAGCTTCTGCCTCTGAAACAAGGCAACCAAAATGAAATGCAGCCATATGTTTATCTGGCCACAGATAGGTAGTAAAAGTAAATTCCTTGAGCTGCAGTTTTTAAAATAAAATAACACTCATTGGCAGTAATTTCACTGTAAGAAGGAAATCTGGTCTTTTCAAAAGTGGGTCAGCATTTCCACACCATGCCCACTCATCCTGGTTTTTATACTGCCGTTGAATCAACTCATTACAAATACAGTCCTCCTACAGTAATCTCCTGTAAATTTCAGTTAGATTAAATTCTTTAAATTCTGAATTGATTTTTTTAAAATAAATTAGTCTCTGCTTCATGCAGTCAAACAGTAATTACACAATTGAGTAAGTCCAATAAAAACAGGTGGAAGAATGATCAGTCCCAAGAAAACTGTATTTGGTACAAAGCCATGGAAGTCTGTGCTGCCAAAACTGCAGTAAGAGATTAAAGTCCATTATAGGTTTCCTCAAAGAATACTGACTTCACAGTTTACAGAAGTATAACGCACACTAATTTACCTTTTCTTAGATATACACTAAAAAGTCAAGATTAATTTATAGAAATGAAATTACTATTCCTAGACTTCAAAATAAAACATCCTGCTTGAAGTTAAAAGACTGGACAAAACAATAAAAATAATAATAATAATGAAAAAAAAGAAGAGAAAATCTATTAACAGTGAGAGGAATTAAAATTAGTTTAAAAGTGCATATTCTATGGCATTACTAATATTGCCTTCACTTTAAAAAGCACATACAAGTAGATTTGGAAATTCTCACAACTTGCATTTCATGTACTATCAAACAAGCTCTACAGTAATCTGACAAGCAATTCTTAAATTATACAAATCTAATCTCAAGGCTTCTTGTATATATCAATATGTACATACACAGGACTTGCAGGCAATTGCAAGTAACTGCAGCCCTCCCTTTCCCCTCACTATTTCATGACTTGTAAAAAGAATGGAAAATTTCACAAAATGTATATCATTTAGGAGAAGCAAAAAGCCTTGGATTCCACATTCTATCAGGAATAAAAAAAAAAATCTTTAAAGAAGGCAAGATTAGTGGAAAAAACTGTACACAGTTCTGAAAAGGAAATCTAATTCCACTGCATTCCAGAGCTCTGGCCAGTTTGATTTTTAGAATGAAAACATCCATACCTTTTTAGTTCTTTGGGTTTGTTTTTTAATTTTACTTTTAGGTGCTGATTAGATTTTCTAATATTTGAAGCAAAATGACTTTTTAGCAATTGTTCAGGCTGGCCTGCAAAGGCAATGCAATAGTCCAACAAGATATTTTTTCTATTCAGCCTTCACTGTATTCAGCTGATAAAAGAAGCCTTAGATAAGCACAATAAAAGACATACACCGTTTTGAAAAAAAACTGTAACCAAACTAATGCTTGCCAATATTCTTGAACCTGTAACTGCCACAGGTAACAATTTGTAGAACTGTAATTCTTTAGACATGGGGTAGGTTGGCTGGTGAAACACTGATCAAAATGCAGCAGTTCAAGCCTCTCCTGCTGTGGTGGCTGGACCAGCAGCTGATAATTCCTGCTGGGAGTGCAGAAGCGTATTTCTAACTTGCTTCCAGTTGTGTTCCTCCCTCAAGTAATGCAGGAAATTTATAAAAGAAGACCTCTATCCCACAGAGAGGCTAAACTCATTGTTACACCTGGCACTAGTGCCTTTTTAAACCACAGGAGTTCAGTCAGGAGTCACATTAGCAGCATTCTTTCATATCCATATTAACATAAGGTAATTTTCCCCACATCAAATGCTACTTAAATTTCAATTTAGCTGGTAGGTACATACTGAGCACAAGAACGAGACCACCAGCACTGAGTCTGGCTTCCCTGCCTTTCACTGACCCAAACTTACTAAAAGAGCAAGAATTATTATCTCAAGCATTAATTTGAAAGCACAGAAGCAAAACTCAAACTATACTGAATTCCAGAGGTTACTACTGTATTGTGTGTACATTGCTACCCTTGGAGTAACCCAGCTTTCTGAAATTTGACTTCCTAAACAAAACTTCAGGTATAATTGCTAAAATGCAGATATGAAGTGAAGATTAGAGCACTTTCTACAGCACCATGTAAGAAAAATGTATAGAAAATACAATCATAATTTCTTTTTTCCTTTAGCCCCTCTAATATGTTGGATCAGACTGCACATTGGAATAGCTGTATTTCTAAAACAGCATGGGAAAACATGCCACTTAAACTGGGCTGAAACTGAACTTATAATAGTAGGGAGTTGACTTTTCAACATGAGAAATCTTGCAGGCCAAAAGACCCAGAAACTGATGTTGAATATTTTATTTGGAAATTAGTTTTCCTTGAGAATGCTCTTCTCTTTTCAGGGACTGGAGAGTTTTTAGAAACCCGTGTTTAAGCAGTTCAGTGAAATGAGGAGAGCAAAGAAAATAAAGTGGAAGAGTGGACCAAGAGAAGCCATGAATGTTTTTGCCCTTGCTACTGGACTTTGGACACAATGGAGCAAATTTTCCAACGCATGTGATTACACTACCTGTGCAGGATGCAGACCCAGATCCTTGGACTGGCAGTCTTAAGTATTTTCTCACAGCCACAGATGCTGTGCACAGATATGGCCTGACTGGCCCTCTCTAAGTCCCACACAAAGCCAGACAACTGAAATTATTCAGTGAACTCACCCCTCCTGGGAATACACACGCCTTATTTAAAGCACCATTTCAACCCCTATCTCATAAGCAGCGCTTTTCCCCACCTCCTCCTCTTAAAAGATACTGATGAAGAATAAACATTATTTATTTAAACTTAATGAAGAGTCCATGTGAGGAAAAATGAGTGCTGAGCTTCTGTGTTGCAAACTGCTCCATCCTGGGCCACTGCAGAATTACCTGCCTGGGTTTTTCTCCTGGGGACACGTTCCTTCATTGGGAAGCGTTTTAAAGAGTTTGTACTACGAGCAGGTGTCAACACTAATGATTACTGCTCTTCATGACAATCTCCAGGTGCAGGAGGCAGACTGGCCTTCACACTAAACAACAAGATGTGGCAGTATGAACATCCTCACACACTGACCCCGGTTCTCCTGGTCGAGGGAAGGGAAGCAGTGTGGAGGTTATAGACTTCTAACAGCTTGCTCTGTACATAGGAAAGCAACCATCTGAAATCAGACAGAGAAAAATTAATGGCTATTGATGTCTGCACATTCAAATCTAGCTCTGAACAAACTTTACAACCAGTGAGTTTAGGCCTAGACATTTTTGGGATTCTGAAACCCCTTGTGCCCATGTGTATCCCTAATAGCCCTCTTTTTGGTAAATTACACAGCTTTCTCCTTGGAGGTTTGTGCTGAATCATCAATTTCTGTAGTGTCTTATCTGAAATAAATTGCTTTTGCCAAGAAGTTTATGTTCAGTGCCAGACCAGGATCCCTTAGCACAAGACAACAAAGAAAATTTTAATACATGTCAGATTCAAAAGTTGTTGGGATTTTTTTAGCTACTATGTATGTTTTCTTCTTTAAACCTGGTGGGACAGACATTTCTAACTCTAAGATATAAACTGAAAGTCAGGCGATGCAAGCAAGTTTGGGGGAATATATAATATTTTACCAATGCTCCCTCAATTCATACATTTTATGCCACTTTGTATTATTTGTGTATTCTGATAATATTTACATAAATATTCTCAAAAAATAAATTGAAATGCCTCATTTCCCATAAAAGAGAGCTCTTTTTAACTGTCACTTCTAGTATTTTCATAGCAGTCAGGAAACCCTATTTAGCACTATCATAACAATAAACTTCAGAATTAATATTTGGTTGTAATTTTACTGCATTAGCTAGTAATAAGCTACAGAAGAAACATGAAGCTGCAGCAGAAAGACAATGTTACTACCTATAAAAGAGAAAAAAATTCTTGAGGAAATGAAGAAGATGGCATTAAGACATGTACTCTGGTACAGGTTTTGTCAGTGGGGGTTATTTACATCAGAGTAACAGGGTCTGCAATCCTGCCAAGCCTGGAGACCAAATGTCAACTTAAAGCAAGCACAGGGGAGGTTTCAAGTCAGGTCCTGACTTCCAAAACTGTACAGACCACCTCCTCCATCATCAGTTCTGGTGGCTGGGAAAGACCTGAGTAGGTCTAGACCTTCCTTAAATGCTGGGTTTCTTCCACGTGCACAGAGGAACAATGCTGCATGAGTCCTCAGCTACACTGTAGATGCCAGGAAGCCCTCCCTAGCACTCACCCTGGTGCCAGGCATAAAGGGGAGAGAAGGTTTTGGGTTGAGATGAGGAAAGAGAGATCCCTTACCAACCCAACATGGGCAAAACTGGCTTGGCTTGGGGAAATTAATTTTAATTATTGCTGATAAATAACCGAGTAGAAACTGGGAAAAAAAAACAACCTTACATCAGGACAAATTTTAATCATATCATCTTCAGGCTTGGATGGGAATGTTGTGCTGTTCTGATGTAATTATTCATGCGGCTTTTACTTTACACTGGTGTGTAGAGTAGAAATCCAAGAATATTAGTGCTGCATGAAGCATTGTGTGACAGGAGAGATGGTCTCCCTGTCCACTGGACAGGCAGAACCCACAGAAACATGGATCAAGCAGGAAGAGTGGTGGTGGTGGGTTTAGGCCATGAGCTCTGAAGACAAAAAGTCAGATGGGATATCCCAGATGTGTCTCAGGAAAAGAAAAATACTAACAACAAAGCCACCACCACCACCAAAAAAAACCACCAGTCAGCCAAAGCCAGTTGTAGCCTGTGTATTCATTTCCAGAAGTTCTGTGTTTCTGTGTTTCTGTTGGTCTGCAATACTTCTGCTCACTTGTTTTCCTGCTGTGTTGCTGCTCTTTCTGGTTTGGGTGCTTTATAACTGGACCACAGAATTTGAGAAGAGTGTTTTGTGCTGCTTGTGGGAGATGGATGGCAGCAGGCACAGCCAAGGCCATGGGTAGGAAGATGGGGGGCCCTGGCAAGGATTTTGTGAAGCAGATAAATGTTACAAGACAAGAAGAACAGAATGAACAGAATCAAATGCCTCTTGTTGTAAAGCTGTAGCCTCTGTTGGTTTCACTTGGGCAGTTTTGTTCTTCCTTACGTGTAGCAGTGCATTTTGAGCACCTGACTTGGCTGAGCTCGTCTGGCCTTAGAACTGCTGGGCAGGAAGATGCAGAAAGGAGCAGGAATGACTCCCAGCCATTTGTGTCACCCAGTGCGGTGGTTCCTCTGGCCAATGACAGTGTTAACCATCAGCACAAGGACCTCTGACATGACCTTCAGCAGCCTCACTTCAAAGTCAAAGGAAAGTGTCTTGCAAAGCCTTCTGCCAGCTCCATCTTTAGAAGCATTAATGTCAGCAGGGACTCTCATTTCTGGAGCTATGAAGGTTAACAAGTCTGAGCTTACAGTTTTCAGGTTTGACTCGCTTCCCCACGTTCCCCCCTGAAAAGCATTTATGTAATTGGGATCTTAGTGTGGTCACATCTTCTCTAGATCTTCCTGTAATATAAAGATGGAAGTTTTGACTTTTGCAGCTAAATGAAGCCCCCAGTCCTTTCTATAAATACAAGACCAACTCCCAAACCTGAAGCTCTTTCTTTCCTGCATCAGCTGTCACCCGGAGCAATAAACTGTAAAAAACCTATTTGTTCTAGGAAAGATTTGCTGTATCTCAGTCCAATGGATGCCACCAAGTCCATACTCACCTGCCCATAGACACTCTGAGGGATTACAGGTGAAAATTATGATATTCCTCCAAAAAGTTTCCTTCTTCAGCACTCTGTGATGAATGTCACCAACTTACCAGTGACATTAGCACTCTGACTCAAATATACTCACACCTGCTCTAATTGGGCCTTTAACATTCTATTAACATTTTACAGACCCCAGATTTCTCCATACAATGTTTTCTTTGCTAGTATTCCCTATTAATTAAAGAACTTAACTTTTTCTTCTTTTTCCTTTTCCCCCAGCAGATTTTTAAAATATATTCTTTGGTAAATTTAATCAATACACCTTCAGTGTTCTCAGAGCTACTGCTGTATATTCTGTTCCATGCTGCCTTTTCTGCTTTTTCTGAAATTCTAATTTTCACCATTTTACCATTTATAGCTTCCATTGCCGCTAAACCTACAAAAACTTCAACAAGTTGTTAAGAGGCCCTTCTAAGGAACCATGATCACAGACCATCCTGGTAATTAATCACACACATCTGCAGGCAAGTGCGTGTACACTGAATTGTTTTCATGGAAGTGTCACCACTACTCAGTGCTTGAAATGAGGGAACTCTTTTTCTTAAGTATGCTATTATTCTTTTCAAGGAGAAGATTCCAGAACTTCTAGTCCATGAACAGATTTTATCTTTTCTTTAAGTTCTCTTTACCAGTCACTGATCAAGTCAGTGTTTAACTGGTGATGCTGAGAAAGGCTGCAGTTTCCATTTTTAAAGTACTGAGGCTTTTTAGCTGTCAGAGCTGCTCTGTAATCTGGGATAATGAATCTCATCTAATCGGTGTCAGTCTGTACTCCTCTTCATAAAGAACTCAGCACAGTGGTGTATTAGATGTTTGGACATAAATTACTTCTTTTGTGTTCTACCCATCATACTGAAACTTAAAGCACAGCGTTCTCCAATGACATACCTGAAGGCTGTCATTTTCAAACTCCACTAGAATGTAAAACAGATTTGCAGTTAGGCAGTATTTGATTCATAGTTTGTATAGGATTTACAGATTCACATTTTTAAAACATGTTTTTAAGAATGTTCTGTGCGTACCTTCAGAGAGTGACTCAAATCAAAACATGAGGTCAATTATGCCTATGTGCTGGTTCATGCTCTTGTAATCCCTAAGTGGGTGACAGCTGTGCAGATCAGCTGTCCATGCCAGCAAGTGACTGGTGTGTGCCCTGTACAGCAGAGGTCCCTAACTGTAGGAAAACATTTTAACCGAGCAAAAGCATGATATTTTAGTAAAAGCCTGTCTGCACAACCCAGCTTTCAATCCAGGCAACAATTCTAAGGGCAGTGTCCTTGAAACTCTCCTGGAACAGAGAGAATAAAGAAAAACAATGGCATTGTGTATAAGGAAAAGAAAGTTAAACAATATGTATTAACCAACAGTAGCTTGTTAAGCCACGTGAACCCTGTAGGACCCTATAAAAGTGTGCTAAAGATAGAAATAAACGACATTCGCTATACCTCTATGAGGACTCAGTGAATAGTCTGAGCGGTTTTCCATCACCCCACAGGCACAGCTCCAGCATCTACATCAGCCACAGCTTGGAAAAAGAGCTGTGGTGCACCAGCAGCGAGGAAGGTTTGGACACAGAACTTCAAAGATCTTCTCTTTCTCTGTCTGACAGACAGGCTCTTCTGTGTCCCTCAACACCACTTTGCGTGCCCACATCTCTCTTTGTGTCCCTGAGCCACATCTGTGCCCCTGCACTCTCCTTTCTGTCCTCGCACATGACTTTTTGTCCCTGAACACCCCTTTGTGTCCCTGCACACCCCTCTGTCCATACACATTATTCTGTGTTTCTGCAAACCCCTTTGTGTCCCTGCACTCTTTTTGTGCCCCTGCACATCACTCCATGTCCCTGCAAACCACTGTGTCCCTGCACACCCCTTTGTCCCCACAGATTGGGTGTCACACTGACATGCAGAACATTCTCCTCTGAATAAAAACCAAGCCGTGAATGGCATCATGCACTTCTGCCACTGCTTCCCACAATTTCCTTTTGTGATGCTTGGAGAGGAAACACCCTTAATGAGATCTCATGTGAAGTCCAACTGCAAACTTAGCGTTACAGGTTGCGTCTGGGTATGAGTCTGATTTGGAAAAAAATATCAAAAAAAAAATCAATTCTTTTTTGAAGATATTAACTGAAGATCTGAAGATGCACAAGACTCATGGTCATCAATACACCATCCCACTAGATGCTTGGTTATGTTTTAACAATATTTTCTGTCCAAGTATCTAGTTAATAATGTTATCTGGCAAAATGTATAGCACAAAATTTTAGCCTATATCAACACCATAAAGAATTTTAGTAACGTCAGGCCCTCTAAGGCTTTATCTCCAAAAGGTGGGGGGGAGGCAAAATATAATATAATTTAAAATTATTTGGTATGTCCTGAAAAAAAAATTTTGAGGTTCACTATATTATTGAGAGGTTTATCCACCTTTTTAAGAAATGCTTTCCTTATTCCTCCATCCGAACCTTTGAAAATATTTTTTTTCCTCCACGGACTTAAATTTGTGAATTCTGTCAGGAAACAAATGCTTTTAATGAAACAACACTAATGCTTGTTAAACTTGGAATACACTCCTAAGCTTGAGAAAATGTTGCAAGGACAAGGGTCACAGTAATCTGTGTAGGACTATGTCCTGTCTTGATAAAAAACCAAAGTGGTTATGGCTGACAAAATATTAATGATTGTGGCTAAACAGTCCTTGACCTGTAGAGAGAGCTTTTTGTATTGCATTTTCTATAAATGCTCGAGGGTCCAAAAGGTTTGTCCACAATGCAGACTGTAGCCTCAAGGACACTGGAGGCTCTGTCCCACTCTGCCCCTTTCCTCCTGCAGCTTTCTGGTTTTCCCATTCACCGGCTGGAGCTATCAGCATCTCTGTAACTTATTACCCTTGATCCATGTTGCTCTTCCCTTAGCACTTCTGCATTTTGAGAAGATTGTGCACTATTTCAGCAACTCTCACAGTCCTGTTTGGGGTCAATTAATAAATCATGTAGGCAGAACACAAACTAAAATACCTCTTATTTAAAATATTACAGACTTAAGACTGTAAAATACTGACCTTGAACAGTCCACATTTTCCCTGGTTATATAAAAAATGTGGTTCAGACTGATGGAAATGACACTATTTCTAAAAATTGACTTGGGCACAAAAAATATTTAGCTGTAGGAAGCAAGAAATATGAACATAATCTCAGTAATATGAGGGACTACACATACAGTCACGTGGTTTGATTTTAATCACAGGACACTGGAACATGTACAACATACATGTTTTGGTGCTAATGAGGATTTAAACCCATTTCCCTCATCTTTCTTCCCCTGCTGAACACATAATGTAAGAAGAAAACTGATTAAGAGATAATATGTGTAACAGTTTACCACACAGAAAACAGTAACACTGACAAAAAACCAAGTTTTTTTTGTTTCCCTATGGAATTATGTTATGCAAATGAAAACAATATACACAACAATCTGAAGGACTACTAAGATGTTTTTCTAGTACTTACAGGAACGTTTTCAATACAAGCACTACTCTTGCAAACCATTTTCCCAGTGAAGGATAAGTTTAGCACTCTAGCATTTGAGAGACAGCCTCAAACGCACTCTGCTGCTGCTTGAGACACTCAGAAGCCCTCTGTACCTCCTTTGAAAGACAGAAGAAAGTTGAAGCAGGACATGAAGAGTGAAGAGTGGCTTTCAACTATGGATATCTAATCTAGGTCTGAGAAAGAGTTTGGGTCAGAAGTGGGACGTGGTGATGTCATGTAGCTGCATTTGTGGACATTGACTGCACAATGTAGAAAAGTATGTCAGTTGAAGAAAAAAGCACACTCAAAGCAACTTAAAGAACCAGAGTTGCCATTCCAGGGTATACAAAAACCGTGTAACATCTTTATAGCTGTATTTATTTATCATTCAGATATATAAGCAATACATTTAATCCAAAGCAGGTGCTACCGAGATGTTTCCAGATGCTTTCTGTCCCAGAAATTGATGTCTGGAGAAGGCTGACCAAGAATAGAGGCTAGAGAGAGTTAAGAATAAAGTAGGAATTTGCTGAAAGGCCTTATAGGACACACCTTGGGCAGTACAAGAGCCTGGCCAGGGCTACACCCAAGGTGGACCTAAAAATGGTCACAAAATGGATGACTGTAGACAAGGTCTCACATTTTTATAAGTTTTGGTCCATCTCCATATCAGGGTTAACTGCCCAATCACTGCTTCAGGTTATGAATTCTCATCCTTTTTTCTCTCTTCAGTCCACCATTGTTTATGTTTTGGGCCTGAAACTTGTTACGATTGTCCTTGGTATCAAGCTAGAAAAGGAATTGTTTTGTCTACCTACTCTGTGAAAAGACCTCACTAACACTTAATGTGAAGCTTAAAATTACACACCTAAGCACCACAGAATATGGAAAATACAAAAGCTAAAACTTAAGGCATCACCACCTGTTATATGTTCTTGTTCTTACATGAAGCTAATTATAGGCACTACAAGCCACTTAGAAGCTTCAGGTCATATATTTAAAATTAATTGCTTCATTTCTCCATATTCTTATTTTTGAGGAGGACTCTTCAAAGTCACCATCATTCCCCCCAGGAAAAAAACCTGTCACCTGAACAACACACTGCTATCATGCACTTACTGCAACATCCCTGGATTTACCCTTATGGCTGCATTTAGCTAATTAGAGTGCTTTTTATGTCCCTTTTCTTTGGTAAGCCTTTCTATAGCTGCATAAAGGCAAAATTTATCTACAGGGCAAATTTGCCAGCAACAAAGGAGTAGGACTGGGTCCTAATTGCAGGGTGCTGAAGCATAATGTCTGTGAAGAGGAATAATTATCACTCTTAAATTTCTGCCTTCATTGCTCCAAAAGTAAAAAGCAAAATACACCTTCTTTTGGCACCATCACTCTTCTTACACAGAATTACTATAGCCTTCAAAAAAACACACACACACACACACAAAACCCAACAACCCTTTCCCCAACCAAACAACAAAAAACACAGAAGAGAGAAATTAAAAATAAATGAGATATTTACTTCATAAACCTCTTATCTTTCACCAAAGGGCAAAGATGATAGACTCATAAATGTCTGCTAAGACCTAAGTTTACTGTGGGAGTTGTTTTGCAGCGTAGAGCTACAATAGCAGAAAATTAACTACATTTCCTGAATTATTGCTCCAGGGCAAAAACTCTCCATTTTAAAATAAAGTGCTTGTGCCATTTTGTGTCAGGGATCTTATTACATGAGAAACTGACTTCCAAGTGTGGCATTAGTCTTTCATTTTTGTTCTCTCTGGGCAAGTCAAATAAAGACAGTTCTTAAGAAGTTGCATATTGGTCTTCTTGAAAGGTAAACCCTAGGTATCTAAACATACATGTGCTGCAACTCCAGTGAAAATTCCTAACTTCTGACATAGTCCATCTGCTAATCTTTTAGCAGGGTGGGCCTGGCTACAGGCAGAGAAATCAGACTGCTACTGTTGCTGCAGAGATGCTGAGATAGCCTGGCCATATGGTGAGCTCTGGAGAAAGAGAGAGAAAAAATAATTCTTAAAAAGGTCACCCTGACTCAAAAGACCCATGTTATTCTGGTTGATTCATCTGGGTCGTGAAATAGCTCCCAGGTGTGGTCACAGAGTATCTCTGAAGAGGTAGGAGAACAGGACAAATTTTATGAAATTACACTCGGCAAATACTTCCATATGTCATGATTCAAAACAACATTCTTATTATTTACTGCAAATCCTCCTTCTCCTCTCAAAATAAAGGAAGGAAGCAGGACAGATGGAGTTAGGATATTTCTAGTGTGTTTATCAGCAGGAAAACTGATGTACTTTTACAAATATCCCTCTTGCCAGCCACATAAGGGAAGACAAACTGCATTATTTGCACCAAGTCAGACATTATCCCTTTGCTGAACTGACACCTTATTGCCCCTGACTGGGAAGCCCCTCTTGATCCACTGCGCTCTCACCCAGTGGTTCACTGCCCATGAGTTCAAATAGGTCCCCTCCACTGCACACCAGCACAGTCTAGGGCAGAGAACTCAACCATGAGCTCCAAGCACTGCCAGGAGCTGAATCCATTATTCACTACAAGCACAGAAGGCAAAATATCTCACCAACACACAAGGACTGAATGTAGTACTTTAAAATCTAGGTGCATGATTTTTAGACAGAGATTTTTCGATCCTGCATTTAGCAAAGATCAGTGCATGTTGCATTGCCACAGGACTACACAGGAACAAAAATGTTATTGTGGGCCACAGGAGAGTGAGAGAACTGTGTAACATTCCTGGTCAAAGTGCATTTTTTCCTTTATTTCATTTGCACTTTCAAATACTGAGCTATTCCCCCCAAATGGTAATCAAAACAAACGAAAAAAAAAAAACCTCCCTTTGCTTTGTATTGTGATAGCTGTTTTGCATCACATAGTTTCTATAAATCTGCTTGATTTTCTGGACATTGGCATTTACTGCAGCCTTCTGTCTCCTAGAAAGCGTACATGAACTTCTAATGGAGAATGTCTCTTTTTACAGAAGATAGGATCTTGCATTGCAGCACTTAATGGATTACTCCTCAACCTCTGTAATTTCTTTATGCCACATTATTAATGTTTTTTTGAAAATCCCAAAACATAAAGCATAAAAGAATGCTCTGTCTTAAGTTTATACCTAGTTGTATTATTTCTTTGCAAAGTAAAACAGACCTATCAGCCACCTCACAACACCACTTTTTACTTGTATTTGCCAAGTATTTAAAGTTCAGAGGAACAAACTTAGGCCATCCTCAGGAGGAAAGGGCATGGCACAGCGATGCTGAAGTGACCTCTGACCGAGTATCCCTGAGTCTTTAGGAAAAATGAAAATCTATACAGAGGAATTCCCCACAATTCAAATCTGAAGAAGGATATATTTGCTGTACTGCCATGAAGATAAATGGTAAGAGTAATCAGTCTTTAATGATAAACTGCTAATGCTATTCAGGATCTTAATGAGGTCCCAGCTTGTGCTTCAGACTATAATTTCACTATATATATGACATATTTTATATGCAGTTACATAAAGTTAAAAGTAATTACAGAAGTTATCCTGGATTAGAACACCACAGTTTAATGTATGTTACTTAAATGTACTCTATTCACAGCAGTCATACTACAACGATGTCAACAGCAAAAGAAATTCCCAGTTATGAGACTTATGGGGTCATTTGTTGATTTCTGTGAAACAGCACGGATTTTGTGAGGTATGACCCAGAAGACTTCATCATTCTAAATTCTTCCCCTAATTTAGTTTTCAAAGCAAACTATACTTGGAAAAGACTGATTTCCAGTGTCTCAACAAATGGGCTTAGCTCCTCCTGAAGTTAACAACTATTGCTAACTTACTGCTCAGCATAGTTTTGTAAACATTTAGAAAATATAAAATCGGCAAACTTCCCATTTAGCATTATCTGTTGCGGCGTGTTTTTCCTTGATGATTTGACCCTGTTTCCCCTCTGTTGTTGGTCTGACCTAAGTTGTGCACTCTGGCCCAATTGCCTGTCATATCCTAGGATCTGCCCCTTGTTCGAGAATGTTCCCTGTCCCACCTCCTACCTCTTGTAAATCCTCCTTTGTCCCAACCCCCTGCCTGGAAGTCCCCTTTGGAAATGCCCTAACCTTCCATGCCCCACTGATCCATGTGACCTGTTCCCCTCCCTTTGTTTTTCTCATTGGTCTGTGAGTTGTAAACCCCACTTTGTGTTCCTCCCCAGCTCTCTTGTGATTGGTCCCTGACCCTAAACTGCACCCTCAATCTGTCCCTTGAACCTTATTACCTGGCTGTGTTCTGGGTCCTTGCCTCTGGTCAGCATTTGAGTTAATAAATCCTTGGCTTTCCAAGCAAGGCCCATCTCATCTGTCATCTAGGTTGATCTGCGGTAACCAGCTGGGGGTTCCATGCCCCTCATTAATCCGTGCATCAAAGTGTGCGTCGTGACACATATCACACAATAAACCACCCTATTTCCATCTTCATTCCCCTTCTCTCACCAAAGGGCCTAGGAAATTTTGTAAGTGCACCACGTTTTGTTCCTAATGGAGGAGCACTGCATTAGTGTATTTTCTAGTTATCAGGAAGGTCTAGTGCTAGTACTGCTAACAAAATGAAGAGGTAGCTTCTTTTCTCCCAGTTTGTGCAAATAATCTCCCTGACTATAATTTAAAGACATGAAATTATTTTCCAGAGTTTCAAATCTACTCCTATCAACTGCAACAGTAGGAAGTCAGAGCTTCATAGCTTGTCCATCAGAGTGGACTTAATTTGCAAAGAGTTAATAATAATTGCCTATAGAGATTTAAGGGTAATTATTTTGCTGCCTGGTTTATAGTCTGTTTGATAATAAAAAACACTGACTGTCACAAATGAAAGCCCCTTGCCTGTAGCAAAGTAAAAGAAAGGAGGACTTTACTGAAAAAAAAAGAAGAATGCTGGCTTTGTAATTTCATTAGTCCTTGATCAGAAAGATGCATCCCATTAGCCTGAGACAGCGTGCTGCCCCAAGAGGCATCACCTGAAGAGAGGGGAGAGTTCATGTGAGAAGTATGGTCTGCTCCCAGTGCAGAGGAGTGGAGGGAAGACCATGGAAGGGACCAGCCACAGCTCCTGGGAGGTGGAAGGCACAGAACCAGTCTTCTAACCTGGGACCTTCTTGGACTTCTCAAAGTTCACTAATGCGAGGATCACTAGTAAACAGAACAACTTAATTTACAGGAAGTGCAGAAAATACAGTTATTTACAACATTTTGCCTATAGCAGGCTTACAGTCTTTTGGGGTTTTTTTGTTGTTCTTGTTTTGGTTTTTTTTTATTCCCTGGTTTGGGGTTGCTTTTGAGCATTTGTTCTAGAGGTTTGTTGTGGTGAGGTTTTTTTGTTTGTTTGTTGGGTTTTTCTGGTTTTTTTTCCAATTTATCATTAAAAACTTAAATTTGTAAGAGCTATTAATAATGAACGTACAAGGCTATTTTTGTACTATGCAGTACTAGAAATGGGCAGTAGACAGCAGTAATGTGAAATTACTCCCATTTACTCAAACACTCTAGCAGGGCTGCTATGGTGAAATCAGAAAGTACCTTGGACTTCACTAGCGTAAGAGATCTGATAGCCAGGATGCCTTGGCAGGAACAAACAGCTCTGAAGATTGCAAGAAGACTGAATAAAGCCTGGCAACAGGGAGAAGATTGAATCAATTTTGAAATATGCATGTATGCTTGTATGATGTTTAACCAAATCATTGCAGTAAAAAATTACTAGCCTTCCTAGTAATTCTATATTCCTATAATTGCTAATTCTTATCTAAGTTTATGTAGCCCAAAGTAAATTTGGATTCTGACCACCAAGTCTGTTGTCCCCATCTCTCTTCATTGCTGACAGGCTACACAACTCCATAATGAAAATTGCTGCTCTAGCTGTGTTTCATAAACTTATGCATGAGTTAAAAAATAAAAAAAAATCTTGCAGTTACTTCAAGTAATTTTCACATAATAAAGTGTACACCATACTCCATACAGTAATTGTAAGAGGTGTAATATTATTTCAGCCATGATACTCTAAAAGGGCAAACTGCATGAGGTGGTAATATATTATTAAATACATTGACACTCTAGAAAAAGCAGACATCTTTTGTCTTCAGATACTACATCAGTAACATGAGCTGATCACATGGTAAGATGCCTCAGATTTTCTTGTGAAGACCATTTCACTGAGCACCAGAAAATGTTTAGCAAATGGCAACATTTCCAAAATTGTCTGTCCTACTGATTTTTTAAAACCTATACCTCTGTAGCATACATTAATCTTACAAAGAACCAATTCTTCATCTTAGTGTTGAGTTAAAGTGACTGGAGAGGTTACAAAATCAGGAAGAATTTGGCCAAAGCACACAAGATGTCAGCAACCAGCACAATGTATTCTGACAGAACAGTTAAAACCTCCACAAGCATCAACAGAATAACCTCAAACCAAGCTTGGCTCCTTTCAGATATTTTTTTTTCCCTTGGGCATTCTCAGGTGTAACCAAGGAATTATTCCTTTTCAGAGAAGGGAAAAAAAGTGGAAAAAACTCCAATGTCAGTTCAAGGGAGTTTGGAAAGATGTGATACTGCAGTTAAGACTAGAACCTGAGACATTAAGTATTAAACACTTCTGGCTAATTTTAGCTCTGCACAGTATTTACATCAGCTCTTGGTAAAACACAGGACTTTGAGTAATTCTTCCTTATTAGCAGCCTCATCAGATGTCTTATTGGCACAGCCTTGCTCTACTTTGGCTTTACCTCCCCATTTGTCTGACAGTTTGTGATGCTAAAGGGAGTGCTGGATACCTTTCCTAAACCATCAAATTGCTTGTCTGACTCAACACAATTTTTTTTCTTTCCATCTGTACAGAAACAGTGAGCAACACTCATCTAATCAAATGTCAGCATGTACCTCTCTGATAATTATCTGAATTCCCTTTGCAGGTAACAGAGAGCAATTGGCAGGTCTGGGACATGGTTCATTCCATTCTAAGGGCATTTTGAATAGGTTTGGTATAACATGACCTGAAAGGGTTTTAACTCAGAGAACCAACAAAGCTTTATAAAGGTATCTATAAAAATAGCTGTCTTTGATAGGGGAAATTGCTCCCACCTTTTCTAAATACAGCAGCTCATAGAGAAATGAGTTTTTGAGTGCAGGTCATGGCAACCTCTTCTCAAGAGCAGCAAAAAATATCCCCATGATACCTGTCTCTCATGATCCAGAACCCTTCCACATCTTGGTCTCTGTCTTGATGTAGTCAAAAAAAAAACAACTTCATGGACCTCTCAATTCTCTGCCTCCCCATGCCTCCCCAAACCAGTACAGACGAACATGTGTGACAAAACCATTCTAAGAAAGCAGCAACACTGTGTTGTGGGGCATGCACAAAGTTCCCCACAGCACCCCACCACTTGAAGGAGAAAGAACATAGGGGAAAAAAAAACCTTTGGGAGACAAAAAGAAATACAGAAGCCATCTTAGAGGAATAAATGGAGAAGGACATGTATACACTTATCTGTGTTTATCTAGATACCTGGAGATGAGATAGGCAGATATGGTGAGACACTGAGGGAGGCTGAGGAGAGGTGCATGCTGAAGTGAGAAGACAGGCACACAAAGATAAGGTGGTGAGAGGAGGAGGTGGTGGGAGTGTGCAGAGTGGGTCAGGAGACACACCAAGCGAAGAGCTGCATAAGAAAGGAGGTGAGAAAGAGGAATTCAGAATAGAAGCAGCAGCAAATAGAAAATAAGCACATAGGCTCATGGTTTCAGAGTTTGGGGACACAGCATGCAATTACAAAAAAAAAAAAAAACAAAGCAGAGAACAAGAGTAAGAGAGAAACTTCAAGTTTGAGAACAACTGCATTGCTTTTCAAGCTCAGGCAATGAGTAATAGTATAGAGAAGCATGAAATGGAGTGAAAAATACATAATAGCTTAGGTCTTTATTTTTTCTTTTTTAACACCTTAATTTAATGAGTATCTTAGACAAGATGCAACACTTGCTGAGCATAATTAAATATGATGTAGATTTTTCAAGGCTCAGTGCAGTATCAAAAGTGGTATGAAACACAGCTCTGTAGACTTGCTACACCTAATGCCATTTCAAATATTACACATTCAGGAATTGAGGGGGGAGAAAATAAAAAAAATAATTTACCTGTGGAAATCTGCATCAAGCTGCAATATCAAGCATCATGCCTGCATGTGGGCATAACTCATGCCTCACTAAAATATGGTCTAAAGAGGCCTTTTCCCTTTCTACACACCTTATGTAACTGAGCAGTCTGTGGTCTGACATACATTACTGAGACTAATTCATAGTATTCAAATTTCAACCCTGAAAAAACACTATCCTTAAAGACTGTCTGTCCTTCATATGAAAGTAAACTCATTCTGTAAGCTGAAAAAAACTCTAGCTTTTAAAGAAGAATAAAGTAATCATATAAATCCACCTTTAACAGGCTGCCTATAATCTTCCCCCTCAAGCTCATCTCCTCTTGTAAAAGCACTGAAATTCCCTCATGCTCCTATGTGTAAATGTAAGAAAAAAATAAACCATTTTTACTTGATCTTTTACTATTACAATAGATTAAGTAGGCGCATTTTGCCATCTTGCAGTGTCTTTACCTGCCTACTGCTGTTCTGCAAATGTGAGGTTATTTAAGTCAACCGTATCATGTAGTTTTAAGTGCGCTTGCAGCATATAATTTAAGTAAGTATGTAACTGCTTCTACTGTTGCTGCTATTGATCAGGTGCAGTTTTTCTGCCATGGTAATGAAAGAAAATATCTTACAGCAGCTATCAATCAATCATGGCATGATGGGATCTAATGGCCCTAGGCAAATCCTCAGTGCACACAAGGCCATACAGGCAACAGCTAGGAAAAAGCCATATACACTTCAAATCTTACTACTTTAAGCAAAACAAACAATTACTGAAGAGTGCTGGGAATGGCTTATCCAGATATCAGTGTGTAGTGGTTTTGGTTCACCTATTTGAGATTTCCCAGCCAATGTATCAATTAATGCAGTGGGTCTAATGCTGGTCAAATGCCAATGCACCTACTAGAATTGTTTACTCGTTTTCCTGCTGCGAGACAGGATTAGAAGAGCAAAGCAGGCTCAAAACTTTCAAGGCTATAAAGAAAACTTTATTAACAGAACTAAAAGAAAAAATAGTAAGAATCAGAATAAAACCTTCAGAACACTTCTCCCCCACAACCTTCTTTTCTTTCCCACTGACAACATACAGTGACAAAACCTGGGATTTTCAGTCAGTTTACCACCTCTAGAATAGCCTTTTTTCAGTTCACTTAGGAAGAGGAGTCTCTCTTGCTATGACTTGGAGACTTCTCCATGAGAAACAGTTCTCTCATGGCTTTTAATTTCCGTGAATAGCAGCTCCCCAGAAATCTGCAATCATGAAGTCACTCCTATCTTTGGCAGCCTTCCCACAGCCGCATTCATGGGCCATGTCAGCTTATTGAGGTACTCTTTTAAGGATGCTCTGTTCAAAAACAGATGTTCTCTTCATCTATCCCTGAGATCATCTTCAACTCCAAGAACAGAGGTTTTCTTTTCCTTCCCTGGGAGCAAAGTGTCTTAATCACTTTTACCTCTCTGTATTCAAAGTTCTCATTTGGGTCACAGCTACTTCAACATCTGCTTAATTCAGCATGGGTGCCTCTGTCCATGGCTATGGTTAGAACACTACATCCCCCCAAAATGCATTCTGTGAGTTGCAGGGAGAAGATCTGATGTATCAATCATATCTTCAGCATAGCCTCACAAGTGAATTTCAGCCCAAGATTATGACATCTCCCCATCCTCCTCCCATCTGAGATTTGACTCCTTCTTTACTGACTTTGGTGTCTTCATGTTGTTTCTCTATGTGTCTTCACTCTGTCCTTTTCTCTCACTCAGAGAGGGTTAATGTTTGCGAGTTTCATCTGTACAGTAAACGAGTTAGCATCTCACCCAGGGCCTAGGGAGGGCCATGTAATCTCTGCTGAGTGGTGGCTGGAGCTTTTTTTAACAGTGTGCCACGCAGTGGGGGAAGCTAGAATCTCAGCAGCCAGGCTGGGACTCAGCAGCAACCCACCGAGGCCCGAGGGCTTGTCCTCGCCCTGCCTGGCGGTTCCTGTTGAAACTCAGCAGTGACAGAATGTCAGCCGAGCTGCGGGTCTGGCTGGGCTGGGGCGGGGGACAACCCAACCCAGAGCTGCTCCCGGGGCCCAGCGGGCCCCCTGCCCGCCCGGGCAGGCTTTAGTTCTATATTATACACATGCTATAATATTATATATTAGTTCTGTATTATACATATATTATACACATGGCAAGATGTTCGCAGCTGCGGCCAGCCTCAGCCTCGGCCGGGGCCCTGGGGCCTCCCAGCCCCCGCCAGCCACAGCAGGAGCCGGGCCTGGCCCCACGGCCTGCGCGGGGACCACGGCGGAGCGGGGCCGGCCCACCGCCGCCCAGTTACCTCCCCGAAGTCGGGAGCAAGAGAGAGGTTTTCCCAGCCTTGCCCGTCTTTAAAATGCGAATCTCACAGAGGCAGATCTGGCCTCATAATGGTTTAATAGGTTGTCAGTATGCCGAACTAGTCACTGATTGGTTTTGTCAGGCACGGAGGAAGCTCTTAGCAGCGCCTCACAGAGAATCACTTCCATGGCTGATGTTTTTCCCTCTTCACCACAAATCAATTAATGTAAAACCGACACACATTGTCAGGAAAAGTGGCCTATACCTTCTTCTACCGCTGGATGTGAAAACACCTACCTGTGCCAGTTTATTCACCCCTTTTACTCTGTGGTTATTCGAAATTGCAACCTTGTATTAAATGTACTTCTTTTTTTTAACGTTGTCATTTCAAGGAGTTCATTATGTAAGGGACCATTGGCTACAGCAAGAGTGTTATAAATGATTTCTAAAAAGCTAGCATCCAGGCTTAACACTAACATGAAAAAGTGTATTTTCCAAAAAAGAAAAAAAAAAAGCCCCAGACATACCAGAAAAGCAACATGAAAAATACTAAATAAAAAGAAAAAAAGTTTAAAAAAAAAGGTGCTGTGTAAGTAGAGAACCGCAAAGAGACAAAACATTGTTATTTTCTCTTTCCAGTTGCTTCATTAATGCAGTGTGATGACAAGCATGGTGTTTATAGGAAAATTGTGTCTATTTGTATTGTTTTTTTCCCTACACCTGTGTTTCCAAGAACATCACCTTTCTGGGAAAGGAGTATGATCCAATTTTCTTTCTGACAAACAATCTTTCTTCCCCCCCCCCCCCCCCCCCCCCCCCCCCCCCCACCCCCCCCCCCCCCCCCCCCCCCCCCCCCAGTTATCCCACAAGTATTTCAAGACAAAGCTCTTTCTACTTGAGCAAAATACTCTTTTCTCCAAGCAAGACATGGACAAAAATACCAGAATTATTTAAAATACTTTCAGTTCACACATCATTTCACCAGGTATGTATGAATCAACTAAGACATGCTACCACTATTACTCTGCTTTTCCCAGCCACTTAATTTTTTTTTGTAACTGAATTCACAGACTCAACTTCTCAGTTCTCTCCACATACCATTTGAAGGGAAAAAGCACTGTATTTTTAGCAAACTTTTCTTTTCCCAGCCACTTTCTCTTAGGTACAAATACTCTTTTAACAAGTCTTTTTTATTAAATTGCTGCATGAGGAAGGCTACAGAGAAGATTTTGGTACAGGGAACACTTTTACCAAATGCTTCTTACCAAATTCCTCAAGATAACCATTCCAATGCAGGTTTCTTCCCTCAGTAAATCATCAGGTCTGAAGAGGTTAGTTGTCAGACAGAATGACAACTACCATTTCAGAAAGTTTCTTTCATAACCATGCTCTTATATTTGAGAGAAATGAACCAGACCATCAGAAAGCACATTTTAAATTAATGTTGCTCAGCACTAATTAGGTGACTGATTAGACTCTGCAACCTTTTATCTGCCATGTTCTAAATTCTGTGCATGTCTCAGGCAGACAGATACAGGGTTTAGGAGAAAATTCCAGCAGGGACATAACTTTTGTGTATTGGCAGAACACCACAAAAATTTGGATGGATGAACTCCCCAACCTCACACCACAACTCTCCTTCAGTCAAGAAATTGCAAAACAATTGGAAAATGTATCTGAAATGGTAAGAAATAAATTAATGAGTTTATGAGTTGAGGCATATATTTTCCATTTTTCTCTTCACTGTGCCGACTGAGAGGAGAAAAATGAGAATCCAGCACTTGGCTCTGCATTTCTAGATTAAATCCAAGCATGTGTTTCTGAGCATTTTTCAGTCACATGGATCCTGAGACTTCAAAATAAATAACTTTATTTTACTCATGTTAAGGGGGTAACAAAAAGGAATACCCTTCCTATGCAGCATTAACATTCCAGGACAATACCTAATAGTTTTCTTTTTTTAAAAAAAAAAAACAAACAAACATATCTGAACATATCTTTCACTGTACTGTATTTAATTTATTATGACAATTTTTTGTTCATGTCATCAAGCAGTCATGAAACAAAGGGTGAATTAAAGAGTCAGTTCTTTAATTCAGTGAATTATAGACATAATTTTTTTTTTCAAAGATCATGAATTCAGAAACCAGTAGAACAGATCTTTATTTTGACTGCTTACATTTCTTGTGACTGGGACAGGATTCTAACTGTGCAGCAACTCATTAGGTGATGCCTGAGTTCTGCTGTTTTCAGGCAAAGGCCAAATACGTCTTTTGTTTATACATAGGCTGCAATACTCAAAGATTTTCTAGGTCAATAACTAAGAAAATTAAATTTCTTGGCATTGGCAGAAAGCTGTCATTTATTTTCAGGCTCTCTTCCTTTAAATAGTGTTATCTAACAAAGAAGAAAAAATCTCTTGTTGCCTAAAGTCTGTGCCTTGCAGAAATTTTCATTCACTGGAAATACAGCACATCTTCAATTATATTAGGCTCAGTCATTTCAGTAACAACTCTTTTTCGCACCTATATTTTGGAGTATTTTCATAAGGACTATTTACTATTAGCACTTGAAAGTTTGATCCAAATTATTTATGTACACTTTGTTACTTACATGTATGTCATCAAACAGAGTTTATCATCCAATGTTTCAAACATAAAGCTTCAAGATTATTTATTGATACACTACACAGACCTTGCTGTCTATATTTTTGTACTTTGGAAATTCAAAACATTGCTCCAAGCACCTTGTGTTTTTCCAGCAACAAAACAGAAGCAACTGAGACATAGTCAAATTCTTGGTTTTGTTTTGATGAAAACTTTCCTTGTATTTTTTCTTCATTTTGCCTCACAGAGGGAGATACCTGCCCAGAAACTATTTTAATCAGCCTGCTCCTGAAAGACTGTATCCTGTAGAAATGGACCAACACTGGAGCAATTAGTGAAGAACTGCAGCCCAAAGGAATAACCCATATTGGAGGAGGCCGAGAAGGACAGTTTCCCATAGGATGGACCCCATGACAGAGCAGGGGAAGAGCATCAGGAGGGAGAAGCACCAGGGACAAAGTGCTGTGAATAGTCTGCAACCCTTCAAGTTGAGTCTTGTAAGATGTGTGTGTGGCAAAAAGTGGTTTTAGATTTGCTCTAATTTCTCCCCATCCTAGTCTGATATTAATTAGCATTAATTAAAATCAATTTCCCCAAGATCATCTTGTATTTCCTGTCATGGTAAATGGTAAGAGAACTCTCAACCCCTATTCTGATCCAAAACTCTCCACTGTGTTTTAATTAACTGAGCGGGGTGGATGGTGAAGCACCTTGATGGGTATGTGCCACTCAGCCAAGCTCAACGCACTCCCCATCAGGCAAATTCAATCACCAGAGAAACCACGTCTTGATCAAGCTTCCAGCAGAAACAAATGGTATGAAAGGCTGAACCCATTTAAAAACAAAATTATTGACATGAAAAGTCTTATAAAATCAAGATAGTAAAAAAAAATACAATTGAGTTATGAGATACAGAAAGGAGAGAGAGAAGCTGGACTGAAACAGGATCTGTTCTTTCCTAGAACAATTTTTTTTCTACATCAGGTGACAGCTGATGCAGGAAAGAAAGAGCTTCAGGTTTGGGAGTTGGTCTTGTATTTATAGAAAGGACTGGGGGCTTCATTTAGCTGCAAAAGTCAAAACTTCCATCTTTATATTACAGGAAGATCTAGAGAAGATGTGACCACACTAAGCTCCCAATTACATAAATGCTTTTCAGGGGGGAACGTGGGGAAGCGAGTCAAACCTGAAAACTGTAAGCTCAGACTTGTTAACCTTCATAGCTCCAGAAATGAGAGTCCCTGCTGACATTAATGCTTCTAAAGATGGAGCTGGCAGAAGGCTTTGCAAGACACTTTCCTTTGACTTTGAAGTGAGGCTGCTGAAGGTCATGTCAGAGGTCCTTGTGCTGATGGTTAACACTGTCATTGGCCAGAGGAACCACCGCACTGGGTGACACAAATGGCTGGGAGTCATTCCTGCTCCTTTCTGCATCTTCCTGCCCAGCAGTTCTAAGGCCAGACGAGCTCAGCCAAGTCAGGTGCTCAAAATGCACTGCTACACGTAAGGAAGAACAAAACTGCCCAAGTGAAACCAACAGAGGCTACAGCTTTACAACAAGAGGCATTTGATTCTGTTCATTCTGTTCTTCTTGTCTTGTAACATTTATCTGCTTCACAAAATCCTTGCCAGGGCCCCCCATCTTCCTACCCATGGCCTTGGCTGTGCCTGCTGCCATCCATCTCCCACAAGCAGCACAAAACACTCTTCTCAAATTCTGTGGTCCAGTTATAAAGCACCCAAACCAGAAAGAGCAGCAACACAGCAGGAAAACAAGTGAGCAGAAGTATTGCAGACCAACAGAAACACAGAAACACAGAACTTCTGGAAATGAATACACAGGCTACAACTGGCTTTGGCTGACTGGTGGTTTTTTTTGGTGGTGGTGGTGGCTTTGTTGTTAGTATTTTTCTTTTCCTGAGACACATCTGGGATATCCCATCTGACTTTTTGTCTTCAGAGCTCATGGCCTAAACCCACCACCACCACTCTTCCTGCTTGATCCATGTTTCTGTGGGTTCTGCCTGTCCAGTGGACAGGGAGACCATCTCTCCTGTCACACAATGCTTCATGCAGCACTAATATTCTTGGATTTCTATTCTACACACCAGTGTAAAGTAAATAATTACACCTGAAAGGAACAAGATTCCTATCCAAGCATGAAGCTTATTTGTTTAAAATATATATTGATGTAATAGGACTTCCTTGGACTAGAATTAAAACGTTCTCCTTTGCTCAATTTCATTTCCATTACAGATTATTTTATTTCCACCTTTCTAGGAGACACTGCATAGTTCCAGAACATGTTATTGCATTAAGTGAACAAAAGCTTTGGTAAAACTGGTTGATCTGTCCTACCGAGGTGGTAAGACTTGAATAGTACATTGACTCTTTGCTCACCTTGAAACCACCATGAATCACTCTAAACACTAGAAGGAATTGCAGCATATATTTTTCACACATACCTAAACTCTGTATAATCATCTTGGATGCTACCAGACCTTGCAAACAAAACACAATACAGACATGCTCAGTTATAAATTCTGACTTTATGTGTTTATGTAAAATATAAATCTGTTCAGATACTGAGTACTGCAAGCACATATTATCATCCAGACTCTCTGGCTGCATTTCCTTTGCTGTACCACAATTGGAAACCATGAACATCCAACAGAAGCCTGTTCAGTTCCTCCAAAATGTGGAGAGGAGAGGGAAAATTTGGATTTGGGGGCGATAAAATGCTACTGGCTGAGAGGAGCATTGAACTCACTGTTAAGAGGCATTACGAAATTGTAGTGGCATATCACATCTTATTTTGAAACCAGAAAGTATTCAAGACTCAATTAAATGAAGCAAGATCCCTATATTTGCATTAAGAAACACTAGCAATAAAAGAACCAGCTTAAATGTCTACTTGTTACTGTTACACTGGTAGTGTTTCTCTGTTCTTCCATGTGGCCACTCATTTCAGATTAAATCATCCAATAGAATTTCTACTTTATTTCCTATGTTTTTCAGTATGCAACGCATCATGTGCACCACTAAGGGAAAGCTGTGGCTACATGAGGCTTTTGTTAGGGCAAAGTATCTTGAATTTACAAATATGTGTGGCACAACCATCTGTAACAAAACAAACAGCAACAATCACGTTCTTGCCATAATATAGCCCACAAACAAGTTATAAACTTATTCCCTGAATCAGTAACAACTAATGATTAATAATATTTGACCCTCACTTTTCTGCCATAGACATATGGACTTTTAAATATGCTAGCTTGTTGTTTTGTCATTTTTCATTCAAGTTAAATTTTACATTTTAAATTGAATTTTGTTAATCACTTAAAGAGTATATTTCTACAAGATTTAATTACTCATGTATGACATATGTCTCTCATCCTTGGACAATTTATCTTACCCAAGAAAACTAACTGCTATTACCTAGGACTAGACAAAGGATTCTGATTCAGACAAGTATTCAGCAGATTAGTTAAGTTACATGCAGTGAAACTGTTTCAGATTTGAGTAAGAAATAAACATTATGAAAACAAACAAACTAAAAACCTCAAACCAACAATAATTCCAGGAAGATGCAAAGCCTAGCAAGGCTTTGGAGATAAGGGTGGTTAGAATGAAGGACTAGGCATCTTGGGCTGCATTAGGGAAGCATTTCCAGCAAGACATGAACATGGACAATGTGACTGCACATCAGTCACTAATGACAGCATATGGAAAAAACAGAATAACTGATTTTTGAGACACTGGATGCTTTTGTGTTCTTTGCACATTGATATTCCACAAGTTTATATCACCCATGTAGTTTTAAAGGTTCAACTCTGAAAATGCTTTTTTTTTTTTTCCTGGCATCTTCTCGTGATAACATACAATGAAGTACAACAGAAATTAGTACATATTTTAGCAATCAGACAGCTTCATCTTAGGAACCATGCAAGGCACAGAAAACATGGTCCTGGCTAGGACTAAAATGGTATTAACTCACTGTATATTCAAGTTTACCAATTGTCAGTATACTCTGAATCAGATCACGTACCTGTGATATAGTAATGACATAAAGAAGAGATGCATCCATATGACAGCAGAGGAACAACTGACACCAGAAATGGCTTCAAGCATCAGTACTTTACTTTTCTGCAGCACAACCTTTTACACCATTCATCTCATGTGCATTACAGCTGTGTGCCCTCTCTACCCTCCTGTGATTACTCAGTACACCTCAGCATTCCAAGTTTCATTGCCTTCAATATTGTTCATCTGTCCTACACAGTTGTAGCTCATTGGGGATGAGGCTCAGCAGCAGCCCAATTCCCAACCCCCACAGACTGTGTGCCTACATCCACAGATAAATTTGATAGTTCTATATAGCAGGAAACAAGTCAATACAGGAAGCCATGGGGTTAATTATCATACTCTGCAGGTTGAAAAGCTCTAAACAGCTGTATTTTGCAAGAATCTAAATTGCCATTAAAAAAAAAAATCAGTAAAAGTCAACATAATAAATGTGCAAAATCATCATAATAAAAATAAAATCTTAAAAAGTAAGTTTATTCTTCATCAAATGTGATTTTTATTAAAAGTATGTTGTCAGGTAGTCACAAAAATAAGAACGGCAAGGATATGGCACTTCCCACCATTAAGATGTGGTGTAAATTAACTTTCTCTCAAGACTATTTGATTCAGTGACCATGTTGAGAAGGAAGATAGTTGACATTTCACTGCCCAATTTCTGATTCACCTATTATAAATGTGAAGACACAGAAATAGTAATAAACAATGACAACTAAAACCGCTGAGGAAATAGACAAATCAGATATACTTTGGCTTTTAATACAAGCCAGTAACACATCTCAGCTTTTCTTTCAGCCTTATGCAAATACAAAAATGCTAGTATGAGAAGTAGTCACATCGACCTTGCAACTGATAAGTATCTGAAGAGAGATTAGAAGAAAATATATATATCCTAAAATGGAAAGAATGAAAACTACTTGAACGCATAGATGGGTGTTAAGTGAAAATGACACTGCAAGATGTCAATGTGTATGAATAGAATAAGCTTTCAGGGAAGGAGCAAATAAATACAAGATGTCTCAGATACAAAGAATATTTAAAAAACAGGAGTTACCTCAACTTTATAGTTGGGCATTAAGTTGACACAAGCATGGCCATGTTTTCTCCACAGTATAAATGGAAGAAATGCAAATTATGATTGTAACAATTAAGTTAATTTTCTCTCTTGACAGCTGTCCCAGCTTGTCAATAAAAGCTGTTGCTTAGTTTTCAATACAGATATTCAGATCACAAAGCTTCTGCCCCATAAATGCTGTAAGTAACTGTTTCGGAATGACATAAAAAACTTTGAAGATTAAATTTTTCTGTCAACACTGCAATTTTTCCCTCTGCACGTTCTGCATATGCAAAAGCAAGAAGCATTTAGTCTTTATTCTATGGGTACTTGAAGTATTTCACACTTCTAGATTGTTTTCTCCATTTTTACTGCTAGCAAAAAGCAAAATGAGAGTTCAACATACAAAACTCTATTTCTGAAGAGAAGGTGCTTTTAATCTGTCAGTGTCCAGTATATTTGACCTGGAAACTATAACTGTCTTTTCTGCTGCCAGAGGAAACTGAACATTTGAACATTAGCAAAGTTTGAAATCAGGTAAGCATCAGAGAAAGAAAGCAGATTTTATTCCAGTGAGTGCCCTGAAAATGTTAGCTCTGAGTGACAATGAGGAGAGATAAGGACAGTGGGACAAAGAGTTCCAAAGCCATTCTCACACTGCTGCTATCTGTGTGAGAAAGCCCTGATCCGGTTCACTTACCATTAAGAAAAACATGTGAAAAATCTGTCTCTAGCCTCAAGCCCTCTCAAGCTGACTTTGGATTTAGGATGCAAGATGGTGTGTGAAGTTAAAAGGAAGAATGGCACAGCTGAGAAACTGAGAAAAGTTCTGGAACTCTGCTTCTCAGCTGGCATCCCATCCTTTAAGATTTCTTTGCCTAAACACACTACAAGCTGCAATTTTGAAATGAACTTCAGGTATGGTGGATTCAGTCATCCCCTTGACATCACATTAGAAATTTCTGTCATTTCATTTCAGATAGAAAACCACCAGAGCAACTGATTACATGCCAAACAAGGGGTCTGGCATCACAAGAGAATCAGAAGAAGAAGCTGACAGAATTCTAGGTAAGACTGAGCAACAAAGGTTCTTAAAAGAGGAAACAAGCCAGCAAAACGAGTCAGAAAAGAAGGGTAACATGACCACCTATTTGATTTTCTACTTTAACCATTAAAATAACATTCTGTGCAGAAATAAGAAAAGCAAAACTACATTGTCAAGTTCAAAGACAAATGCCAAGAGAAGATAAAAATGTGTGACTAGACACAAATTCATACATAAAAAACCAAACTAAAACCTGAAACAAAACACACCCCCTGCCTCCCCCCCACCTTCAGAAGAGATTAAAAGTTATGCAGAATACAAACCTGATGTGATCAGGAAAGGAGTAATATATAAAACCTGAAAATGTTATTGGAATTATTAGTTATATTTAGCACACATATAAGGAATGCCAGAAAAACTGGTGCTTTTTATACCACAAGCACCTGCATCTTTTCTAGGTAGTTACAAACTCTTTGTCTATTATTTCCATAGAAAACAAAAACACTCAATTTGTACATTTGCATGTTCTGTTGCAAGTGAAAATGTTAAATCGCTTCTCAATGGAGAAGTATGTGGTACTTTGGAAACCTTTCCAGTAGAATATAAATTGAGTTTTCATCAAAATAGTATATTGAGCTAAGCAAACATGTAAAAAGCTAATTTTTAATTAAATAGTTTCTTATGCTTTTCAATGCCCTGTTCTGTTTTTATATGATCTCAGCAAGAACTCAAAACCATCACTTAGAGAAACCCAGGAGGAAAAACTTTAATCTTATTACCTGTGATTCCCACATTTCAAACACTGGAGAAGTTGGTGATCTGTTTAAAGAGTGATAGCTGTAACACTTGACAAGTAAGAACCTCATAGAAATACAGACTATCAGCTGGATCTTGGGACTATGATGATTCCCCTGCCACGAAAGTTCCCTTCAATACAGGACCCAATTTCTGCAGGCATCCATGACACTTAACTGGAGCGATTTGGCAGGAGGTAACATTAGAGGGCTTAAGGACTCTTTCTGGCTTCAGACTGTACTGAACAGATTACAGATTTAGAAAACTAAAACCCAGTAGTAGAGAAAGGTTAAGAAAACATCACCTTTGTGCAACTCATTTTCCTTCTGACAGCATCATCAAGATTTTCCTGCTTGTCAAAATTTCAGCCAAAGAAAATGAGTAATTCATTGTGGCTTGCTGAAGAAAATAGTGTGAACTGTAATTGTGTAAATTGTATAATTGAAGTAAATTGTTCTGATCTCATAACAGAGATACTTGTTAATAGCTACATGACCAAAACTAAAGATAAGCAGAATGCCTTTATTATGCACATCTTCTAGCAAAACAAGAAAGCAGCTTGCAGTAGCTTAAAAGAGTAAGGACTTCCAACAGATATCACTGGCTGCTAACATGGCTATCCAAAACTAATGGTGACCACCAGCTTAGAAATGTGTGAGAACTTTGAAGCAGGCATGGAAAATGCAGAAGACTGCTAGAGGAGGTTCTTCCAGAATGTATAAACTTGTCTTTTCCATCAAGCACTTTCAGATGCAATGCAACAGAACTTCTGCAAATGCAGCGCACCATACAGAAACTAAAGTTTTAAAATCAGTTTTCTCAGGCTGGGAGGGTGAAGACACCAGTAGAAATAATTTCTGTTCTGTTGCAGGAAAAAAGGATTGCCTATCATTGGCATAACTGTCACCAATATTGCAAAGGGATAAAGAAATCAATCTGTGATTTACAAACAGAGCATACAGCATATAGGACTTCAAATGTTTCTAGGCTGAAAGAGGAAAAATGGCCTAGGTAGGCCATTTTATTATTTAATTTGAGCAAACTGTTTTTAACTAGCTGTTTAGAAAAATTGTTCTCTCACTTAAAATTAAAAATTTAAAAACTTAAAAGCAGAAACAAGGCTAGACACTGAGTTTTCTCCTTTGCTCCTACTCCTTCTAACCTCCAATTCCTACCAAAATTTTCTGTCACAACTAGCCACATAGTTCATAGCTGAAATGATCACAGCAACAATTCTGCAGTAAGTCTGATGAGAAGTATGTTTAAATTCAATTAAAGCAAATGATCCAAAAGTTTGAAAAAGCTCTCACAGTTTCCTGAACTCTTCCACACGGCAGTGCCATCCTTACTTACAAGGAAAATAAAACATGCAGCAATCTTTATTTTCTCAGCTTCTCTGCTAGAAACACCAGTCCCTTTCATCTTTCTCCTCTAGCAACATCTAGGACTTTCCTTTTGCTCCAGCGTAAGGGTCCCACGTCCTCCTCTTCCCCGATCCTTTCTGTCCTGTCCTGGCTCCCAGCACTCAGCACCACGGCCAGCACCATGGCTGCTGGAGTGAAGTCCCCCCAAAACAAAAGCTGGCATCAAACAGAAACCACTTGTCTCTGCCCTCTCCCTTCCTAGGTGGTAGGCCAGACACTCTAGTTATAACATATGGCTGCCCTGATGCTGTTTCAAACATGCTGTTGTTATTCAGTGACACTGCATAGCACTGAATGAAAAAAAAAAATAATATTCAAGGTAAATGTTGTTTGTAACAAGGAAATGGTTGTAGCTTTTATAATTTCATAGTAACAGTGGCAAAAGGACAAGCATCAGTAAATGACCTGTGTGTTGTGGTGTTGTGACGATGTGATTTTGACTTTGGATAGGAAATCTGCTTGTTGATATAAGTGATGTTTGTGAAGACTGTATGAGGAACATAAACTTCAATGACAATTCTGGTTTATTCTGGCAATAATACTAAGTGGTTTACAAAATGATGCTGCAGACAAGCAACTACTGACCTGGATTGCACAGAACTGTAATTATTCAGTGTCCCTGTTTCTCCAGTTTGTGTTCAAATTTCATTATACTCCAAACAGTGCCCTTGGGAAAAGCATCTGGGGTGTTCAGAGCACATCTGCTACTGATAGGCTACATAAACATATATACAGTGTTACATAAGCACACGGTGCTGTAGAAATAAGAGTGACTTATCTCACACTTTGTTTCAAATACAATTTGCTGACATATCTTTTTATGCAGGGGAGCCTCACTTCTAAAAATGATAAAACTGATTTTGCCTAACTTGAATTAGGAAAGCCTTGTCAACACATCTTACTCACTCTCCTTTTAATATAAGAAACACATAGGCAAACTCAGCAGTTGAATTTGATTCCATATCCAAATTTGGTAGAATTATAAGGTTTCTGAATGACAGGTATGTAAATGCTGCTGTGTTTCATATCACACATTTTCTATACTTCCACTGCTACTCAGCCTCCACCCCTCCTCTATGCATCTTTCTGCCAGTTACTGACAGAAAACACATCTGCAGATACTCCGACTTTTTAATTTTCCTGCCTATTTAAAGATCTTGCATTTGAGTTCATAAATCATTGAAATTATCTTTCTCCTTAGGAAAAAAAAAATAATGCATAGAAACAAATAGTTAAATTTCATGTCAGCGGAATCACAAGTCATGATGAAAAGCTCCAGATGACATGTATTTAAAATATATCCATGCAAAACTGTTTAGAAATTAAAAATAACTGACTTCTGGAATAAAGTATGGTCTAGGTTACTTGAAAGTACCTTTATCCACACAGAGGCCTGGGATCTACAGACTTCCCCATCCGATCCTATGACTGCATTAGCAACTTCAGTGCTACTGTGATCCGCAGGAACTGTGCCCAAGTCACCCGAGCTGCATCTGCCCCCAGGAAAATGCAAATACTTGTACTTCAGTATACTGTTGGGAAAGGCAGACCTAATTTTCATTTCATCAATCATTACAGTGCCTTACAGATTAAAATTAGGCGCACAACAGCAGACAATTGTGGCCACGTATCCTGAAAGGTTCATTTAGGTTTCATCCAGGTGCTGACATTGGACGTTTTGTTTCTTCTGTGGACTCACAGACTAAGTGTGGCAGATTTCTACACATCTCCTCTGCAATGCAAGAGTGAACAGAAGGGAGAGTGAGCTCACACTGTTTTATCTGAACATCTTCTGCTGAACTGTCTTATGTGACCGTGACCTATTACAGCTTTTAAGCACATGCTTAATTTTAACTCCAAGAGTTATATCACTGACTTCAATTTTCAAGCTCTCTTCAGCCTTCACAAACCGAGTCTTCAGATGAGAGTTAAGAATCATTATTGTTGGTCAAGCACTATTGGAAGGAGTAGGAAAAAATAAATTCTCTTTTATAAAAATCAGATATTTAATCCAGGACTTAACAAAATACAAAGAGATCTTTTATCTGTCTACACAATGCTATTCACAGTATTGCTCTTCAGAGCAGAACCACATCTTTTTATTCTCCTTTCTTGCAAGTTTCTATTTTTATACTATCCTCCTATCCACAGAGCCTTTCACTCTTAAAAGTAAGCTTATTTTGTCATTTAAATCCCCCAAATCTCCATAATTTCACAGAATCACAGAATAGTTAGGGTTGAAATGGTTCTCTGGAGATCATCTTGTCCAACCTCCTACCAAGGTACAGTCACGTGGCGCAGGTGACACAGGAATGGCCCCAGGTAGGTTTTGAATGTCTTCAGAGTGGGAGACTTTGGGAAGCTCTTCCAGTGCTCTGCCTTCCTCAATGGGAAGACGTTCTTTCTCAAGTAGAGATGGAACTTCTTGTGTTTTAGTTTATGCGATTGCTCCTTGTCCTGTCACTGAGCATCACTGAGGGGAATCTGGCACCATGCTCTCAGAACCTGCCTGGAGATATTTATTTGCGTTAAATGAGATCCCCTCTCAGTCTTCTCCAGACTAAATAGGCCCAGGTCCCACCTCTCCTTGTAAGAGAAATGATCCAATCCCTTAATCACCCTCCTTTGCCTTCTGCTGGATGCACTCCAAGACCCCCATGTTTGTTGTGGCACTGCAGATGTGCCACACTAGGGCAAGAAGTGGGGTGGGATCACCTCCCTGACCTGCTGGCCACATTCTTCCTGATGCACCCCAGGATCCCACTGTCTCTCCTGGCCCCCAGGGCACACACAACCAGCTCATGGTTGACTTGTCACCCACCAGCAGCCCAATGTCCTTCCCAGAAGAGCTGGTCTCCAGTGCATCAGCCCCCAGCCTGTGCTTCTGGGGGTTGTCCCTCCCCAGTCGCAGCACCCTGCACTTGCCCTTGTTAAGCTTCATTAGGTTTCTCTCTGCCTAATTCTTCACCCTATCAATGTCCCACTGAATGGCAGTACAGCCTTCAGGTATAATTCAAGTGTAATTTCCTAAAAAAGAAAGGGAAGAGATGCATTTTCTACAATGTTTTTTTGGTACCACTGTAACATACAGAGCCTCAAATAGTCCTATGATCCATCCCTTTTAAGTAAAAAATTTCTTTGAAAGTAAAATAGGACAACTGGGACAGCATGAATGTGAATGGCCTCAGGCTGTAGGCATATTCCTAATTAATCTTTTGTCATCTGGGGGTTATTCCTCTCCATGCATTTTTAGGACCTCAGACAGCATTTCAAGAACTGTGAAGAAAGAATCAGCTGAGGACACCTACAATCTAACTAAAAATATGTTCAGTGTAACAGGTCAAAGAAAAATCTATTCTGAGAGGAGACATTTGATTTTCATTGCTTCACACATTTGCTGTCTGTAGTTTCTCAAGTATTTCTATTTGTCCTTTTCTATATTTTAATATTAAAAGACTATATGTCTCCTTCTCTTAAAATCAGACCCTCATTGATTGGGCTGTTGTAATATCAGAAAATTTTGTATCTTCAAGTGACAGATCTATTTTGAACACTGTCCAATATAAGTATTTATGTTTTTAAGAATATGTTGTCCTTACCTGTTAAGGTAATCTTGTTTGTGCAACTGTCTGCTCTTCATGTCAACAGACTGGACAGACACGTGGTGACTGAAAGTTTTTATTTATAATCTGGATGAATGAGCTCTTTCATTTCACTGTCTATTCTCTTGAAATGTTAAAAATGCGCCTCTCATCTTGATGCAGTACTTTTATAAAATTATATGAATAGCCTACTCTGATGTTATAAACATGCCTCTGTGTTTTTCACTGCACATTATACCTTTCTCTTTACCCAACGCATGTGACTTCTCCATCACAGCAATGGCCAACACAGACCAGATAACAGGGAAGAGAAGAAGGCAACTTCCTCAGCCAATCGTTGATGCCATTATTTAGTTTTTTGCATTCCTAACTAAAGAAATTAATTTCTTGAGTAAAAGAACACAAACCTATATAGTCTGAGGGATATTACCTTGCAGGACACCATACCAGTTTATGAAACTGCAACTGAAAATAAACAATAATGTTGTTCTTTGAGGTTGCAGTTTAAAAACAGATTTAGACAGTTGTATGGATATACATAATACAATTAAAATGGAAGTCTATATTATGAGCCACTCAGCAGTTATTTCTGAAAGTAAAAGTTTCTATCATGGAAGGGTTGAGCAGTTTTTGTAAATAAAAGTGTGAACTGGACTCTTGTAATGAGATCTCCTGTGGAGCTGGATTGAGGTGCTTACCTAAGAAAGACCCCCAAATCTTGGACAGATTTTTAGCTAGATAAATGGTAAGTTAAATAATTTTTTTAGAAAGATCAGAAGTACAAACAAAAACACTATCAGTTTTATAAGGATTAAAAATGTAGCACTCAGAAGCATCTGGTAAAATGCAACATTTTTATGTAACTAATGCTATGACTACTCAGATTTTGAGGTTTTTGGATTTTCTTCCAAAGTGTTGTGCTGCTATCAGATGTAGATACTAACACCATTTCACCCTTGGGTTTTCTTGCCTTTCACAGATGAAATAAGCACAGTTGGTTATATAAATTACTAAGAATTTATGACATCTCACGGGACCTAGAATTCTTCCCTGTGAAGTGAAAAATACTAAGTCTGTACTACTCAATTATTTATTTTCTTAGCAAGCACAAAAACCTATTACTTCTCTGCATCTCCCCATTCACAGAAGGAATACTACTGCACCCAGTATCTCATGGAAAAGAAACGTAAGGTTAAGTTAGAAAAAAACCTGACAGCATGCTCTATGCAAAAGACACTGACAATGTGTTTGACTTTCTCATGTTTGAATATAGTTGCTATATAATCTAAATTTCTTTTTATGGAAACTAGTTCCCTGAATAAATTTGGAAAACTCATATGAATGAGTGTAAGTATACAAGATACTTAGAAGAATTACTAACAGACTTCTTAGAAAAGGGGGAAATCTCCACGTTTGTGAATAGTGTATTCTGCCATTTTTGAGTAAATACATCCACAAAGTGTCCATTTCTTCTGTCTGAAAAAAAACCACACTTCCCTTGACATCCCTTGTAACTACTAATGTACAATCCAATGTAACTGAAAATGACTACATTTACCTAAATAGTTAATATTTACTCCAGTTGCAGTTGGCAGCTCTATGGGGAAGGTCAATTTCTAGAAAATAAACTTTCCATCTTCAAAGAGAAGGTACTGATTGCTATATCACTAAGTAACAGCCTTTTCCATGTTCCATGGGAATGGCTTTATTTCTGCCCCTCAGTGTCTCTTGAAAATAATAAATATGAGTGATGTCACATATAATTCAGTAGAAGAACTTTGGCAATTATATATATGCGCTATGTGACTTAAATACTACTACATGCAATGTTTCAGATGTGAATGCTATACAAGAGGTTAAGGATATGGCTTCAATAGAGAGATATGCAAATAAATAAAATAAAAAAGGAAAGCAACATAGAAAAAATGGAACAGTTTTCTATAACCTACATTTGTTCAGTGCTGACTATGAATAGTTTTGAAAAATCATAGGGTACGTGGTGTAATAGACTGAATATTGGATTTGCTGTTTTGAAGTCAAACTCAGAACCAGGAATCTGGATCACACAGGCAAGTTTAAGGCACGAGTATCTAGGAAAATATGCAGAAAACACAGCAACAAGCCGCAGTGCAAACTAATCCAATGCAAGTCAGGGAGAAGTAAGCCTAATAATAAAGACCAACAAACCAAACTGGACCTTCCCTCAATCACAATGAGAAAAAATCAAAACAGAAAAAAACAAAAAAACAATCAAAGCAACAAAGAAACAGACACCCCACCTCTCCAAAAAATAAATAAAAAAATTTGGTCATATAGTGGTAATTGTAAAAGAAAACAAAGGCTTGCACAGGACAACTCTCTAAAGAAAGGGCAAACTTTGAGGGTCAAAGGCAAGGGAGGGTTACAAGAAAGACCAGGAGCATTGTTAACCAGCTACTTGGTCCAGAGATGAAACAAACCAGTCATAAAATCTCTGCAAGGCTCAAATTTAATCCCTGTCTTTCACTAAAGGGTCATCTTTTTTCAGGTGAGCAGAAGAACCATACCACCTTTGTAACAGCTTAACACTGGAGAGAGATAAATTACATGCTATCAAAATTGCTCACCTTCATTTGTTTTATCTCAGAATATTAAAAGCATGATTTCAAAGCCACAAGTGGCTGATTTTTAACTCAGGGAAAATGAGTGAGAGACTATTAGAAGACTGAGAAAATTATGAGAAAGGCAAACTGCCACTGTCTCTAAAAGAAAAAACAGTATGAGGATTGGTGAAATACCAGGTCAAAAAAACATTAGGGAAAGTACTTGTCAGCACCAGAGAATGAGGAGATTTTTTCCCTCCACTGTATTAGGCCTCATTACAGGCGGAAGCAGCAAATGCCACTTTTACCGCCATGCAGCTTGTAACATTGTCTCACACAATCGTCTCAGAAATAATACAGTGGCAGTCTAGGTCAAAACACTATAAGGTCAGTGAAACACTGAGTAAACACATTGAAATAATAGTTATAAATTATCTGAGAGTTAAAAGTAGTTGCACTTTATATAAATAGACAGATGTGTCAAAGCCCTTGTCTGATCCTGTGTTTGATGCTGCTCGGTGTTTTCACTATTACCATAAGAGCTCATTAATAGACAGGTCATGATTGCCTTCACAAGTCAAAACTAAGTGGGTTTTTTCAATACAGACAATTCCAAATGTGGGAATGTATGCTTGAGAGCACACAAGAAGTAAAACAGATCTGGACAGTCTAAAGAACTAGTCAAGGAAGATCCTTCCCCAACTAACCTAAAGGAGACAAATACCTCCCTCATGGAAAGTGGATCTCCAGATTAAATTAATTCATACAATAAAGCTTCTCTACATCATGCTCTATTCAACACAGAGGTGAATCTTGGCAAGTCTGAAGATAGTTGAACACATTCTCTGTAATTCCATACAAATATATATACACATATACATATACATAAATTTACCTGCAAATTACTGCTACACTTGACGGTATATGCTAGTGTACTTTAAGCTGGTCCTGGCATTCTGGAGTGCTCTCAATTACTTTCCATTCTTTAGAAATCGTATTTTTTTAGTCTTTCTAATGTAGAGCAATGGGCTTTTGTTGCTTTTCCTGTAAGCATTTGGTAAGGGTAGCAAAGAAGACTGCTAGATATAGTTTAGTAATGTGTGGAGGCTCTGGAGCCAAGGGCAGTGATGGTGTGGAAGGAAGTCTCTGAGGCAGGGATGAAAGTATAAAGATAAGGCTTTCCCCCATGTGAGAATATAAGGAAAAACAGTTCTTTGCGCAGCCATTTTAATATACCCCAGTTCTATATACCCAGTTGGCCTGTTGACTGTCCCTCCCCTTTTTACCTTTTATGTCTTTCCCCTAGAAAGTTCTCCCATCCCTGTTTCCCCAGTGGCCCCAGTTTGCTGCAATCCTCCACCCCTGTTATCCCATTGGCTCTCCCTCTCCCTGACCCCACCTATGCACCACTTTGCCCTGATTCTATTGGATCCTGGCTCTCTGACCTGCCCCCTTAAACCCCTATATAACCCTGGACCCTAGTTTGTTCCCTGTCATTAGTCCCTAGTTTTTCGGGGAAGGGTGGCAAATAAAGCCCCCTCTGGGCGACAATACCAAAAGCCCCTTTGGTTATTCCACTGCTGTGAGCGGAGTGTGATGGAGTGTGTGTGGAGTGTGTGTGGAGTGTGTGTGGAGTGTCTGCTGCCTGGTTGTTGAGGGGCTCCTCACTGGAGACAGCTTTCAGAAGGTGGTGTCACCCTGCCATGTGCATGCAATGCTACAGTAATGGTGTCCAAAATTCATTCTGAAAAGAAAATTCAAGACTTCAATAGAAAGCGAAAAGGAAGTCCTTCATCTCTAAAGATAAAGAGATGGGTTATTTGTGTTTTCAAAGAACAGAGCTTAGTTGTGGTCACACGATAAGGTTTTGTAAAAGGAGACTGGTGAGCTAGGGGAGTCACAGCACAGAAAAATTTAACATACTAGCAAAAAACCACGGTCCTCAGTTGTATGCAGGAAAGCATAGCTTCAAGCAGTCGTGGCTTCCATTTGACAAAATCCAAATGCTGCCAAATGTGCCAAACACCTGCCTTCAAACAGATTTGTATGCATGTCTGATGACACAATTCATTACTTTGGCTTTTACTCATAGGTATCTATAAATAGACATTGATAACACCTAGAAAATACTGCTAATTAGCTAAGTGACAATGTTATAAAGATCTGAGTACATGCAAACACCACTTAGAGACAGCAATCACACAAAGCAAGTGCCCCATGGAAACATCTGGAAATACTTCCAACAGAAGAATTTCTAGGAAGAAATCCAAGTAATAGCATAAAAATCGGCACAGAGAAATGGACTACACATTTCTTTTTTGGTTTTGAGTGCAGGCTGCATGATGGGGCCAGAACTGCTGCAAGGACACAGAAAGCATATCTGAGAAGGGGCAGAAGCACCTTCTACTGAGGCCCCTGTTCCCTCAGTCACCCAGGGCTTCTGAGCCCATAGCTGAAGGGAACAGACAAAGGAGTGCATCCAAACACCAAAGGTGCTTGACAAGTCTCTGAACACCTTCCAGAACCATAATTATTTGGGCTTCCCATATAACTCACTTGGTGTTGAGTAGCAGAAACAAACAACATTCCCCTATAAGAAATCTTCTAAGTAGAAGGAAGAGAATGATAGGACCACCACAGAGGAAGAATCATCACCATTCTTAAATCATTCACCATCATTTAAGCACACAGGTAGTACAACAAATTTCTTACCTGCAGAAGTGGTGAGCAAAGGATTTACTGCAGAGTAGCAAGCAGATGCAGTCTGCAGTTTTCCAAGTATTCTGACTTCCACTTAAGTATCTGCATTTAACAACTGTGCCTGCCCCAGAAATCGCTTGAATGAATTGAAGATAGCTTTCAAACTAACAACTCCTTTCTCACCATCAGTCAATGAAGTAAAAAATCCAGGCTGCAGACAGTTTTTAAAGCTGAATTTATGAAATTTTAGGAAAATTTATGTTATATGGAAGCATATTTTGCATTATTTTTGCTGTGTATCAAGATTTACTCATGCTATTATGGGCAAAATTTCTCAAATGCTAACAAAAAATGTGCTCTACAGTGAAAGATTCCCTTTTCTCATTTCTGAAGAAATCAGGTTTTATGTTGAATGTACTTTAGACGGAAAACAAATCAGCTTTGTTTCATGATGATTGTAATGGCAGTTTAAGCTGAAAAGCATTCTGTATGGTGATGAAAGAACACTGACCTATCAGCAGCTTTTCAGACCTGAAAGTCAGAAAATACTGGTTCAGTAGTAGTTTTGACTCACTATTGGAAATGGGGAAAGGTGGAGGTGTTGCTTAGTGAACAACCATCCCATTAGTCACCCCAGTCCTTTCAGAGTCTAATCCTATAAAAACCAGAGGCAAAAGTCTTCAAGGCCAACTGATAATTTTCATACTTCATTTTATCTTTCAAGGCAGTTTAAACTACTTCAGTAGAGAGTCTGGCACATGAGAATTTTATGAAAGAAAGGTATGCTCAAAGTATGTGTTTTGTATTGGAGTTTGAATGGAAATCATTGCTAGGATGACATATCTCTATGTGAACACAGCAGGGCAAATTCTCATAGGACTCCCAGTTCAAGACAGAGCCTTAAATGAAGTCTGACACTCCACAATAAATCAATAGTTTCTGAGCATCATAATGCTTATTTCATTTTCCATTCTTATCTTCAGTTTTTTGAGGCCAGCTGATTGGAGATGAATAATTCTTCTTTTGAAGTCCATGAAAATGTTCATTTTTGAATGACTGAGGGATCAGGTTTGTTACTTCCCAGCACCAGAAAGTTCTAACACAAATCAAGGCTGTGGAAAAGGCCAAATCAGGGATAACAGCCTTCAGCATTTTCTTTGAAAAATCTGAAAGCAAGAAAGAATATTCTCACTTGGCTTTCCTCTTTTCACTACTCACTGAAGCACACTGTCAACAGGGAGAGAAAGGGGGATTTTTATCCTGTGTCATGTTATTAGAAGGGTGATGCCAAGAAGATGCACAAAAAGAGAGTTTGGCTGGAGGAAATGAGAAATTGACAACCTGTAGCTACAGCTAGACATTTGCAAGCCATAATGGATGGCGTCTGTTGGCAGAAGTTTGACTATCTGAAATCTGAGAATAAGAGATGTGGAGTCAGCATGAAAGAAAGAATAGATTCAAAACATCCCTTCTGAGCACATCTGTGGAAAGGACACAACCACTTGGGGTGCTGACAGCGCCTCAGAAATTTCTGGTGCTTGGAGCATTTTAGGTGTGGGGAAGCACTGAAGAGAAAGGCTGTGGGAACTGACAGTGGTCAAATAAGAGATTTTTAGGCTTCAGGCACTAGCTTGAGCCTATGGGAAAGTCAAATACACAACTTCCTCACTCTGGCCTGGGAAATCATAAGGAAGAATCCAAACAGGCCTTCTGAAGGACAACAGAGAAGGAAAACAACCTTTGCAGGTGTTGTTTGTCTCCTTGTTGTTTACTTGCAAGAAACGGTCAAGGGGTGGTGTACCCAGCTGCCCAATGATGGTGATGTGTTGGTTTAATGGCAAATGAGAGTTTTACCTTTTTGGAACTGCTCAGAACTGTCTATAAAAGAAGATCTGGAAGAATAAAAAGGGCTCTCTTTTACAACTAAAACTAGAGAGTCTGTATCGTCACTTTCACCATTCCTAATACAGTGCAACAAAAGGCTGCTCTGAACAACTGCTGGACCTTAAGGCACTTTCAGACTCCTTCTGATGAGGCACAGAAGAAACCTGTGCAGCCACTGTGCCCCTGTGGACAAAAGCACTTGCACTACACCAGATGATCTACCTTGGGGTACCTGTCCCCTTGAACTGGAAGACATGAATTCCCCAGAATCCAAGGGGAAATGGTCAGCAACATGCTGTTTCAAAGACATTGGGACACAGTTCTTGAGGTCATGATTTGGGGGTGAATGTTGCAGCATTAGGTTTATGGTTGGATCATATGATCTTAAGGTTTTTTCCACCCTGAATAATTCCTTGATTTGATCCAGGCATTTTATCATCTCTGCTGGGCCTTGAGAACTATTTTGACCAACAGCTTCCAACCATCTTTGGAGAGATTTTTTTTACATAAATTTGGAATTATATGTTGTCCATCACGGATAGATAACTGAACAAACACTTTCAAAAAAAAAAAAAAAAAAGGGGGCTGCATTAGGCTTTTAAATACCTACCACTCATTTCAACTCCATCAATGCACCCTCTTTGGTGGTTCCTGTTCACCTGACATCAAAAGGAAGCATAAATGTCACTACACATTAAAAGCTTGCCACTTACCTTCTCATCCATCCAAGACTGCACCTGCATGTGTGTGCACATACATGAATTCACAACAGCTATATGAATTATAGAGCATTCACAACATCTTACTGCTTCAGGGACAATGATAAGCATGATTAGTTTCAGCAGTTCTACCTCTTAGCAGTTAAAAAATGGAGTTTTCCTGCAACAAAACTGATGCTGCAGTGTAAGGTCACAGATGAATGCAGAGACAATGGAAGCTGACAGAAAAGACTAACAAGCCAAGGAGCCACCATTCAGATTATTGATTAGCAGATACTGAAATACACTTACATGGCTTTGTCAGTCTAAATGGCAGTCATTTAGGCACATATTTCACTGCCCAACAAGGACAATATGTTTTCCAGCCTATTCCAGCCACATCTATTTCTCCTACAAGCTATAAAAAAATTATTACATAAATAACTTCCAGAAGCACTGAGAAACAGTAATTTGTTGCAAGACTCATGATATTCACAATTTCTATACCAAAAGCTATGCCTATACCAGAAAATAAATTTTCTCTATCTGCCTATTAGGCTAGAACTCAACTGTTATCCCTCAACTTCCCGAAATTGTCTGTCCCTTGCACAGTTCATCAAAAAGAAAAATGAACTGATTTGGCACTGCATAAGGATTTAGAATAATTTAACAAAATTTTTGCTTATCTTTAGTCATGCACATTTCTCCCTTGCTGGATTTAAAGAGGCTAACACCATGTGGTCAGGCATAAAAACCACAAAAAGTATGTGAAAACCTTCACTTTACCCAAACTGTGCTAAGGCACAGTAAAAGGAAGGTGTAGGGTGAAACCTTGCAAAGATGAACAGCAGCTTCTGCAGCTTCACTCTTCCCTAAGATCTACAGTTAATGGGCATTTGCATCAAATGACAGGAGAGTAACTGTTTTTCACCAAATGGAAGACATTCTGTGCTGAAGGTGATCTCTTCAGCAAGCACAGAATAGCTATAATACTCTGGAAAATGGCTGCACATCATTATAAAATTTTAATTCTATAAAGATTTTGTGTCTGCTGAACAGCCTATGATAAATCTGACATTTTCCAATGCTAGAATCTTTCTTTACTTAGAAGACAGATGGGAAAAAAAGAAAGGTCTTCAAAGCTCACATAAATAGAGAGAGTGAAGAGGCAAAGAACATTATGGAAGAAACAGATAAAATGACCAATAGCACATTATGAGCACTGGATGTGATCCAGTTAACTGATTAACTTGAACTCAGAGATGAATTAAATTAAAGTGATATCTAAACTCATGTACAACACTGACTTAGCCTTTTTAAAATGTGACAACGATGTTTAAAAATGCTAATCAGAGGGAACTGAAGGACTACTGTTGCTCTATATTGCTGAAGTCATTTAAAGCTCTAAGAATATGAACTGTGGATATATGGATACATACATGAGCCTGGGGAAGAGTTAATGTGACTTTTGTAAAGAGAAGCTATGTGTCAAAACCACAGAATTTCTTTGAAAGATTTAGCAAGCATTTGAATATAAAATAGGTTTGATTGATTTGGATCCTTGGGTTTTCAGAAGTTATTTGACAAGGTCCGTCAAAACAGGTGCTTGAAGAAACCACAGAAGGCACCAATGAATTAGTAGTTGGTTAAGAGATACAAAATATAGAAGGAATAGAAGTTTAGTTTTCACAGTGCAGAGAGATCATCAGTAAGTCTAACTGACCAGACGTGGTGTCTGCTACCCAAGGAGCTGAGCTGAGCTGAGAAAGGAGGTGAAAATAGCTGGTTGGCTTTTTTTTATAATCCAATTTCTTCATAATAAGTCTATGCCCAACAGGTGTGTATTGAGATTCAGTTATGGGGTATTAAATGGCAGAGAAAATTTCCTACAAATAAATATTAAATTATGAATATTGAACACAATTCTAATTTCTTATGTTAAACAAAATAATTTCCATATTATGAGAAGAAAAGACATATTGAAATGTAGACAAAAACTACAAAAATCAAGCCTTTGACTAGAAGAAAAAAACAAAAGGCAACCCCAAACCCAAAAATAGTTCAGAGATATTAAGTATTTGCCCAAGTATAATTACACTGGGTGAATGTCTCCCCTGGTTTATCTCCATCTGTTCAAAGCTCTGCTGGACACACTGCTGGGAAACCTTCTCTAACTAACTTTTTTTAAGCAGGGAGGTTGGACTGGATGATCTTAATAAGTCTGTCAACTCAGTCCATCTTGTGATTCTGTGTTACCTCTCAAGCACTGCAAATTTATATGACTATTCTGATATGAACAGAGCTGAAGGTTCAGATTTACCTTCAGATTTCTGGAGGCTGAGGGACTGCTCTCAGCAAGCATCAAAGGATAGATGTTCTTGCACCCCTCTCTAGGCAAATGCTTCTCACTATAGATGGGAGACAGGATATCAGCCCTAACAGGCCTTTGATCTGACCCAGAGCCACCATTCTTACACTATAAAGACTCAAGTGACTTAGGATGACTTGTTGATTTTAAATTGTACTGCAAACATATGCACTTGTATATATGCATCAGTCAGCAGATTCTGAAATGGCTGAAAGTTCTGGAAACAAATACTGAGTGTTTCCAAACAAGATGTCTCCACAAACAAAATGGAAAGATACTTCAGTGGTATCATTAGAGTTTATATTCTTTCTGAAAGGCAAATTTGAGTTTCCTTTAAATACTAAAACACACATACCTAGTGCACTGGATGCCCATCTCTGAGATCAACTGCAGTTTAGGTACATTTTCCACTATCCAGGCATTAAGGATGTAGGAGAGTACATAGGCCCCCAGACACATTTGGATTTCAATTTGAGATAAGAATGTGACTAGGAGAATCTGGCTGATCTTTGATGGTGTCAACAGATCAATACTGAACTTACTGCTACCAACAGGAGGACACTCAAAATCAATGCAGTTATTCTGAAGATAACTAAGAAGAACTCTCCTGAGTCATCGAGACAGCTCTTGGTAACATGGGCAACCATGTTGTACAGTCTCTTCCGCAAAATTATCACATACCAATTTTAGGCACAATTCTCGTCTGTCTTGCTCATATTTAAAAGGCTGTTACAGAAGTACAGATGGTTACAGACTCCCTTCTAAATTAAAATTTTTATTGTAATCATGGTTAAGGTAGTTCTCCTCTCCCTTTCACGCACAAGGAGTCCTTAAATTTAAGTAAATTTTTCTAACTCACAGGTGTGATCCTCTGTTGAAAAACTACCATAACCAGTCATGTAGGAGTAAAGAAACACAATTCCTCCACAGTATATTTTTTTGGATGAAAAGTAAATATAAAAGAGATTTTTCATAATATATATGAAGGCAAGTATTTTATGTCAATGTTGCCATCACTTTTCACAACTGCAACTATTATGGTGGATGGATAAAAAATTAGGACTTATCAGGTCCCAGATAATTCAGAGAATTAAATGCCGTGTAAAAACATTCTGTGTTGTTTGACAGACTTACTGTAGATGAGTCCTTCCATATTCAGGACTCAAAAATTTATACACAGTTAATCCACATTCCAAAAACAGGAGGAGGAATACACCTATCTACATATTAAAACCTAATCTACTGAACATCATGATTTCTGTCAGCTTCCCGCCTGGCACACTAATTATATTATTTGGCATCCATCACAAGAAGACAGGTGTAAAATGACCAATTTTGCAGCTTCTGAAGTTGTCTTAGGTTTCAATGCAAGATGTAATCAAAAGTAAGTATTCTATTGCCATCTGTTAAAACCAGGTGGGGCAGTGTTCTTGATCTCTTCCACAACCCATCCTCCCTCCAGGGGGATCTTCTGTTAATGGGCCATTGAGGCTCCCTGCAGGACTGATAAAATCACATCATCCCATCGGGAGATGCTCCACCCAGGGGGAGGAGCCAAGCATTCCTACCTGGATATAACCTGAGACTTGGAACACCACAGGCAGCCTTTCTCCACTGGATTCCCAGAGGAGAGAGACCAGACCCATCTACACCAGCACTGGACCTTCAGAGGGAAACTACACCCTTCTACAGGATCACTGCTTCAACAGAGCCACATCTGTCACTCCAGGAGGACTGCAGCCACCATTTAATGGGACTGGTACCAACACCCTGACCAACAGGGTGTCAGGCTGTATTCTGACTCTGTCAGTGTTGTTTTTGTACTACTGCATTTTTATTTTAATTTTCCTAGTAAAGAACTGTTATTCTGATTCCCATTTCTTTGACTGAGAGGCCCTTAATTTCAAAATAATAATAATTTGGAGGGGGAGAGGATTTACATTTTCCATTTCAAGGGAGGCTCCTGCCTTCCTTAGCAGACACCTGTCTTTTCAAATCAAGACAGAAGTTTGTGCCCACTAAATATGTGAAGATTATTTCTTCCTCTTTGCATAAATGATTGTGCTTTCTCTCTAGAGAAAGCACTGGGAGCTGAGGCAAGGGAAGGTGAGAATAGACTCCCTTAGCTAAAGGAGCTAGGAATCACCAAAGGAATATGAAAGAAGAGATTCATCTTTGGTATGGGCAACACTACAAGAATTCGTATTTGTTTCACTTTCAACTGGAGTGGAATAATGGTATAGAGGGAAACAATTTTATTAGCCATTGGTGTTTAGGGGTTTTTTTCTGTCTCAAGAAAATTTTCCTTTGCATCTAACCTTCATAAAACTTGCCAGAAACACACTGCACATTACTTCAATGTTTTTGCTTTTATCTGATATGCATGTTTGAGCACTATGCATTTGGTTGGTTCTGTGTTTTATTTAATATTTGAATTATCTCCTTTGGCATAAACTTTGGAGTATGCTGAATCAGTTTGCTGATGATAAAGGTGGGGAGGCACTGGCAGTGCATCAGAGAGCTAAAATGCCAGAAAGAAAAAGCCTGTACTTACTACCTAGGGAGCAGGATCAAGAGAAAAGGGATAAAATGTAGCTGCATTAACTGCATGGTCACAAAGTACAGACAAATAACAATAACTCACTATAAAATCTCATCAATTGCAAACAGAAAAGAAAAACGGAAAACATAGAGTTTGGGCAACAAAAACCAGACAGCTATAAGCCACCAAGACAGCAGCTGTAAAAAAGGCAAATGTGACCCCATCCCATTCAATAATGGCTATTGTTCTTATTAGAGAAGTCTGAGAATTTTGTAACTGGAGGCAGTAGACAAACACAGCTTCTGTAATGTGCCTCTACACAGCTTCTGTAATAAAGCTTCTCTATGTTCCAGCAGGGAAAGGAAATAAATCATATGAAAGCTGCACCACTTTTAGTGTAGCTTGCAGAACACATTCCAAGCAAGAACCGAAGACAGAAGACAAAACCAGTTAAGAGGGACCTGAATCAGAACTCTCACAAGGCACCATTGCACAAGATAATAACATAATTCATACTTGGCAATCTGGTTACTTTGAGTGAAGAATGTCTTTAATGAACACAAAACATAAAAAGTGAAAGAGTGTGTAAATTTTAAATCAAAATTGTTGAATAATTTCATGGTGTAAAACAGTCCCTTATCCGCAATGTGTAAATACTTCAGTTACTCATTCTAACTCAAAACCAAGAGAAATGACAAAATATTGAAAATTATCATCAGATGAAAATTCCAGAGTCCTCAAGTATGACAATTAACTATTACAAAATATAAGAATATGTGGATAAAGCAAGCTCTAACAGGCATGGCTCTAAAGAATTACATACAGTCTTCTAATAGCCACATGCTGTTGTGGGTGACTAAGATACCTTGCTAATCATTATTATTCTGTCTTAGCTGAATAGAGCAAAATACAGTAAAATGGTATTACTAGGTATTCAATATAGTTAAGACACATGGTTCATAAGAAACACCATGGCAAATTACTTAAACAAGCCATCTGGTATGTATTTATTGTGTTAATTCACAAATAGCAAACATAACCAGTTCACAGAATAGAGACTGACAAGAGAAAGAAAGTAAGATTTGGAGGGCTATTTATGTGAAGAATAAATTTCACCATCCCTAATTTAGACAGCCATTCGAAAGGGAAATATATCTAATACGATTTTTCCATCACAAATGACATTTCATCTTTTCTAAAGTCATGCAGGAAAAGAATGTGAACAGGTTAAAATGTTTTGGTTTTTTCTTCTACTACACAAGTGTAGCATGAACAATAAAAATAGCCTAGTATGGATCAAACCATTTGAAATTGTACATTAACATTAGCTAATGTACTTGACAACCTGAATTGTCAAATTGTAAAAATGATACTGTTGTGCAGAGGAGAAGGTGATCAGGTCTGTTTTCCTGATTTGAAATTAATGATTCTCTGAAAAGAAAAAAAATACTGTCTTTATGCTACTGCCAATCAAATCAATTCTGTGGACAACGTTTGTAGTAATGAATAAAACTGCATTTTTCACTCAGTTTCATTCCTGCTCCACCTACCTTTAAATACTTACAAATTATGATGAGAAATGGGATTCGAATTTAAACTCAAAAAATAATTTATGTGCATATTTATTATGGAGGTAATAGAGAGATGGAGATGGGTTTCACCCCTACAGGTGTCAGAGAAAAAAAACATGTTCATGAATTTTAGGGTCTCTTTCACTGCAGATTTTCCATTACATATTGACCTCATATGGAATTGATTACTGATCTTACTTAGAATTAATCTGTTGCTAATTTTAATTACTAAACACTGTTCTTGTTTACAGTTAAGACATTCCTGAATTAAAACGCTGTGAAGGGAGAGTAAGATACAGTTAATTTACCAGCCTTCCTCTTCCCTATACCGCACAAAATTAATTTATTATTGTCTTTTCAGGGCCATAGGTGTTGCTCCAATATTCTCAGTTACTTGTTCTATTACCATTTTTTAAGACTAGAATTTGTCTTTCTCTTTCAAGTTAGTCCTCTGCCAGTTAGCTAGCAGACTGGTCAACAGTGTGCTCCAGAGTTTGCAGCTTCCATTGAAAAGGCTGACAGAAATCCCCGGAAAACAAAGAGAGGTAAGAGGGAGAAGGGAAAAAAAAACCACATTATTAGGTTTCTTCCTCTAATCACTTGGAGCCTAAAGTCATTAAACAATGTCATTAGTCATTTCCTAAGCAGTCATCAGGACCTACACCATAAAGTGTTGCTTCCCATTACAAAATCAGCTTTCAACCCTTTAGTTTTTAATTTTACTTAGCTAGTCACCCAGAAAATCATGAGGGTTTGAAGAGAATGTCAAGAGAAGGATCACTCGCGGCACCCACAACATCAGGTGGGGAGGGGGGACATCCAATGAATCAGGCAGCTAAAAACATTAATGTATATGTGTCCTACAGCTCCCTGAGCACAGATTAGGATAATGATGTCAGAGTTCTCATCATGTCTTGCATTCAGTTTTAACAAACTGTTGTCACATACAGGAAGCTGACAAACATGTTCTCCATCAGGAAGACAAAAAAACCAAACATCTGTAAAGCACATCAGATCAGAGCTGTGGGTCTTTAATCTAGAAAATATGTCAATAGGTTAAAAAAATACATTTTAAAAAAATCTGTACTCATCCATGGTAGACTCTCTCAGGGCCTTATAAGCCTTACCAAAACATCAGTTTTCTCTCCAGAAGTCAGTAATATCGCTACAATAATATAAAATAATCAAAGTATGTCAAAAGCATTGATTTTTTTTTCTGGTCCAAAGCTGTTCTTAAAATACCCTTGTTGACCCACAGTATTAGGCTGGTGCAGAACACTTACTAAGTCAGAAAACAGCAAACAGCGTCTTGTATTTAGAGAGAATCTGAAAGAGATACATCCTCAAGTTCATTCAAACAACTAATCATCAAAAAACATAATTGCTAAAGATCTTATTATCAAGTAAAAACTGCACAATTTATGGCCAGCCTTCTATGGAAGGGTACAGAAGTCCAATCATTTCAACACAGTGTGTTTAAATTTTTTACGGCTAAGTACAAAATAAAATCACACACCACTTTCCTTGGCACTGTCATTGTGACTCTGTTAACAAGGACTATTTAGAAAAAATCAATATGAACATTATTTCAGAAGTACTTGAAGATACCAGCAGCAGCTGATCTGATTGTCTGTCCATCCCAGACACCTCAACACAAAAAGATAAAAACAAGATATTTGTTGAAAATTTTTATTTGTATTCCATTCTGCTAAAGTCTGTGGTGCAATCAGGGTTGTCTTCATGAATGAAATCACACTGAATTGAGTATATTAAGATGCAGTATCAGTACCCAAAGGCAGGGAATCTGGTAGACATGGATATGCTTTAAAAATCAAAAGACTGAAAGTAAGTAAACATATTGGTGTGTTCATAATCATCTCAAGTGAGAAAATACAAATATTCACAAGAAGTAAAAATTATTGCGGGGAAAGTTATGGACAGGAACACATACATGATCCTGTTTAGGAATTGACAGCTATTCCTTAAATCCAAGCAAGTTGGTTTTGGTTTTTCTTCACAATGCCTGGAGCCAGGCCAGAGGAGAGATGTATCACATGTTTCTGATGATGGAGGGTCTGGGGAAAAGGACTGTGGAGATGACATCAGATCTGAGATAAAGCTGGAGCTCTGGCAACATGACATATGTTCTGTGGCATATGGATGCTCACAGCAAGGTATGCATTGGAACACAGACTATGCATTTGTTGAAGGGCATAAAATTTAGTGTTTTGTTTTTAAGGCTGTGAATTGTGACTCTTGGACCTGCTTTTACATTTACATCCCTCACAAAATGCCATGATATATAAACAGTAAACTGTCAAAGGGCAGCATTTTGTTCCTCAAAAGGGCTCCCACTTCCTTCTCTTTTACATTCTATGGTTCTTTATTTCTAGCACAGATAAGACATAAATGAAAGGAGGAAAATTTATAATCTACAGTACCATTTTGTTCAAGTGATTACTTGTGTCTGGACTCACACATGGTCCCAGCCATTGAATTTGGGGGATCATTCCAAGAAATGTCTCTCCTCTTGTTCCCTGAAGATCAAATTCAAATTAAAAATCTTTTGTTGCTACACATTGAGTGGTCACTTGCAAAGCTGCATTGCTGCAGGATCTCCTAATTTAGAGCTACTTTGCAAGGAGCAAAATAACACCTCATCAATCTATTCACAGGCAACAGACACAAATATTGATGGTCCCCAATTATCTGTGTGTTTTAACAGAGAATAACCCATTATAGTAATGACATCGATAATGCAAGGCCAATTAAAGCTTCACTAACACCAAATGTAAGACAATTTCCAATATATCAGTGTTTCATTGTAAAACGTGTCATTCTTACTGTTTTTTGGGTTTTTTTAATGGAAGAGGTAAAGAAATTATAAATATCAGAAAAGACATTAGACAAACCAAGAATAAAAAGCAGGACCAACATTTGGAAATAAATGGAAATAATTCTTTCTCAGAATTATCATCCCTGTACTAGAAAAAGAATATTCCTTGTGAAATTACTGATTGCTCAGATAATAAACACTTGCTTCTTGTGAACAGAGGAAGTATGGTAAGAATGCCTAAGTAAAGAAGCAAAGAGCAAATAAATATGCAAGTTTCTGTGTTTAAATTCTGCTTCATTTGAAAGCACAGGGTCCTTTATTTTTATACAATCTGAACTCCTACTAGTGGTTCATTCATATTGCATATATATAGATGAAAATAATATTCAAAACTCTGCAGGTTTTTCCACACACTGTGCAGGTCAGAAGATTGCCTTCCCAAAGTTCAGTCAACATTGTGGATATCAGAAGAGCACAGAAGAATTGTTCAGGTTTACTGCAATACAGCTGGCTCAATTTGTTGCACTTTAAACAAAACAAGAGCTGGGAATGACTATTTTTTAAAATTTTCATATTGAACTTTTCAGACAATATTCAGGAAAATAAAACTTCTTTGAGCTGAGTGACTGAAGATCATAGTTATCCCTTTCTAGCAAGTACCTGAACTTTCACAGATGGGGTACAGGCTACTGCAAACTGCTGAGTATTTTTTCACTGACCACCATGCAAACTGGTGGTCTTTTTAAATGTGGATATTCACTATGTGAGCAAGCATTTAAACATTTCTTACTGGAAAAATTCTGCCTCTGAAACTGTGTCCATTACAATCCCTTACACAACAGTGTGCACACTTGGACACACAAAAATGACACAGTGGGATGAACCCATAATATACTTCTGATACCACGGAACTTCAGTGAATTTATCTGCTCTCCACCCAGAATCATACAAGTTTATTCCACAATCACTCTCTTTCAAGTGCACTTGAAAATACTTACCTTATTTCAGATTTTCTGTCTTCTGCAAGACTTGGACTTAGAATGTCATGAATTGGAAGGGACCTACCAGGATTATCAATGATTCTGTCAGTAATATGCTAAAATCGTGACTTTGTTACCTCTTGCAGTCTAATGCAGTGTTTTTCAAACATGACAATTCTTGTATGAACACAAATTATATGATTATCATGCCTAAAACAAATCTGTTTAAAAAACTTTTTTAGTATTCTTAAGAGTACTTACTTCAAGAGCTATTGATTTTCTCCACTATAAATATAATTTTTCAAATTAAAAAACATTATCTAAACCAGTGACATAAATATAAAGGGGATGACAGAAAAAAAAACTTGAAAATCAAGAAATAACTATTCTCTATCAAAATCTTTCATTGTTAATAACTCTTTAAGTAATAGCTCTTTTTTTAAGTATGAGAAAGCTGTTAAATTTACACAGAATTGATCGCCTATTCATTTCAGATATTATTTAAGGAATGGTAAATTTTCTTTTATTGCTTTTTCATCACAGCTTTTTACTTCTGAATCAACCATTTGTTGAACTGAACCAGACAAAACTGGGGAAAAAAATCACTCCCTGCACTGAGTAAACAATTTTAGTTGTCAAAGCCTGGGCTATTCACTGCAAGTTCTGATTTCTGGTACCCAAGTGAGAAACTACACCCTGCCCACTCTATCTCCTGTCTTCCTAACACCAAGCAAGGTCCAACCACAACTTTCCCAAATGAGGCCTCAGATCCACCTCTTCAACAACCTTCCCTATGAGCAGGAACTGCCTGAGGGACAGTGCTTGTCTGAAGGTGTGAGGGCAAACAGTTACAGTTTGTGGCACAGGGCCATCTACACTGGCAGTTTCTGCTCAAAGATAATTCTCATCATGATTCCTAAAAGGACTCCATACTCTCACATTCAGACAACTGGCACCATGTGCTGTCTGTCAGTTGCATGCCTGTATCCCTTTGGAGAATCCTCAGGTCCACTGAAAAAAATTCACAAGCAAGTGAGCAAAAGTGTTGTTGATGGAGGGAAGGACATATTTTCAATACACCCTAAAGCACAATGAGCAAGTGATTTTCAAAATAAACAGGGCAAAGAAGGTGTAAAACAAATTATTCTTTAGATGAACAGAAAAAGGAACCTTTTTATAATGAAGGGATGGAGATTAAAATAATTGACATGCTTTCAAAGCAAAAACTGTTTGAACTTCAAAGCATCAAGTGCAAAACCAATCAGCTTCTATAAAATAAAGCTTTTATCAGCTTGACAAAGAAGTTTTAGCTTTGTTAACTTAAATCAGCTGACAAAGAAGTTAGCTGATTTCATCCACTACTGCTATTACAAAAGTAGATGTTAGGATGTCAGTTTTCATAAATAAGATTGACAGAGTAAGATATCATTCTGCACACTGAAATCTTGAGTTCAAACTGTACATTAGATATAAACTTTCTCTGTGCTAAAAGGACATAAACCACCTATGATTCAGCTCACAGTCAGTCCAAGCTAAGTTGCCAAGTACTGAGAGCCTTTCAGTCTTGGTCTTCAGCAAGGATCACACAACTGAAAGACTGCCCATGCAGGAAAAGGCAACCTTGGAAGACAGAAGGCCCAAATTATTTGATTGGAAATACTTTCATCTGCTTTTGACTGTTTAACAGGTTTGCAATCTGCCTCCAATAGTAACACTAGGCAGTTTCAACTCTGATAAGTTATGTAGTTACTTAGGCAAAGAGGGTGCCTGTCAAGTAAAGTTCCAACAAAGAAAATACCCATTTTTTGTAATATTGCTGAGTATCAAAACAGTCATTACTGTATTTCTTCTTCACACAAATACCATAGTTAGATAAACCCTGAATTCAGAAACTTTGTACCAAAAGATAAAACAAGGATTAAATAATGCTAACAAAAGGTTTTACTCCTTAAGGAAATACAAGTTTAGAGAACAATATTTTCAACATCTTTTTCCAAGGGAGTGTGCTTGTAGATTAAATGCATTTAGAACAAAATTCCAAACTCTACATCAACAATTTCAACCTGTAAAACAAAGACATTTTGTAAAACAAAGCACAAAATTTCCCATTTACAGTATTTTGAGCTCCACTTATACACAAAACCCTTGTAAAAAATGGACTAAGAGGAGGGTGAACTAATCAGGGCTTTGGTGGAACATAAAAACAGAATAAAAAATTATAATAAAGGGTTATCTAGCCCAGAGTACACAGTGGCTGAACACAGATGCCTCAAGATGAATGTGAGAATAGAGCAAACTCCTGTGAACACTGTCAGAGAATACCCTCAAAACACTCAACAACTTACAGTTCAGTAGTTAGTATCTACATGTTTAATCAGTCTTAGTGGATTTCCTGCATGTAAACTTGCCTAGTTGCCCTTTAAGTCCATGTAACCCTTTAGCATCCATAGTGACCAGGACTACCAGCACACAGTGCTAAAGTGGCCTTACCTCCTGCCATTGATTTTTGACTGGATTCCCCACTTTACAACATATATCCCAAAGAGCCTGCAAGGGAAAAAAAAAAACCAACAAAACCAGCCAACAAGCATCTCTGACAAGATGTTCCATCCATGCCATGTGTGCCTCCATATACTTCTCATAACCTCAATACAGGTTTTACTAGGGACAGAAGAGAATTAGATGTTTTCTTAATGGTTTCTCCTCCACACCCATTTTGTTTATCTAAACTAGATTTCATCTGTCACTTAAATGCCCCAACAGTACAGTAAGGTCTTTCTGAAATTCTTCATAGTCAACACAACCTTTAAACCCTGGACAATTTACAAAACCCAGCAAAAAATTCTGTTCTGTTTAATCTATGAACATGCTGAGCAGCACGGACACATGAACTGAACCCTGTGGAACTCCACTGTTTAAAAAACAACTGTTGACTCCCACCTAAGTTTATAGGCATTTATCATTCTTCCTAAAAGGATTGTCTCCCTCGTCTTCCATGACTCCTTAGCCAGTCATGCAAGCAAGAGTTACAGAGTAAGACGTCTTAGGGATATGACAGACATGCTTTGCACGAGAGTACTCCTTCCAAAGGGAAATTCCCAAATTTGGCCACAGATGTCCAAATGCAGGTCTTTGGAGTCTCCCAAAAGACATCTTTCAATCCCTGTATTTTCTAAAGATAATTTAGGACAATATTTTACATTGGTTATTTCAGTATATTACTTTGTTTACTGCGTCTAAAGAGATCACAGAGACACATTATCCAGCATTGTCTGACACATTTTCCCCACCACTTATCTAACTAAGCAGTGAATACTTTTTTTTTTGGAGACATACTCAAAACCATATCCAAAACTAAAAACTGTAAAACTCCAAAAGTTTGGAGACAGGGTTGCCAAGAGAAAATTATACACTTTTATATTACATTTGGGAACCAAGAGGGATTGTTGGATCTTCCTTGTGGATTTGCCAAGATACACCTATCAGAGGGGTTGTGAGACAACATCAGCACTCTGGATGCTGGCTCTGAAAATATCTCAAATATTTTTTTGGCAATGGGACCTAAGGACCTAAGGACCAAGATCTCATTGCCATACCCATTGGAGAAATTTTCTCTCAGAGCAAGTACCCCTCCAAGTTCTTATGTCCCTTCTCTGCCTCTTAATCTTTGATTAATATGGTTGTTTCCTCCTGTATTGTTTTTGCTTTTGTTTTAAATCTTACTTCCTAGCTCTATCCAGGAGCACTGCAGACCTCATGGCTCACATCTCTACACTACTTGGGTGTGGTTATCTTCCATATTCAAACCTTTTGTTAGTATTTAAAAATCTACTCTCTCACCTTGCAAGGTAGAAAAATCCACTGCACCTCATCTTTACTCTAGTACTTCTAAAGGCATTAACTCTTCTTACCAGAAACTGGAGATTTCACATGTTAAAAACCCTTCCTTATGCAATAAACCCAAGACATAGCACCAATAAAGATAACACTTACACAAAGACTACAGTGTCTATCACAAATGGTGGGAGGATTCCAAACAGACCCCAGAGAAGAGTACTAATCCAGGTGACAGGGTTGGTATCAACTGCTATAATTCACCAGCATTCTGCTTTGTTTCCTTTTTTGTTGACTCTAGACGTAGAACCAACACAACAATATTTCCTGCTTTATATTTTTATGATTCTGCACAAGGGTACGTGAAGTCAAGTATAAATGTGATAAGCATACATAAAATTATACCTATTTAAATGAGGCTAGGAATAGTAGCAATAGTGGGGGGGAAAAAAAGTAGCAGCAGATGCACAAGACCTAGGCAGAAAGCCAAGAATATTGTATTGTATTACTATCACCTTTCCTGCCCCTATCAGTTAGGAAGCACAGGTATGCTTTATAGCAGTAACTTTCATTGCATGTCTTTTCTGAAAAAAAATATTCTGCTAAGGCAACCATGTTATTTATTATCTGCAAATTTCCCACATTTATTCAAGAATTTTAATACTCTATCACTGGCAAAACTAACAATTGCTATTTGCTACCTACTCACACATTTAAGTAATGTACTGTGAGCCCTTAAAAAACCCTGTAGTTGCCGCTTTGTTCACATTATTTTCTACCTGCAAATTCAGCATGAACTAACAAATGCATTAGGGGGGCAGAAATTGCACGTCAGATACAGTGTTTTACACCAGACTTCAGTTTTTAAGAACCCGAAGACTTGGGACCTTTAAGTTGCTGGGCAGGACCACCACCAGGGCAGTAGTGCAGAATTAATGAATGAAGATGTAGCAGCTCACTCGCTTACACTGCACCCCGATGGTAAGGACCCTGCTTGCAGAGGCCTGTTCAGGGAATCCTGTCTCGGGTGGGAGTTTTGTCAGCGCAGGGAGAGAATGGCAGAAGGTCTGATGTGGAGGGATGCCGTGAATGAGGTGGCGTTTCGGTGCTCCCGAAGTGATGCCCACCCTTCAGCCGCCAGCACACGGGTACCCTGACTAAAAGCCGCCCGCCCGGGCCAGCGGCCGCCGAGAGGACAGATGCCTCCTCCTAAAAATCATTCCCTTCACCCGGGGATTTCTCGGCTTGGCTGCCGGGGAGCTGAGATGTTTCCTGAAAGCCGCACGGTGTGCCGCGGCCGCTCAGGCACACCAAAGTTTTGCTGCAGGAACACCCAGCCCCGGCCGCCCCCCGCCCGCCCGCCCGGCCCGGCCGGCGCCGCCTCACCGTCCCAGCTCGGACTCCAGCTCGAAGTAGTGAGCTAGGGTGTCCTTGTTGGAGCCATCGATCCAGTAGTCGGGCGCGGCGGAGCCGGGGTGGCTGGCGGCCGAGGAGCCGGAGGAGGAAGATGAGGAGGACGAGGAGGATGAGGATGAGGAGGGCATGGTGACTTTCAGCATGCCGGGACGCCTGCCGGGGGCTGGCCTCTCCTCCGCGCCGGCTGCAGAACGCAGAGCGACAAGACGGCAGCTACACCTCTCCTCCCTCCCTCTTTCCTTCCTTACTTATTTCCTTCCCTCCCTCGCTATCCCCTCCCTCTGCCCTCCTCCTCCGCTGGAGGGGCGGTGTAGCGGGTCCCCAGCCGGGCGGGGCCGGGCGGGAGGGATGCTCCTCCAGCGCCCCCCGCCCCATCCATCCGCCCCGCCGAGCCGAGCGGCAGCGCTGAGCCTGCAGGGAGAGACCCCCGGGGCCGGCCCGGGCGGAGGGAGCGCTCCGAGCTCACCGGGAGCGGGACAGCGGGGGGACAGCCGCCCGGGAGGGGAAATCGCATCCCCGTCCCCGGGCGGGGTGCGGAGGGGCCGGGCAGGATGCGCAGCCCGTAGCGAGGTGGGCGCCGGCCTGCCATGCCGCAGCGTTTTGCCAGTTCCCGAGAGGGAGTTCAGAAATTCTGCCGTGAATTTGGCAAGGAGGGTGTGGGGGCTGAGGCTGAGCAAGGAAAACAGCAGTGGGAAAAAAAGAGACTGACAAATTCTCGAACATGACTATAAAAATCCCCAAAATACATCTTCCCTTCCCACCAGAGAACTAAAAGAAGCCATAGAGAAATAAGATCGCTGTGCTGCAATGCCACTCTTTAACAGGTTATGAAATCTGCAGGTTATGAAATGCATGTGAATTATACTAAGGCATGCTACATCCCCAACTGCAAGATCCTTAGCCAGAAACATCTATAGAAGGGTCGTTTCTGTTGGTGTAGTGGTGAAATAAAACAGCAGCAGTTGTGTGTGCCTTGCATGCATAGTGTGCCAGGTCAATCCCACTCACATCCTCTCTGTGCTGTTACACCCACTCACACTGCCATGCCCGCACAGGCAGGAGGTAAAATGGACCATGTGCAAACCTGTGCAGCAGAAGGGACGAAGTATTGTCCTCTAATTTTCAACCACGGTTCACTGGCCTGCTTTTTAAACACCGTATTTCTTGCTCAAATAAAGCACAGGATCCTGTTCAGCATTGTGCTAATTCAGGTGTATTGATGTTTTTCCAAAAGGATTTGTTTCCCCTCATAGACAAGTCTGTCTCTTACTGTAACCAGATGGGGCAATTACTCTTAATTCTGAACCTCTTAATTTCTCAAAGTTCTTAACAAAGCAATGCTTCTCTCTGAGTAACCAGATAATAGAAGAAGCATCTCCTAAACTAGTCTTTGTTAGTAGTGGGAAAGGATAAGAGATAAATGAGATAGATAAACAAGAGATAAACCCTTTTTGTCTCAAGTTTACTTATTGTCATTATAAAATTAAACTACATATCTACACTGTAATTTGATATTTTATAATTTTCAAATTCATATTTCAAAGTCAGGAAAAAGTAACTTAGGCAAAGTCCTACGTAGAAAACCAAGTTCCATCCAATACTGTTTGAGTGCAACTCTAAATTTCCTTTGAGATAAATGTCATGCACAGAGCACCCACAGTTACAGGGCTGAGATCAGCACTGAGCAGCAGGCAGTCAGCCTTTTCACTGCTGCTCATGCCCTCTTTCAGCCCCCCAGCTTGCTCTGTCTCTGCTGGTGCATGCAGAGCTTTTCTTCATAACTCTTTGGCTGATAGGTGACACTTTTTATTTTTTTATTTGTTAACAGCATCTCCTGGGAGAAGAAATAGTCACTGATGAAGATGATCTCACACATACATAATGGCAAATCAGCACACTTAGAAGACAGTGGTTTTCCACAATGTATTTTTAGTCAAATATCTAGCGTATTCTGCCAGCCAAAGGGCACGTATAATTCGGTTCTGGTGGGGTTTTTGAAGAAATTATTTTAGTAGCATTATATTTATCCAGGTACCTGCAATCAGATTCATATCTCTAATGATCTAGATGTAGTTACCATGAACCTTCAGCTACTCCTTGCTAAATGACTAGTGGATTTTCTTTTCGATTTTTTTTTTTTTAAAAAGTGGGGTATCTCTAGAAAAGGCATTTTACTTTCCTTGAAACTCTGACTCAAAAGTAAGCTGCACTGCACCATGCTGACAGCCTTGTACTTGAAAACTGACTGGACCTTGTTATTCAGAAGGTCCACATCCTTCAAAATTTAAGATCAGAATATCCAAATGTGTCTATGTGGAATTAAAGAAAGTCTTCAGGTTGCACACTATCTAACCAGCAAAAAAATGCCTCTCAGTCTCATGGAAACCAAAGACAGCATTTCAAATTTGCAGTGCTCCAACTCAGGTCTATGTTAACCATGTGAAGATTTGCACCAACTTTATTGGACATGAAATTAAAACACTAAAAAAAAATCTTTATTTATTTTATTTGTGACACACTATGTACAAAATTTTATAAGGGAGATACAAGGATCATAATTTTCCTGCCAACAAACCCAGGTTACAAACTCAAAGAAAAAAAGCACGTCAAGAAAGAAGCAGTTTATATGGACAAAACATATATGCAAAAGATGTCCAATCTTCTGACTCTCTCCTGTCACCCATAAATTTAAGCCCCAAAGTGGGAATGTCATCTGGTGTTTTGGTGGTAATCTTTCTGCCCTCCTGGTTGCTATAGTCCTGTTTTGTGAATACTCTTGTCCTTTGTACAGACATCACTGCATCAGGTATAAGCAGAACATACTTTAGATGGCTAGATTAAAAGGTAAATGTATGATAGGAACTTTTCAAACTTTACTTTGGAAATTTTCTTGCAATTCTAGCAGTTAGGCCTTGTGTAAGAACTCAAGAAAAAACAAAATCTGTCCTGAGTTTTGAGTAAGTAGTTTCCAGTTTGTGGGCATCATTTGAAAAAGTACCATGTTGGTCCCCTGAAACTTCTGTCAGTATTTCTTCCTGGCCAAACTGCAGCATCTTCTTATTGAAGGTACAATGTGTCCACACCTATTGTAGTAAAGGTAGTGTTACCTACAAAAAGAAAATTGTCACATATAGTCCCCACTAAGGAACATTTCTCTCAAAATGGTTTTTGTGAGAAACAACAATCAATTAAGGTTTATTGAACCTGAAGAAAAAAAAACAAAAAAAAACCAAAAAAAACCACAAAAACCTAAATAAGGAGAAAAAGCAGTGCTGGGAGAATAAAACTAAACCACGATATGCTCCTCTACAAAATGGGTGCTCTGGCTTTTATACCCCTAGCCAGTCAACTCCTCTGCTATCCATTATCTTGATTGAAGGTCAGGTGTTGGCATGCCGCTTGCTCCTCCTAGTGACAACCCCGCCCTCCTCAAATGCCCCAACAACCAAGTTATAGTTACATATTATATTATTGGCTTTTCACAAATACTAAAATATCTAATGTTGGAAAACTTTGCTATACTAATATAGTTTATTTTATTTCTGTTATTAATAAAACTTAGAAATAGTGGTGTAATACATATATATATAGGTAGTAGGCTGTAGCATGGTATTTAAATAAAGACTGCTTTTGTTCATATAACACAGAGACTGAGAAGATAGTCAGAAACACCCCCCTGCATTCTTGGATTATCTTATCTGGATGAAGATAGTGGTGACTGGAGCTCCAAGGGAGGAATTTATTGAACCTCTGTTATCAGGGACTGTGAGACTCAATGGAGCCAAGAAGATTGATCTATTGGTGAGGGGGGAGTTGAAGCTAAACAAAGGAACATCTAAAACTTAAGAGGAATGTTTGAATCATGCATAAGCATTTATGAATATGCAAGAGATTTCTCTTTTTAAGGGACAATCCTTTGTTAGTAAGGCACCCTCGCTTGGCTGAATGCTGAGGCACTTGGCCGTATTTGTTAATTTTGCTTTATTTCTTTCTCCTAATTGTCTGTTAAACTTTTAAAATTTTATATTAAAAATATGAACCTCGTTTTTCACAATTGGGTGCTGCTCTGGGATAAACACCTCAACTCTGAGACCACTGGGTGATCCTGAGTGGGGAAAAGGCACGGCTTGCCAAGTTTGGTGGATCCCACTCCGTTTCTTCTGGCATGGATCAATGGTTGCAGGTAAAGACCTTGTGGACAAGGAGAGAAATAAAGGAAAGGGAAAAGTCTCCCTAAACCATGGAACTCCGTAATTCTTGTACACAAAGACCTGAAGAAGATAAAAGGATTGTAAGTATTTTTCTGTTTTATTTATTTATTTATTTTTGCTCTATTTCTGTCTCCTAATTGTCTTTCTAATAAAATTTTAAAATTTTATATAAAAAATGTGAACCCTGTTTTTCACATAACTGTGCATCTACAAAACTTCTCTTAACATACACATAATATTAATCCCTTAATTGTGAGAGCCAACCATAGCTTTACTCATCTATAACAGTTTTAATGTGCTAGAGCTCCCTTCTTTACAAAGATGATCCAGTATGGATTCCACATTTCCACCTGTGCTAGACCAGATGCTTATCTGCTATAATTGTAATGCAGATTAAGTCTTCTGAAACAGCAGTTGCTCAAACTG